>NC_090938.1:184250150-184553180 GCF_040938575.1 Ambystoma mexicanum | reverse complement strand
CGAGGAGAACTTAAAGATGTCCTGGCCCAAGTTGTAAATCCGCCGCAAGAATGCACAGAATATATAGACTTAGTGGTTCAATTGGATCACAGACTTCAAAACAGAAAAGCAGATCGGTCCAAGTCTGAGACCCGGGTGTTGGTCAAGACCCACGCTAACCCCAAGGGTGCTGATGTCTCGGAGCCTATGCAAATCAGATGGGTTAAAGGACCTTTAACTCAAAAAGAACGTGAAAGAAGACAGCAGATGCAATTATGTCTTTATTGTGGGTCCTCTGGACACTTTCTACGAGATTGCCCGGCAAAACCGCCCAAGAAGGTGGTAGGAACCGCTGATAAAAACCATGAAGACTCTGTTTCGGGAAACGACCACGCCCGACAAGCGTAGGGGTCCGCTTGCCGAGCTTGAAAACTAACTCTCAGACCTCGCATTTCATTGTGCCAATGGTCCTCGTAGATTCGGAACAGCCTAAGCGGTTGCATGCAATAAAGGCATACATCGATAGTGGGCCTATAGGAAATTATGTGGATCGTGAATTGGTCTCTAGGATTAACCTCCCTCTGCGTCCTAAAACCAGCAAAGATGTCATCACCACAGTCGATGGAACTGAAATTGCCTCTGAACCGGTAACACATTCCACTGCTGAGGTGACGCTTATAGGTCCAGACGGCCATCGGGAGGCAGTTGTGTTTGATGTAATCAAGGCTCCACAGTTTCAGGTTATTCTCGGAATCCCTTGGTTAGAGACACATAATCCTCGAATTGATTGGTGAGTGAAGAGAATAACCTTCCCGGATTGTGCACAAACCTGCTACCCAGAAAATCTGAAGATTAGTCTAGCGTCTGTAACCTCTGTCTCCATGAAACCACCTCCGGAATACCAAGACTTTCAGGACGTCTTCCAAAAAAAACAGGCCAACACGTTACCTCCCCACAGATCGTACGATTGCCAAATCGATCTGGTGCCCGGTGCACAACCCCCTTGTAGCAGGATTTATGCCCTTACTGAACCTGAGAATCTGCATTTGAGACAATATTTAGATCAATACCTAGCCAATGGTTTCATTCGCCCATCAAAGTCTCCGACATCCTCGGCTTTGTTCTTCGTGCCCAAAAAAGAAGGTGACCTTAGAACTTGTATCGACTATTGCGCATTGAACCAGATAACTGTTAAAAACCGTTACCCTCTGCCTCTGATCCCTGAACTCCTTGACCAGGTGAAGGACGCTTGCGTATACACCAAATTAGATCTCCGGGGGGCTTATCATCTGGTGCGAGTAAAAGAAGGCGACGAATGGAAAACGGCCTTCCGTACAAAATATGGATTATTCGAATACCAGGTGATGCCTTTCGGGTTGTGCAACGCGCCTGCTTCCTTCCAATTCTTCATGAACGATGTCCTTCGGGAACTCATCGATGTTTGTGTTGTCGTATATATCGATGACATTCTTGTGTACTCCTTTTTCGGAATCTGATCACAGAAAGCATGTCAGGGCCGTCCTTGAGAAATTGCGCCAGCACAAACTGTTTGCAAAGCTGGAAAAGTGCGTTTTCCATACCACTGAGGTTGAGTTTCTTGGATTCATCCTGACACGTAAAGGGGTCCGAATGGACTCACGAAAAGTGGATGCCATCCTCAAATGGCCATCACCTAGTTCGGTGAAAGGTGTCCAAAGCATGCTTGGGTTTGCCAATTTTTATCGCAGTTTTATCCCGGAATTTTCACGCGTGGTACAACCCATCACTGCACTCTTGCGGAAAAATAAATGCTTCGAATGGACCAAGGAAGCCGAACAGGCCTTTCAGGAATTGAAAGCTAAATTCACGTCCGCACCTATTTTGAAGCACCCGCGTCCCGATCTCCCATATATAGTCGAAACCGACGCGTCCAGCTTAGCCATGGGAGCTGTCCTGTCTCAGAGAGACCCTGAAACCAACCAACTGCATCCTGTAGCATTTTGGGTCAGAAAGTTCTCGCCGCCTGAGGTAAATTATGCAATCACCGACAAGGAATTATTAGCCATTAAGTCCGCCTTTAAGGCTTGGCGGCATTATTTTCTTGGCGCCAGGCATACCATCACCGTGATCACTGATCACCGAAACTTACAATATTTAAAAACTGCCAAGGCTCAATCGTCACGCCAGCTCCGATGGGCTTTGTTCTTTGCTGAGTTCGATTTTGTAATCACTATCTGCCCCGGCTGTAAGAATGGCAAAGCGGACGCGCTATCTCGAATAGGAATGGGAGAAATAGACACAAACTCAGAACCTGTGCCGATAATTCCCGAACAAAGAATTTTGGGGATAACCTCTTTACAAACCCTTGAAGACATTCAAGCACGGGTAAAACAACTCCTGGACTCTACAGCCTTGCAGGATTGGATCCAAAGGGGGTCTTACTTTTCGGTCAACGATGGCTTACCTTACTTCCAAGGACGCTTAGTTCTGCCAGAAAAGGAGTTGCAAGAACAGGTTATTTCCCGTCATCATGATACCCTGATGGAAGGACATCCTGGCATTGCCAAAACTGAGGAAAAAATTTAACGACAATTTTGGTGGCCTTCCTGGCGAAAGGATATTAAATCTTTCGTGATGTCCTGTGGAGTTTGCGCCCAAAACAAAGGCCAAAAGACAAAACTCGCCGGTCTTCTTCAGCCTTTAGACCTTCCACCAGCACCTTGGCACACCTTGTCACTAGATTTTATCACGGACCTGCCCCCTTGTAATGGATACAATACTATTCTGGTTGTGGTGGATTTATTTTCCAAGATGGCCCATTTTATTCCGTTGAAAGGATTACCTTCAGCTTCTGTCCTAGCAAAGGAATTCCTCGAAAATATCATCCGTTTGCATGGATTCCCGTCCATACTAGTCTCCGACCGGGGAAGGCAGTTTATTTCTCATTTTTGGAGAAAGTGTTGTCAACTGGCAAAAATCGACGTAAGACTCTCAACCAGCCACCACCCCCAGACTGATGGTCAGACAGAGAGAACGAACCAGACCCTTGAACAATACCTACGATGTATGTTGCACCAATTGGAGGGTAATTGGAAGGATAGTTTATGGGTGGCCGATATGCATACAATAACACGGTACACTCTGGAACTGGACAAAGCCCTTTTTATACCCTATATGGACATCGCCCTTGTACTTCAGACCTGGACTCACCTCTGAGCCTTGAAATGCCCGCAGTGGACCATTTGCATTCCACAATAACTCAAGCCTTCAAGGATGCAACTGCACATTTGCAACAAGCGAAAGGGAAATACAAAAAGAATGCGGATCTGCATCGGAGTGAGGCGCCTCCATACCAAATAGGGGATCAACTATGGTTGGCTACCAAACACTTATTGCTCAAGGGACCTCGAACTTTTAATCCAAGGTATTTGGGCCCTTACTCGATCAAAGCTATAATTAACCCAGTGGCAGTCAAGCTCGATCTACCAGCTAAAATGCGGATTCACCCCGTTTTTCATGTGTCACTTTTGAAACCAGTGCAACCAGGAACCAGATTAATAAAGCCACCAGAACCAATCCAGATAGATGGTGAGCCTGAATTCGAGGTGAAGAATTTTTTGGATTCTAAGATCTCAAAATCAAAACTTTTCTATCTAATTGATTGGAAAGGGTACGGGCCTCAGGAAAGGTTGTGGGAACCCAGCGACCACGTACATGCACCTCGGCTGGTAAAAAGGTTCCATCGGAATTTCCCAAACAAACCAAAACCTCCAGAGGGAACGACCTTGGGAGGGGCCTTGGGGGGGGAGTGCTGTCATGATGCCTACCCCCGGAGCACCAGGCCAGGCCCAGCAGGCATCATGCCCCCGGGTAAAAGCCCAGCGGCCCCTTATAGGGGCTCTTTGGACTCTGTCCTGGAGCCTTTGGTGCCAGGCTCATGTTGGACAGCAGTCCTGGCGCCATGGGCGCCAGGCTCATAAAGGAAGGTGTTTTGTGCACTTACCTGATGCAGACCATGCTGCAAGATTCAGGCCTCCCTGAGACCTGAAAGGGACTATTTTTTCATTGGGACTATTTTGCCAATCGGGCGTGGCCAGGGAAGGATACTTACCTGGAACTACTTTGGGGGGCTATTTAAGCCACGCCCAGACAGTAGCTCATGCTTCGCGTTGTTCTGCATCCAAGCAGCTGAACGCTCACCGTGTCTGCTCCTGCATCTGGTCTCCAGCCACGCCCACCTCGATCCTGGAACACCTGTAAGGAAAGAAGAGAAGAGAAAGGTGAAAACCAAGAATTTTATCAAACTTCTTACCTGCATCCGGAACCTTCACGCCAGCGTTCCTGAGAAAAGACTTTCATTTAAAAGCATCGTGTTGCTCGCTGCAGCGCCGCGCTTCACTCACCGGTCCTCGGGAGTTCTTCTGGCTCCACCGTGACTGTCTGCACCGGTCGCCACATCTCTGCGCCTAGGGGAGAGAAGAAGAGACAAAAGGTGAGAAGAAGGAACATATGAGGAAAGCCTAATTTTCCGCCATAACACTTACCGGTCTTCTGTTGGTGGACCATTCCTCATTTTGGGTTGGCGCCGCTTCGTTGGCAAGTACCGCACCCTGGCCCCTATGGGGAAAGGACAAAAGACATTACTGGAGGAATATAAAGACATTAAGAGGGATCTCCCCCATCGCTAACTCACCTGAGTTTACCATCGGCAATTCAATCCCTCAACGCATCTCCTTCATTCTGCACCTGAAATAAAGGACAGATCACAGGTTAGGAAGGCAACAGAAAAGGAGGCTCAACACTTGAACTTTTGTAATCTTCATACTTACGGCGTTCCGCTCGGAAAAGTCAAGTGGATTTTGCCAACGCCATTCTGAAAACCAGTGAAGTAACTGGACAAACACGCGCCCCTGCACCAGAAGCAGGATGGAGAGTTCATCCTTTCAAACCATAAGGTGAGCTTCAACCGGGGATTTCGGAGGGAGTTAGAGAAGAACGAAGGGGGGAAAGGGGGAGCAAGCACACTATTCTGCAGACTGTTAATCCCCTTTCTCATCTGCAGAAGGATATTCCTACAGGCCAGACAAGCAAGATTTGAGGGTCCTGTTCAGTCGGTGTTCCGAGTTCTGCGCATCACGCTCGAAGAGGCCACAGCAACCCAGACTAGACCAGCGCCCCCGTGGGAGTCAGGTGAGCGTTACACTCCTCAAATGAGAGACTTTTTAGAGGAAAATTCCATCTTAGATTGTCATCAGTCTGGGTTTTGTCCTCTGATGTTGGATTGTCATCAGTCTGGGTTTTGTCCTCTGATAGGGACTGCAGCAGCCCTAGTCTCAGTGCTAGATGACATCACACTAGTCAGGGACCAAGGTGGTACACCTCTCCTGATCAAGCTTGACTTATCAACGGCATTGAACATGATTGCAGAATTTATTTTGTGTCAACGCCTCAAAAATTTTGACATTATGGGGACCGTCGTCCAGTGGTTTATCTCTTTGTTCCCACTACTCTCAGGCTCTCTCACTTTCCCCTTACAGGCCCTCTTTGACTACTGTGACCTGTGGTGTCCCCCAGGGCATTGCACTCTCACTTCTCTTGTTTAACATCTCATATGCGGACCACATCCAACTTTTCTTGTGAGTGGACCAGAACCCAGCTGACTTTGCCAGGTGTTGGAGATCGCGCCTTACATCAATCGACAGCTGGATGAGCACTAACTGGCTCAAGCTTAACGGCAAGAAGTCGGAGTTCATGATCATCGGCTCTCTAGCTCTGAGTCAGGTGTGTGCCTCGGTCTTCTGGCCTGTTAGCCTAGGGAATATCCATTGTCTGTTGATTCCCTAAAACATCTTGGCATTAAAATTAGCTCTTCTCTATCTCCCGAGCTACAGCTCAGCGCCATTTGCAAATCAGGTTTCTTTAAACTCAAAATGCTTAGGAAGGTGATCCCCTTCCTACCCCAGCATTATTGGGCCTGTGATTGCTACTGCAAATTCGGGAGTCCACGAGTACTGCAACGTAGTCTTCCTCACTCAGCCTAAATATCACATCCGTAGGCTCCAGATTTTGCAGAACTCAGCTGCATGCTTAGTAGTGGGCTTGCCTAGATTTTCCCATGCCTCGCCTATTTTGACCCAGCTGCACTGGCTGCCCATTGAGTATTGCATCAAGTTCAAGACTGTCTGCCTGAGCCACTGTGCACTGCACAGGCAGTGAACGGCCTTTCTTCAGGAAAAGATTTCAGCCTATGTCCCTACAAGGGCTCTTCACTCAGTAAACATGGGACTTCTGGTGGTTAATCAATTTAGGAAGGCCACAGGGGCCAGCCGAGCCTTCTCGATGGCTGCCCCGACCTATGGAACTCACTCGTTCCCCCTCTCCCTCCCTCCCATTAACAGAGGATTTCCTTTACTTCAGGAAATTGCTCAAAACTTTCATTTTCTCTCACTGTTCAGTTTTGGTTTTCAATCCCTTTTTTGTGGGTTTCTTCCCCTCTCAGTGCCAGTATACCCCCTGGTGATAACACACTACAGTAATAACCCTAACATAATATTACATAACACCATAATCACAAGAAGGATGACGTACATATCTAGCTTTTGTGTAAAAGTAGTCTAAAAACTAAAAATTCCAAAGGTGGAAGCCCTATCATTGATCCAATTCCCCGAGAAAAATAACTGGTTTAAAAACCTTCCAATGCCTGATCAAATATTATCACTGAATCATATCTCAATGTTATTCATGGACTAGTTTACTATGGTATATGTTGTCCAACAATCATCCAACTACATTAAGATTGACTGATTCAGCCAGAAGCATCTTGCAAGACCTCAAACAATATTTGTGTTTTCGCTCCATTTGTAATTGCTCCCAATTTCTTCCAAACCGTTCATCTTGCAAGCGGATGCTTCTCAGGTTGGACTAGGAGCAGTCATAGCTAAGAATGAAAGAACAAGGATAACAACTCATTATATACAGCAGAAAGCTGTTCTCAAGGGAGAAGACAAATCTACTAAATTTAGTGGGCCTTTGAGGCATTGGGATGTTACCTTTGTGGTAGAATGTTTACCCTGGGCACTCACAATGTTCCACTGGTTTGACCTAGCAGAATAAAGCTACAAATGCTCAAACTCTCTTATGATTTCTTGCCCTAAAACTATTTTATTTTGAGATGAAGCATAGTAGTGGAAAACCTCATAAACATTTTCATAATAATCCCTCTCCCCCTCTCATTTGACCGTTTGAAGTGAGGATTGAAACCTAAGAGAGGAGATGTGTTATAAGTAGCCCTGTTCGCTGCATGAAGTCTGTGAGACGAGGGACATTTCTTCACTGCTCACAGTCATAGGTCCCCATGAGAGGAGGCAAAGATTGAAGAAACAGAATGTAGCCAGAGAAGATGTGTGGTAGATGAAGAATAGACTCTGCAGAAAGGAGGCACACAGCAGAGAATCATGCAGGAGACAGCAGTATCTGGCAGGAAGGCATTTACAGCGCTAAGATGTCAATGGTCCCTCAGACTGCTCCAGTGCAAAGATGTGTACACACTGTGGAGCGGCAAGTGGAAGACAGTCCAGAGAGTTGGCCCAGTCTGCCACTATCTTCCTGGGAGGTATCCAAAGACAGAGAAGTGGAAAAACAAAGAAAACGCGGGGATCAAAGGATGTAAGCCACCCTCAGAAAAAGTACAATTCCAAAAAGAAGTGACACACAATGAGAGCAAAGAATGAGACACTCAAGAAAAACAGGACAGGAAGGATGAGAGACCAAGAGATATCAGAGAGGAAATGAGTTGGTGGAAGAAGTTAAGACCAGAAGCTTACAGAGAACCTGAAAGAGAACACTGGGAATATACACAAGGAGACTCATGAGAACATCTGCATATCGGGAGATGTGGTTGCAACACTCAACCAGACTAGCACAATGGTGCCGATAAAGCCATGGGAACCAATGGAGAATTCCACATTGTGGGTTGTGGTTACAACACTCTAAAAGCCTGACAGGCCTCTGTGTCCCACCGGGCTTACGATCACACGCGGTTGCCGCAGTTTACACCATTCAGACTCCAGCTGTCTCTGCCTATTGCTGTTCGCCAGTTTTCCAAGCCGGCTACTTGGGGTACTCCCCCAGTTGTTTTACTCTGGCGCCGGGACTACCACCTTGCAACCCAAGTTCCTCAGTATTAGAAGCAGCTTCGACTTGTTCCTCTAGAGTTATCCATTGAAAATTGCTTCTTTAGCCATTTGGCCACCATCCAGGACTCCGTCCTGGTCAAGGGGTTTCCAAATCCTTGGCTCCATGAAGAAGGCTGTGATCCACTGTCTAGCCGAAACGTCCTGGGACCATTCCCCCCTAGGGGTCAACAGGTCCCTGTTTTCCAATTGGTTTTGATTTATGTCAGTGACGTCGATCTATTTTTGGTCACCCTTTAGCCTGGCTTCTGTCAGACCCATCCAAGGATCTGTGTTATAGCAACTAAAATGTTTTGTTGTTCTATGCATCAATATGTCTTTGCTTTTTATATGTATGATTATGTGAAATAATGTAAATATTATACAATGCAAAGCTTGCACCATTTATAGGTCTATGCAACCTTTTGCTTGTCAAAAAAATGTACATTTGACCGAGGAGAGAAAATAAAAAATACTCCCAGTCTTTTATCAATTAAGTGCTTGTGGTATATATCTGTCCTCCTGGGTACCTTTCCATCTTTCCTTTGGATTGATATGAATAAGCAGTATAACTAAGGATTAGATACATATTAAATCTTATTTGCATTCCAATCACTTGCAACCAGCTTTGACTGTTTCAGCCAGGACCACCCCCCTTGTGTTTTCTTTACAGGCCGATTCATGCAATTAATGTGCGCTGAAATTTTCAGCGCAAGCGTGCGAAAGCGTGCGCATCGCAGCGCAAGTGCGAAAATCGCAGCGAAACCCGCACACAGCGATTCATGGAAGTCCGTGCGAGTGTAAATCCCTGGATGTGTGCTAAAATTCTGCGTGGCGCATGCTGGCGCACACGTCTCCAAACAGCGTACAGCAAAAGCGCACATAGTGTAGCGCACACAACAAAAGTAGGCGGAACAGGGGGCGTAGCACGCGGAATGGGGAACAACGCATGAAAATGTGGCCGTCACGGGGGAAGTACAGGAGGCAAATGCACGGAACGCCCACCCGCGCGTCTACAACACGTATTCATGGAATCGAACGGGGCTAATGCATGCGCCAAAAAAGATGCGCTAATCCGGAAACATGTACGCCTGCCGGGAGCTGGCGTACGTGGACCCGCGCAGCATAAAAGTGCATGCAAACAACAAACAAGCTCAGATGCCAAGATGAACATACCGTTCCTAGCAGCAGTGGTTGTGGGATACCGCAGGAGGAGGAGGAGGATAGTCAGGCCCAGAACTTTTACACCCAGAACCAGCCTTTTTGGGATGCCTGATGACCAGGTGTATGGGAGGTACAGGTTTCCACCTCACATAATACTCGACCTGGTGAGTGAGTGGGAGGATGACCTCACATCACCCACCCTGTGCTCCCAAGCACTCAGCCCCCTGGAGAAGGTCCTCAATGTACTCCACTTCTTGGCCACTGGATCATTTCAGCAGACACGTGCTATAGTGGGAGTGGGGGGGTGTCACAGGCCACGCAGTCACGCTGCCTACACTAGGTGTTGGCCATCAGGACTGCACGCCCATCAGTCCGCAGGCACATATACCTGCCCAGAACACCTGCAGAAAGGCAGGCTGCCGTCCAGGATTTCTACGGGGTGGCACAATTCCCCAAAGTTCTAGGTGCCATTGATTGCACCCATATGGCTCTACGTCCCCCCAGGGCATCTGAGCACATCTATAGAAACCGCAAGCACTGGCATTCCATCAACATCCAGGTAGTATGTGATGCCAAGGGAATCATAACCTCAGTATATGCCAACTATCCGGGGTCCACCCACAACAGTGTCATTTACAGAATGTCAACCCCAAACCAGACCTAGAAGCTGGGCGGCATGGCGATACATGGCTGCTTGGTGAGTATAAATGCCACTGCACATGCATGCATGTCCAATACTGAGTAATGTCACAACCCCACTAATGATACCCATCACCACCTCCACAGGGGAAAGTGCCTACCCTCTGAGCACCCACATGATGACGCCAATTCGGAACCCCACCACGCCACTCGAGGTAAGATACAACGCAGCCCATATTGCAACCCGGGGCATAGTGGAGCGCACATTCGGAGTGCTCAAGTCACGCTTTCGCTCCCTTGACCGTTCTGGTGGGCAGCTGTTATATGCTCCCCCAGTAGTGTGCAGGATCATAGTGGCAGCATGTGTCCTGCACAACGTTGCAACACACCGGGGCCTGCCGGTGGACATGGTGGTGCCCCCATATCCCCAACCACATGCACGCCCACTGCGCAAGGGAGGAGAAAGGGCACGTGGTGAGGCAGCCCGTACACAGCTGGTGGCTAATTACTTCACATAAAATCACACCCCTGTGGAGTGCACACAGCCCTGACACACACCAGATGACAATCAATGATGATGACATAAGGGACAGTCAACTGTCACGACCATACAAGCCTGAGATTGGTCACCTGGAAGTGTTACATTGTGTGCATCCCTACCTACCCAAACACCACCAATGCTGTGTCATAAAAAGACATACATCTATGCTGCTAAATGTATTACCCCCTTGCTAAATACAACATGAGAACAGCGCCATGTCACCCAACCCCTCCCCAGCTCCACCAGCAAACACACCATGGCATGTCATGCAATGTGAAAGCAAACAAAGCAATGCACAAGACCTGACACAAGTGTCACAAAGTACACTGTCCTTAATGGGTATGCTCCCATCAATGTATAACTAACAGCACACATTACCAAATACTTACCACCAACACAATGCTGCAACACACCATGGAAAAATGCAACAAACATGACAGTACTAAGTTCAAGTAGTGGTAGTCTTACAACCTGAATACGCCAGCACATCGACCACTTCCAACTGTAGAGTGTTGCTGACACTCAAATGTCTCAGTGTACTGCATACAACATGAACTGCATCTGCAAAGTAGACGGCCTTGTGAAGACATGAGGAAGGAAGCTGCAAATTAGGAGGAAGTCATGGATGCACAAGCACATATCAATACACCATGCAGTGTACAATACAACAACAATATCCACTAGGGATGTCTACACAGTATTGACTACAGACTGCCCACACAGCTCATGGGAGCCCAACGTCACTGTGTAATTCACTGACACTTGGTCACACACTTTGCAAGCCCATGGAAACGGGAAGCAGGAGGGGTGTGTGTCTCACAAACTCAAATCAAAAATCAAAAATGGCCATGTGGGGATCAGGGGGCGTGGGGGAGGCCACCCAGGAGGTTTGAGGAAAGGGTGCACACCAACACCCACCTGCGTGGATGTTGCGGAAAAGAAAATACCTCCTTGGGCTCATGGCATGCACGGCTATGCCATTGTGGGAGAACTGCTGTTGCTCTGCTCATCCTCTGCTGCTGCATCAGGAGGTGGTGGCACTATGGGAGGCAGCCCACGCAAAGCCCTGGTAGGGTCCTCCATGGCAGCAAGCATGCGGGTCTGGAAGGTCTGATTCTGGAGGGTTAAAGTGCGGAGATCCCCATGCAGCACATCACGTGTTGCATGCATTTATGCACGCATGGCCTCGCGTGATGCCCGGATCTCCTCACGTGTTGCATGCAGCTCAGCTGAGAGCGAACGTGTGAGCTTCTCCAGCTGCTGTTCTGCCCTTAAATTACTGGAAGCCTCAAGTTCAATCAGAGTCTGCCTGAGGTTATGTAGTTCTACCCTCAGGGCTTCCCTGTGGTCCTGGGACTCTATTGATATGGATTCGCGCAGAGTCTCCAGTGCCGCCCGTCGGTCCCTGTTGGATGCCAACATGTCTTCCCTGTGTGATTGGCAAATGGAGTCTGTTGCCTACTTTTGTTGCTCCATCTGCCTTTCAGGTGGCATAATGGAAGTGGCCACCCTCTCCATTGCCTGAGCCATCATTTCTACTGATGCTGCATGTTGGGTTGCCATACCGTGCATGGAGTTTTCCCATACAGTATTGCCTGGTGGCGTATGGCCACCGCATCGATGGGCACCACACCTGTTTGGGGCAAGGCGATCTGCACCTTGCTGTGCTGGCAGTGCCTGAGGCTGCAGGACTGCATTCCCCCTCGGATCTGCTGGCCCAGGAACAGGATCAGATGCTGTGGAGTGTGACCCTGCATCCGTAACCACCAAAGGCGAACCTACCAACACTGACATCCCCATAGAGGGTTCTACCCCTGGTGCAGGTGGGTTGGACAGAACAGAATCCCTGCCAGAAACACTTACCTGCGACTGCACATAAGTCTCATCATCTGATTCAGCACCTGAATAGAGGTGTGGGGAGGTGCACCTAGAGACACCCCTGGACAGTATGGTCTGCAGTAACATTGGGTTTTCACCCACCACCACACCACGTCCCCCACTGGTGCCCGGTCGTGCCTGAGATTCCTCCTAGGTCTGCACCATCTCCTCAACCTCAACAGCATCAAGTGCGACATCACCTGCAAACACATGAAAGACAACAAATGGAAACAGGCATGAGCACCATAGCACACACATAGGCCATGCCAAGCCAGAGATCCAGTACATGATTTACACATGTCCCACATGACTATAACCCTGCCATGCATGCACTGTCAAAGAGTTGGAAGTGGAGTCAAAAAGGCAGACACTGGGGAGAGCAAGATGGAAAAGCAACACATTTGCAGCATGTTGGGTAGCACTGGCATCACGCATCAGGCTGTGAGTGGCATGTCCAATACACATACATGACACATGCCACCACACAGATGTCATGTAGCATAGCCACGTTAAATCACAAAACTACAGCAATATGTCAGTGAATGAGTACTGTCACACACCCATGTCACATCGACATGATGCGAAGAATAATGCAAAATAGTGTTGCTAAATATGCATGTGCCACACACTGAAACACATCCAGTGTCCAATAATACAGTCATTGTGGGCTGATCAATGGTTGGTCACTTTAACATTACAGGAAACATCTTTCATGTTCCACATGCAAACAGGCCCTAATAAAACATTTCTGCAGCCCAATACTCCATCGGCCTGAATGGTGTAATCATTAACATACCCAGGTAAAAATAGTGGCCCAGTGTGGGCTGTAAACAATGACCGAAGCATACCACATATATTGCAAAAGGGCAGAAAAATGCATAGTAAAAATGGGAGAGTGGAAACAATCAGCCTGAATGAACACTTACAAAATCTGAACAATGTAGTTGCAAGATGACAGTTCAAGGTAAAGTGCACTAATGTGGGCCTAATTGGCAACTGTGGGCAGAAGGGATACAGTCATACCCAAATCCAAGGCATGTGAATGTATGGGAGGAAGCAAATGGGTGACCCATAACACTCAGGAGTACACACCCTCACCTGGCACTCAATCAGAACCCGACACCCATACAACACACATATGGATTACACACACACGCATGGGCACTCACAGGACAATGCGTCGTAATCAGGTAGATCTCCCACACCTTGGATCTGTTCCTCTGTGACGAAGGTCCCAGCAACAGACTCATGTTCAGTGAGTTCATTGTCCTCTTGTGGAGACCCACCGCCAGTCACCAGAGTAGCGGCATGATTTGAGGCCAGCTTGTTCTTTGCTCTGCGTTTCAGGTCATTCCACCGCTTGTAGCAATCATCAGCTGTGCGCCTCACAAATCCAAGGGCACATATGCGGTCCGCGATGGTTTGCCAGTGTGCCCTACGTTGACCAGGTGTGGTCTTGCACCCTGCAGTCGCCAACATTTCGCGGTTATGTGCCGACACATAGCTCACAAGTGCATGAAGTTCGGGGTCATTAAAGCTAGGCTTCCTTGACATGCCGGACTGTGTAGCCGTGTCTGGGGTCTCAGCCTGTAGTGCCAGAGCACCCTTCTTCCTCTTCTTCAAAGGTGGAGCAGAGCCTGAGTGGCTTGCACCACTCTGGTCAGTAGGGGCAGAAGCGCAGGTGGACTGGGTACTGGGAGTGTGCAAATGCACAATGACCATAGGTTTTGGTGCAGGCATTGGCTGAAGTGTGATGTTGGCAGGGGCAACGTCAGTTTGATGGACCACGACCGACACTGTCCCGGCTGGGAGACTCAGAGCTGGGGTGGATAGAGCTGCAGCTGCCCCTGCAGCCTCCCCACCCTGACCACTTGGGGCAGCAGATGACATCGCTGCCCCAGATCCACGTGACCTGGTGACACCAACTTGCACTGGCGCACGTGGCCTAGACTTGCTGACCTGGAAGTAAACCTGGGAGTCATCCTGTGCCAGGAGAGGTGCCACAATGGGCTGGTCCAACGAGGCCTGAGCTGGGATGGTGTCAGCCACGTTTCCCTCAACCATGGGGGGGGCATGGGTGTCCCTGATTGGTCCTCCACACATGGGGGTCTAGGGGCACCCTGCAAACCCTGGCCACGTCCCCTACCGCGCTCACCACACCCACCTTTTGGAGTTGGCCACCTTTGCCTCCCTTACTGCTTGGCCACCTCTCAACCATGGCACTGATGTTGTTGTGCGTATGGGAGTTGCAGTAAAGAATTGTCTTGGGCAATTGGGGGTGAAAGGGGTAGGGTACTAGATGGAATTCGTACCCTATTGCTCTAGCAAGGCTGTCTGTGACCCCTGGGGGAAGATGACGGGTCACGCAATGCACAGGCACCCCAAAAACAAAAAGTATTGTGCACGCAACCCCTCGTAGACCACGTGCATGGAGAAATGAACCTGCACTACGCTGTGGCACCCAGAAACACAAAAACAAGCGTACACGTGTTACACGCAGCCTACAATGACCTCTGAAGGGGTACACGACACACGGGGCAAGCACAGTTGGTAAATGCGTGCACGACTCACCGTCTGCCAGAAAAAAGAACGTGAAAAAAATGCACGTGTGCGTGTAGGCAACACCCCCGCCAAAAGAAGAACTGTGCACTGTCTGAGGAGACAGGACAAAAGAAGAAGTAAACGCTGTCAGAGGTAACAGGGAGTACGAACTTGAAACGCTGTGAAGTAATCGCGTGTGAACCGATAAGAAGTACAGAATTCACCCACTCACTCTCCACAAAAAGTACGTACAAGGGAATGGGGTCCTACACGTACCTTTTAAAGTGGCCCACACGTACAGCATCACTTACGTGTGTACGCGCTAAGGCCCTTTTCTCCAATTACACGAGCTGACACTCAGACGTGCAATTTTTGGACGTGTACGATGAACATGCACCCGTGTTGATGGAAACGCCCGTGCGCATCACTTCACAGAAGCGCTTACGCGCTAAGGGCCTTTGGTCCAATGAAACTGCGTACATGTGCCTACACGCTTACGCACGAGGGCCTTTCCTCGAATTACACGCTGATGTGCAAGATTCTCACGTGCCAAATCACTCCGTAATCAAGCTGGCCACACAACAACACACGGAAGACCACGCTCCTGCCCAGAAGGCTGAATTACTGCCCCCCAGAGCTCCGAGCACGCTCCCACCTGCCATCTGCTGCTGCCTGACTGCCTGCTGCCCACGTGCCCTGCTATTTGCTGCCTGCACGTCAGCCAGGGGTGCAGTTGCTGTGACCACCCCTGCTGGAACCGAAGACTCCCGACTGGGATACAACCGCTCCACAGCCCAGCCCCAGGGCCCAGTTGCCCACCCACTCCTGCCTCTGGGGTTGCCATGTCAGGCACAACACCATCTGGCACCACTGGCAACCCCCAGCCAGTGAGGCAGAGGGCCACCAGCTTCAGTGCCAGGGAAGTTGGTGTCCTGGTGGAGCAAGTCCTGGGGCAGTTTGATGCCCTCTTTGGAAGTTTGCATGGCAACAATGAAGGACGGACCAGGATATGGATGGACATCATGACTGGCATCAACGCGGAGGGGGTGGCAGTCCGTGACTTACAACATGTCAAGAAGCGCTTGGGAGGACTTCAGGTCCAGGACCCTCAACAAGGCCCGGCACCTCTTGAAGGCAGCGGATGCCAAGGGGTGCCGGGGCCACCTGTCCGACCACCAAATGAGGGCCCTGGAACACATATGCCCAGTGCTCCACGTCCAGGTCCTTGAGAGGTAGACACGTCTGGAGTCGAGCGGTAAGTGTATATGCATACTGATTGGACGCTGTGCGTCTGGTGGTGTGCCAGTAGTGTGCAGGTTGCACATGTGTTTTCATAGGGCCATGTAGGGATGTGTATTAACAGGGGCGTGAGGCTGCCACATGTGAGTCCTCTTAGGTGTGACACACATTGATGGTGTATGTGTTGGTATGCATGCTGTGCAAATGCAGGTGTGGGAGCACACATGTTTGAATTTCTGTGTATGTACGTTGCCATGGTTGTGGTGTCATACATGGATGGTGGTTCCTGCTGCATGTATCTGCACAGTGTACATGTGCATGTGTGTGTATTTGACAAGTGTGCAACTGTGATGCAACATGGATGCACGTGACACTGATATGTAGAAGGCTGAATGCCAGATGTGACATGTATGGCGATCACATCACTGCGACAGTTGAAGGAGATGTAGACATACATGTAAGTGTGGTAGCGTGTGTGCATGTCTAGTGCACTCCCTGTGTTTCATGTGATGTCAGCCTCACCTTCGGCTGTTCATGCTGTTGTATGTGTATGGATGTTGCTGCCTGGTGCAATATTGCTGTGGAAATGCTCATGTGTGTGAGTTGAAATGACATGTGTGTCGTGGAGTGTGATGCCATGTCTGAAGTTTGACACTGTCACTCATGTGCAACTGTCATGTGTGTATCAGTCCATTGTACAGTGCCCTGATATCTGTGTTTTATCTCTCCCTGTCTGCAGCGTCAACTGATGAAGAGGGTGCTGTGGAGGACAGCGGCAGGGATCACACCACTAGCCGGAGACGCAAGGCCCAGCTCCCCTCCAAGATTGTCATCTCGTCAGGGAGGGAGGAGTCTGGTGCCGCGTCCAAGGCCGCAGCTGCCGAGGGTAGGTCCAAGAGGCAGAGGTCGGAGGTGGACTCCTCGGCAGCAGAAGGGGCAGCTGAGACCCCACAGGGTCCAACAGAGGAAGATGGCACGGAGTCATCCAGGTTGGTGCAGGGTTTGGTGGAGGAGGAGGCCGCGGAAGGGACACACACAGGGTCTGGAGGTGGGAATTCCACTGGTGCTAGTGGTGCTGTGTAGGGGCAGGGGCAGGAGGCAGCACAGGCCGCTGCGGAGGTGCCTGTGTGTAATACTGTCCCTGATCCTGTCACTGCATCATCTGGCACCAGCAGGGATGCCTAAGTCCAGACCTGTTTTCAGGGAGGGGATGAGCGCCCAACATCTGGCCTTCCTCTCCCTGCGTACTTGGCTATCCAGGACCGTGCTGAGCCTGTCCTGAGTGGGATAGCGTTGCGTCAACAGGGCATGCGAGGTGACCTGCATTCTTTTCGTGGAGAGACTGCACGTCGTCTCGCATACCTATTTGACCACGTTGACCTACTGAGACGGGTCACCGGTGCTGGATTCCTCCGTGTGCTAGACCTTCTTGCGACCCCCTCCTCACCTGAACCACCTACGCGCCAGTCGTCCTCCATGCCATCTTCCCACTCATGTATCACCTGGGTACCCTGTGGAGCTGCCCCTGACCCAGCGGCCAGGCTGGTGGAGGACACATCCCTGCCACAGTCGGGAGTCGGACGTCCAGCAGGGGTGGCCACCACAACAATTGCATCCCAGCCGGAGGAGGACGTGCAGGCAGCAAGAGCCAGGGCGCAGGCACAGGCACAGCAGCAGCAACATGGTGGGAGCAATGATGGCTCGGGGCCTTCAACATCGGAGGGGCAGGCATCGGCCATAGGGCAGCAGGACCCTGGATTTCTAGTGTATTCCGTGTGGCAGCGGTTGGGCCACGCCATAGATGCAGAGCGGGTGGAAGAGGCACGGCTCACAATGGTCAGGGCGGAGAACTCCATGCGGAGGGCCCTGAGGCGGGCCGAGTACATCGAGCCAATTCGCAGGGAGTTGGAGGTGAACATGTCATCGTCCCTGCAAACCCTCGGGTCATGGAAGAGGACCGCCTCCAGGGCATTGAGCGGGTGTTCGATGATGCCCTGGCCCGGGACATCAAAAAGTGAGCCGTCGGACTAGCCCGCTGCCATTGTAAATAGTTAGATAGTGTTCTGTTTTTGTTTATTTTGGGCCGCTTGGACAATGCACCACATTTCTGTATATAGTTCTTTATTAGGTAGTGTTTTTTGTAGGTTTCATTTCATTTGTTGGGCTCATGGGCCCTGGATTGGTGATTTGTATATAGTTGAACAGTGGATGTTTCTCGTTTTTATTTTAATTTCACCATGGCGCAATGGATTTCATGTATTTTATTTCCCTATGGATTTGCTTTGTTGGACTGAGACTTTGGACACATTTTCATTTGGATTTCTTTGGTTTCTGATTTCATATTTTTTATTCTTTTCCGGACATGCTGCATTTTATTTCTTATTCCCATTATTGAGTGTTTTTTTTTTCATTACATTCATGTTGTGTTCAATACATTTTTGTTTCATACTTCGATGTGTGGTATTCTCTCATTGGTTTCATGCATGTCATGATATGGGTTTTCACATTCACTTGCACCCATTGTGTGTGTGTGACGGACATGTGTTCATGTGCATACTTGCCATTCGGGTTGTATCATGTAATGGCCATTTCTCTGTGGGTGGATGCAATACTTGGTTGGGTCTTTGGGCTGGGGTGGCGTGGGTTGTGATGTGGGTGGCTATGAGGCCCATGAATGAGAATCGTCATGACGTGGGTGCTGGGGGACATGAGTGGGGGCCTGCTGGCAGGTGCCCCTGACTGCTGGGGGATGGGGGTGCTGGGGGACATGAGTGGGGGCCTGCTGGCAGGTCCCTCTGACTGCTGGGGGGTGGGGGTGCTGGGGGACATGTGTGGGACATGAGTGGAGGCCTGCTGGCAGGTGCCCCTGACTGCTGGGGGGTGGGGGTGCTGGAGGACATGAGTGGGGGCTGTCTGGCAGATGCCCCTGACTGCTGGGGGGTGGGGGTGCTGGGGGACATGTGTGGGACATGAGTGGGGGCCTGCTGGTCGGTGCCCCTGTCTGCTGGGGGGTGGGGGTGCTGGGGGACATGTGTGGCACATGAGTGGAGGCCTGCTGGCATGTGCCCATGACTGCTGGGGGGTGGGGGGGATGGGGGTGCTAGGGGACATGAGTGGGGGCCTGCTGGCAGGTTCCCCTGATTGCTGGGGGCTGGGGGTGCTGGGGGACATGTGTGGGACATGAGTGGAGGCCTGCTGGCAGGTGCCCCTGACTGCTGGGGGGTGGGGGTGCTGAGGGACATGAGTGGGGGCCTGCTGGCAGGTGCCCCTGACTGCTGGGGGGTGGGGGTGCTGGGGGACATGTGTGGGACATGAGTGGGGGCTGGCTGGCAGGTGCCCCTGACTGCTGGGGGTGGGAGTGCTGGGGGACATGAGTGGGGGCCTGCTGGCAAGTGCCCCTGACTGCTGGGGGGTGGGGGTGCTGGGGGACATGTGTGGGACATGAGTGGAGGCCTGCTGGCAGGTGCCCCTGACTGCTGGGGGAGTGGGGGTGCTGGGGGACATGAGTGGGGGCCTGCTGGCAGGTGCCCCTGACTTCTAGGGGGTGGGTGTGCTGGGGTACATGAGTGGGGGCCTGCTGGCAGGTGCCCCTGTCTGCTGGGGTGTGGGGGTGCTGGGAGACATGTGAGGGACATGAGTGGAGGCCTGCTGGCAGGTGCCCCTGACTGCTGGGGGTGGGGGTGCTGGGGGACATGAGTGGGGGCCTCCTGGCAGGTGCCCCTGACTGCTGGGGGGTGGGGGTGCTGGGGGACATGAGTGGGGGCGTGCTGGCATGTGCCCCTGACTGCTGGGGGGTGGGGGTGCTGGGGGACATGTAGGGGACATGAGTGGAGGCCTGCTGGCAGCAACCCTGCACTGCTGGGGGGTTGGGGTGGTGGGCGACATAAGTGGGGGCCTGCTGGCAGGTGCCCCTGACTGCTGGGGGGTGGGGGTGCTGGAGGACGTGAGTGGGGGCCTGCTGGCAGGTGCCCCTGACTGCTGGGGGGTGGGGGTGCTGGGGGACATGAGTGGGGGCCTGCTGGCAGGTGCCCTTGACTACTGGGGGTGGGGGTGCTGGGGGACATGTGTGGGACATGAGTGGAGGCCTGCTGGCAGGTGCCCCTGACTGCTGGGGGGTGGGGGTGCTGGAGGACGTGAGTGGGAGCCTGCTGGCAGGTGCCCCTGACTGCTGGGGGGTGGGGCTGCTGGGGGACATGTGTGGGACATGAGTGAAGGCCTGCTGGCAGGTGCCCCTGACTGCTGGGGGGTGGGGGTGCTGGGGGACATGAGTGGGGGCCTCCTGGCAGGTGCCCCTGACTGCTGGGGGGTGGGGGTGCTGGGGGACATGAGTGGGGGCGTGCTGGCAGGTGCCCCTGACAGCTGGGGGGTGGGGGTGCTGGGGGACATGTGTGGGACATGAGTTGAGGCCTGCTGGCAGCAACCCTGCACTGCTGGGGGTGGGGGTGGTGGGGGACATGAGTGGGGGCCTGCTGGCAGGTGCCCCTGACTGCTGGGGGGTGGGGGTGCTGGAGGACATGAGTGGGGGCCTGCTGGCAGGTGCCCCTGACTGCTGGGGGTGGGGGTGCTGGGGGACATGAGTGGGGGCCTGCTGGCAGGTGCCCTTGACTGCTGGGGGTGGGGGTGCTGGGGGACATGTGTGGGACATGAGTGGAGGCCTGCTGGCAGGTGCCTCTGACTGCTGGGGGGTAGGGGTGCTGGGGGACATGAGTGGGGGCCTGCTGGCAGGTGCCCCTGACTGCTGGGGAGTGGGGGTGCTGGGGGACATGTGTGGGACATGAGTGGAGGCCTGCTGGTAGGTGCCCCTGACTGCTGGGGGGTGGGGGTGCTGGGGGACATGTGTGGGACATGCGTGGGGGCCTGCTGGCAGGTGCCCCTGACTGCTGGTGGGTGGGGGTGCTGGGGGACATGAGTTGGTGATCACTAGTGCAAGGTGACATCTGGCTGGCTTGGGGGCATGCCCATGGTGGATAGGCTGCCTGCGGGACATGACCAGGGGTGCAGGGTAGTCCCCTGTGGTGTGGGCTGTCTGCAGGGGCCGTGGAGGGTGTAGAGGGAACACCTGGGAGGACCCACACTGCCAATTCACGTGTAGGACTCCCCGTGCACCCCCAAAATTCATGTACCCCGCTCTGACAGCAAAATCGCATGTGAAACTTCCTGCGAAGCCCAGTTATTCACGTTCCCCATTTGCACAGGGCCAATCACGTGTGAAACTTCCCGCGATCCCCAGTTATACACGTACCCCACTCGCACAAGGCCTATCGCATGTGAAACTTCCTGCGCACCCCCGAAATACACGTACCCCACTCGCACAGGGCATTTTGCATGTGAAACTTCCCGCAAACCCCAGTTATACACGTGACCCACTTGCACAGGGCCAATCGTGTGTGAAACTTCCCGCACACCCCAGGAATACACGTACCCCACTCGCACCGGGCCTATCGCGTGTGAAACTTCCCGCGCACCCCAGGAATACACGTACCCCACTCGCACAGGGCATTTCGCATGTGAAACTTCCCGCGCACCCCCGAAATACACGTTCCCCTCTCCAATCGCGTGTGAAACTTCCCGCGCACCCCAGGAATACACGTACCACACTCGCACGGGGCCTATCGCTTGTGAAACTTCCCGCGCACCCCAGGAATACATGTACTCCACTCGCACAGGGCATTTTGCATGTGAAACTTCCCGCGAACCCCTGTCATACACGTACCCCGCTCCAATCGCGTGTGACACTCCCCGTGCAGTGGGGTACGTGTATTCGGAGGGGTGCGCGCAGAGTTTTACAGGTGTTTTTTAGTGGTTGGGGCCTGTGCGCCATGTACGGGATTTGTGCGCTGTGCATGGCTCACACGGAGGGTTTGGGGGCGTAACTGGCGCTGCTGCAGGGTCGCTGCGCCACTCTGCGCCACGGCTGATTTTGGAAGCTAAAATCCATGAATACGCTGTGCGCGGAAATGGATTTTAGCGCACACGGCTGGCGCAGAAATTCACACGCGCACAGTGTGCGCCAGCCGCGTGCGTGACTTGTGCGCTGAATTCTATGAATTACCCCCTTAAGCTGTGGTGCTGCCACTGGCAAGGAAACCAGAGAAGAATTGCACACATAGTATTGTGACTCCAGCTCTCCCACAGTGCAGTTTATCTGACAAATCCAGGTGAGCCAAATACGGCTTGCCTACTGAGAGTAGTGGTTCCAACTCTACAGAGACCTAGCACAGTGGCTTTGGCACAACCAAGGAATCCAACAAAGTTGCCCACAGGGAGTTATAGCACAAACCCTCCTCAGAACGAGCATAGGGACAAGCACAAAGCCAAATGAATCATAGAAGAATTAGTCAGTGGTGGGTTGTTGTTTGAATACCTCAAAGACATTGACCAAGAGTGATTCTGTAGCACTGAAGGGCAATGAAGGAATAAAAAGCCCCATAATCAGAGTTACCAGAATCAAAAGTTCAGAGATAATAATTTAACACGTTTCCTTTCTGAGAAGAAATAGAGACACTAGGTCTGACAAGCTTTGAGGAGATACGTGGTGACAGCAGCCCAATGCATTGAGAAACCTCTGTGTTCAAGGAAATAATGAATGTTATCCAGTTTCTAAGTTGTTTCTGATGGCATCATTTTAAAGTGAGTGTGTAGCATGATGATTGAAGGTGTACAGTGGATGGATGGCTCAGTTGAAGGTGCAGTGAATTGCTGGACATGGCTGAGGGTATATGAAGCATGGCTATGTGTCCTGGTGGTTGATTGATGTGTGCCATGTGTGGTTGAGTTTATGTAGAGGCTACCTTGAACCTTTGGACGCTAGAAATGGCAGATTGTGACCACCAATAGCAAGGGGTGTATAGAGCATGGCTAAGTGGAACAGCATAAGTGCGATGGGCTGAGAAGCGCATGCCTCTAGGCGGGCAAGTGTAGGCCGAGGGGCAGAACAGGGAATGAGTATGACAAAGACTATATCTCGCATGGTCGAGCATGGCAAAGCATTTGTGTAGCTCTGTATATGCAGATTAGCATATCTGGAGACTGGCAGGCACTGTAAAGATGTCAAAGCATTGCAGAGGTGTGTGCATAGCGTGGTTGAGCATGACTGAGACCGTGTTACGTGTGAGCGATGGAGGTCAAATGGAGGTGCAATGTTTTCAAAGCCTGGGTCAAAATTGTGTCAGAACCAGGGTGCATTTCCAAGTACCACAATCACATGGGGCTCCTGATGTGCTTAAGTCGGTTACATGTGATTTAATCAAATAAATCAAGAATTAATTTTTAAAGAACTCAAAACATCGGGAAAAAAAGTTTTGTTTTTGTTGTTTTTTCGTGGGGGTCCATCTCCCTTTCAATCTCTCTTTTTTCTTGCACCCCTTAAACCACTTTTCCCATTCCCAACCACATTTAATTACCTTTCTTTAAGTCGCTATTTTTTCCCGTTTTTTTGCGTTTGGCCAAAATTGTATTCTTTGTTACCTATTCGATAACATCACTGCATACCCTTGAAGTCTCATAAGAATACAGCTGCAAGATGCCTTCTGGTCTGACAGCAAACATTTATTAATTTCTGACAGCAACCAAAGTGAAAGGCATGATCTGGTCTTATTTCTGTTACAAATTACCACAAATAGATGTTCTTAAGTCACTTCAAATAGAACCTTGGGATCAGAGATCCTGATCAACTGTTCGTTTCTTCAAGAAAATCTACAAAGGGGAATGGATTTTTGGTTTACAGTTATGATATGATATGGCATTTGTAACGCGCCTATACACAAGTGTTTCAAGGTGCTATCTTCCTCTTCCTCTTACACATATGTATCATTTGTACAGTGCTACTTAGACAATGTTATGGTCTCGACGCACTGTGAGCTGGTTGCAGTCTTTCCCCCTCCCAGTTCAGCACTTTAAGGCAGGGGAAATCCAGCATTTGCCACTTCCTCTGCAACATCCCTAACTGCCTCTCTGCCATCCAGGCCTGGTGCACCGCTAATGACCTCTGTTGCAATGCCATCAAAACAAAGATTCTCCCTTTTGGGTGCCCTGCACCCTACTTCTTCCCTGCACTCTGGCCTTCCTCCCTGGGCTCTCCCCCGGCTCTCTCCTCTGAAGCCAGGAATCTCAGAGTCATCTTTGACTCCCCCCTTTCCTTCATCCTTCATATTCAGTACGTTGTCATGAAGTCCCACTTTCAGCTCTTCCTTCTCAATGGAACTCTGCCCTTCCTCACCTTCCCCCAGAGACTCAATGTAACCGTGCTCTGGTTCTGGCCAGGCTAGACTACTGCAATAGCCTCCTCCTTAATATTTTTACATCCACCCTGTGAACCCTCCAGCTAACCCAGAATAGGGCAGCAAGGCTTATCCTTGACCTCAAACCGAAGGACCACATCTCATCTGCCCTACAAAGCCTTCACTGGCTCCCGGCCTCAGCACAGATTAAATTCAAATCCCTCTCTATTATCCACAAGGCTATCTGGGTCCGGGCACCATCTCCTTGCATGTGAAGCTGTTTGCTAAACAGGGAGCGGGTCGTTGATCACGTTCCTCGGCGGGCTGCCTTCTGTGGAATAGCCTCCATCTCCCTCTGCATCTTGAGCAGGGCCTTCTTAAATTCCGAAGAAGCCTTAAGACCGTTATCTTTAACTCTTTCTTCTCCTCCTCTCTTCCCTGCTTATTATACAGTATTGTGACTGATGTGCAGGGCCATTGTATATCCTCAGAGTCCTGACCCCAATTTCTCATCCCAGCTGAACACTCACAAGGCATAGCAGGTTTGCCTTCCCCTCCCTGTTATTCTGCTGATCGGTTTTTACTATCATTATATTACTTATCTTTGTTGTAATGGATTGTCTACCTTCCCCTGTCCCCACCTTGTTGCCCTGTGGGTGCTTTGAAGCAGTTTTGCTAATTGTATAAGCTCCTAACAAGTGACCAATAAATAAATACATGACCTGGTGGGTGGAGGCGCTTGTCTCTCGCGATTATATGTGTTGAGACTGGTGCCTGTAGGAGTGTGCCCAGATATTGTGGCTCTGGTGATGCTCTCTCTGATGCACTGTTCCAACTACATGATCCCTGTCACCACAATGTATTCCACTACTGACAAGGCAGCTCTTGATCATGAGCCTCTGGGGCATTTCTTGGAGCAGTGTCAAAGGGCAAAATCCTTGTTCTGCATAGTAATTACACAGTGAAACCTATAGTAGTTTATGTATTTATTTATTTTGCATTTGCAAGACGCTTATACATCAAGAAATTGTGTTTCAAAGTGCCCACAGGGCAAAGGGGAGGGAACAGAGGGAAAAAGACAAATAACACTGATGAACAAAGACAGAGGCGGTCCTACTAGGCCTTGTGAGCATTCGGATCGAGCAAGTGCAGTTTACACTTGCACTATTCTTGAAGGTCACTGAGGCCTTCCTGCATCGCCCTCATGATTTTATGGGTGGAGATGGGGTAATAGCTGCATGCAACTCCCACCGCTCACACATTTGGCTGCTGCATGATCTCACTATCATCTAACACTATACAGGTCTCCACCAAGGCTACTCAGAGAATACCCTGCTATCTTCAATGCAATGTCACACTGCACTGCTAGAGTGTCCTATATGTTCCAGGATTCAGAAGACAAAATAACAGGAAGAAATACGATTTTGGGCGACATTATAAAATAAGGTCTGGTTAGGTTAGTGGTCTCCTACACAGCAGTTCTACCAGTAATGTTGACCTCGTTCTGTGTGGCTCTGTTAAAAAGTTGTGGGCTGTTAGCGGGATAAAGGGAGAGGCAGTGGCAGATGCAGAAAACTGTAATTTTGATGAGTGCAGGTCGGAAGCATCCGTTTCCTGTGTGGCAGCAACTATTCTCTGTGTTCAGGGATAGGAAGGTCTCTGTGCAGGTTTTTCATAAGTGAGGCCTCAGGGTTGGGAGGGCAGCTATGGTTGTGGTAAGAGTGTTGATAGCAGCAGGGAGGGTACGAGTTTGTGATTTGTACACTAAGCTCTGTTTCCTATCTGATATGGAGTGGGTGGATTAAAACTTGCACGATTCTGGAGGTGGGGGTGTCAATGAGGCAGTAAACATAAGGTAAAGGAGGAAAGTGAAGGCCCATGAAAAAAACACCCTCAAATGCAAGATTGGGGGTCCTTCCTTGGTTCCTGCATTTGTAGTCTTGTTTGAAGGTTGTGGTTAGGGGTAAGCGTCAAACAAATCTCTGCAAGCGGTGGAATGTTGGTTGTGAAAATGTGATGCATAATAGACCAATCCCTTGGCTAGGTCTTGATAGGTGGTTATAGAAGTTAGCTGAAGAGCAATGTCTAAAACTATTTCGTGAAAGTCATGCAGTCCTCCTCAATGCAATGTTCCTTGTGAAGTGATTTGCAGAGTTTGGTGGCCAGTGGCAAGAAATGGTTCTTCCCTGCCTTTTCCTGCTGAAGCTAGGAACTAGTACTAAAGTAGCGCTACTCGGCCTTAGAGCCCTTAATGATGACCTTCCCTATGAAGTAAACAGAGCCATTTCCATGGGTAGCACAGTAGTGAGATGCAGAGGTTTTTGAAGTTGAATCCTTTTTGGACTGAAAGGCAATAGAGAATGCAAAGTTCTGGGGTAATGTGTTTGACATTTTTGATTCAAAAGAGTAGTCTGGCTGCTTAATTTTGGGTTCTCTGAAGTTTTTCCATGAGCTATTCTGGGAGAGCAAGGTAGAGGTTGTTGCATTGGCCAGTTTTGACAGAAGAGATGTTTTCACGACCATAGTTCCCTGTATAAGAGACAGATAAGGAATGATGACTGCAAATTTGGAGCAAGCAATTTTTGGCAATGGCTCAAAACTGTGGTTCAATCATGAGATGTCCATTGTGGTTCTGGTGTTCTTTATGTGAATGATGGTACTAGGCATGGCCCATCTCATTGCATCGAGGGATTGAGAATGTTTGATGCAGGTGCACTGATCATTAGTTCTGTATTGGTGGGGTTAAGCTTTAGTCTGTTTATCCTCATCTAAGTGTCTACATGTGCAAGGCATGTTTTTAGGTCTGGGAGAGCTTGTTTTTGAGGTTGTGGATAGTCTTCTTTCATCTGCGTAGAAGTGGCAGGTGACAAAGATGGATAGGTGATCTCCACAGGGAAGTTGAAATGGGGAGCAGTTCATGACAATGTTCACGTTACATAAAATGCAATCTAGTTTGCAACCACCTACGTGGGTGGTGCCCTTAACCATTTGTTTGAGATGTGAAGTGGCAAGGATTAATCTAACCAACCTTCTGGTAGGACTGTCTTATTGTTCGAGCCAGATGTTAACATTTCCAAGAAATGTGAGCTATAGGCAATCCATCGATAGGTTTGCAACCGCCAATGCTATTTTTTAAGCCAAAGTTGGTCTGTAGATGAGAAGGAAGCTTTGTAATGAGTTATTGGAGACTGAACAGATAAGGGAGAGAGAAACACCATCTGGGATATTGTTGATAGTAGGCAGAGAGAATTGGAAAGAATCTCTATGGGCTACAGATCTCCCTCCTCCTCTTCTATTGGCAAGATTTGCACATTTGATCTTATGGCCTTGCAGGATGCTTTCATGAATAAGTGGCAATTGATCCTCAGCTAGCATGGCTCAGTGATGTACAGTAGGTCTATTTGGTTCATTGAGAGGTGATACAAAATGCCGGGAGCATGTTTAGCATTGAGCTTGCATTGATCCAAATGCATCAGTGCCAACGATTTCCTTCTGGGTCTTTCAAGGCATAAATTAGTTTTCAAAAAAAGATTATCAGAGTTTGCTAATTAACATTTTCTTGATTAGCAAACAAACCCATTTGATTAGGAATGTTGTACTAATATTTTCAATGTCACCAGAAGTTATTTGTACTAAAGACATAAAATTAGCAACAACACAGTTTGTGTACCGCTGCAGTTAGACATTAATGATGAGCCAGCCCTTGCAAATTCTTTAAAATTCTGATAGACCTGCAGTTAGAAGAACTTAGGTTACTTCCTTGACCTACGTGAAATGTACTTGATCCTGACAACAGATGAAGACAAAAGTCTGTAAAATGTAAAAGGTTAGCTGCATGAATGAACACTCATAAACAAATATGATGAAACGTCTCTGAAATCAGTTTGGCCTGTTCTCTCCCACAGATGCAAATATATAATGCTATCATAATAATAGAGCAAAGCGAGCCCTGGAGGCTAACTGCATCGCATGGTATTGCAGGAGAACTGTAGATGTACAGACTGGATGGAACTATTATTCACTTCTTCGCATCTACATCTTGTTTTCTTTGTGTGTTCATTATTTAAGAGGAAGACAGTAAGAGACTAAGCAGAGTGGATGGCATAGCAGGCAAAGAACTGGGAAAACTAGTGGAATTTTGTAGTTTGCAGCAATTTCACATTCAGGGTTGGTGGTATTAAGCAACATAAAGATAAGAGTATGGGATCAGCTCATAGGTTCAGCACCAGTTGCACAGAGAAATACAACCAGCAAGCCACAGAACTAAGTGTGCCCACATAATCACTTGGCAGTGTGGTCACGTACATTTTCAAAAGTATTCAATTGTCAATATGACACATCTTACCTAACAAAATGAAATTGAGTTGACATTATGAGATTTAGATACACAAGCTACACTTTACTGTAAAGCATGGAGACAATGCAGTATTTCACAGTAGCAATACTGGGTCTGTGGAAGCCAAACTGACTTTTGTAAGTGGTGTCATGGGGAACCATCCTAAAGAGGAATTTATTTAGCCTCATTCATACTCCCACATTTTTGTACATTTTGAAAAACTATGGGTAATTCAAAAATGTACCCCTTGCTCACTGTGCTTGGGGGGCACAGATTCACCTCATTGATGATGTCCAACAAGGCCGAAA
This sequence comes from Ambystoma mexicanum, assembly GCF_040938575.1. Lineage (NCBI taxonomy): Eukaryota > Metazoa > Chordata > Amphibia > Caudata > Ambystomatidae > Ambystoma > Ambystoma mexicanum. Next base: position 184,524,186 of record NC_090938.1, on the reverse strand, counting down.
CACAAGTGTCTGTTGCTGCTCATTGTACTTTTGTAGAAGCTGGACTGTTGTTTTGTGTGGGGCCTGGCTGATATGCAAATGGGTAGTTCTCCTCTGTGAAAGGGACTGTGAGCTAAAAGGTGGTTCCAGACCCACCTTTGTGGAACACATCAAAAAGAGGATGTCTTTGGCCATGTTCCGTCTTAGCTGAGGGGCGCCCACATTTTAGCAATTGGTAAATATATAGCACATAAAATCCAACACTATCCTTCACAGAGAACCCTATAGTGACTTCATTTCATATGGACAGACACATGAAGGGAACCTGGAGACAGGATGCTTGGTGTTGATTTCATTACTAATGAATATAATGAGGGCCAAATAGAGCAAGAAGGGATGTGCTCTACATGGTGATTATATGTCCAAGTTGAGCAAAGGCGTTATAGAAGTGGATAGAAACACACATTCATGCATTGAACTCTACATAGAAAAGGCTACTGTGCTGTTATTCGTGACACTATCTTAAAATGTTCATGTAACAATATTCCTGGAGACCCACTCGCTGATTACCTCTGTGTTAGATTGCTTGGGAAATATCTGGCAGAAGACATTGGGCCTCATTAGGAGGCTTAGCGGTAGGCGGCCACCGTTATTTATTTTTTCCCGGCGCCCAGAAATGGGCAATTACTGGGTCATTATGGCCATGCCAGACCCGGTATTTGCCTATTCCTGGGCACCAGGAAAAATTCTTCCCCATTCCCATTTGAGCCCCATAGGGCTCAATGGGAATGAGGAAGCCGGATACACTGGCATCGTTATGAACGGTGCCGGTGCATCTGACATGCTGTGCTCGCGGGGCCGACCTGGTGGGCAGAAAGACACCCGCAAACACAACTCGTAGTTAGCCGGTGCGGGAACTACAGTACCGGCAAGCTTACCTGTACCAAAGTTCCTGGACTGGCAAACTAATGATGAGGCCCATTGGGTTCAGAACGCTTCCACCTAAAGAGTCCAATATTCAAGAAAAAGTACAACCCCACCACCCACATTCCATAGGATAGAGATTGTACACATGAGGACCTACACAAGTAGTGGCAATAATGGTATTCATAACGCCAAAGATCGGAGTACATGACAGCCTGTACAATGGATGTGAAGAATAGTCCTGTCACCAGCAGACTTCGCTTGTCTCCAGAGAGGATCACATGCATTGATGGGATAGGCTTACAAAACGTAGTATATTTGGTATTACCAATTTTGTTCACATTTTTTTGTTTGCATGCTTCATCTGACCGAATTTGCCTTGTACCTATTGGCTGCATATCCATTTGTCACATAACCAAACACGAGCAACGGGGGCTGCAGGGGTTTCCTTCACTCCCCATGTTTGGTTATGTGGGATTTCGGGGGTGCGGCATGAACAATCCATTTCGATCAGTACTTTTCATAGCAGGAATGGCTGACTATGATTCAAATTCATAACATACATAGGGAAGCTATTGTCTTTATCTTCTGGAATATTGCAAGTATTTGTGAACATCTAGCTGTTCACGATTGGTGGGATTACATTAGACCACACAATATTATTTACTTTCAGTAGACATGGCCGACAAATTCAATCTAGATGGTTAGGCAAATTCTCCAGTACCTATATTGATTAGCCTTGGTGGTAGTCTAAGTATGGGCACGTTTACCTAGCTGACTATCAAATTAAAAACAAAAGTGGATATCTTGCATACTGGTAACCCAATTTGTCATGGTTTTATGTTGACTTTAATGGTACATGTAGGATTCCATTACTGAAAGTTATAATAGACCACATAGGCCAGAAGGAATAGCGACTCTATGCCAATTAGAGCAATTACTAGACATGGGATTCAACTGCAGGTGCATTACAATTGTTTTGGCAGGTTTTTATCTTCAGTTTCAACCACATGATAGTTTACTGACCTCTTTGAGAGGGAAGACTTTTCCTGGGTTATCGCACGTCTAGATATAACAAAGCCGACAGAATAATCCAATTATGCTTCCTATAGTGGTATGATTTGGTGCAAGGCAGGCCGTGAGGCTTGCAATGTTGGTATAGTGGGTGGGGGACCCGTAGAACCAATTTTATAGGTGGGATCAGAGTGAGCCATATTGATTACCTATTCATTAATTTAAAGGAATTGCTTATTGTTAAGACATTTGAAGTATCAATGAGGTACGAAAAAAGAGCACCGTTCACTTTGTGCAATACATTGTTTAAGAATGCTAGACAAATGGAATATAAAACAATAATCAACAAAGGAAATCTAATCTCACCTGGTGTTAATGTATCTACTTAAATTCCCCCTTTTAACAGGAAACATACTTGATGGAGCAATGCTCTAGACGTGGATACGATTGTGCCTGAAATTGACACAAATCTTCTTCTTGTTCGCATAATGGAAAATGAACATTTAAAAACAAAGGATATTTGGATTGATGCCAAATTTAGAAATGTACAAAAGCTATTTTTAAATTCACTTAAGAATCTGCAGGGGCACGAAAGTGATTACCGTTGTGACCTGAGGAGGGAGTATAAGAACCTAATTGAAGCCAATATAACCCTCCTTGCAGAGAAGTATTGGGAGGTGTTCCTTTTTGGCAGTTATCAACACTAAAAGTAGGGGCCTTCGGAAAATGTTAATTTCTGTGGACAATGCAGAGAGCTTCATTGATACAGGTAATATAACTAAGGCTGAGTGGTTCAATCATTTTAAGAAATTGTATTCCAGAGAATATAGTTGTTTTCTGTCCTCTGCATGATTTTCGAAGGAAGCCAGGCCTACTTATTATTAGACATTATTTATTACCATGGATGGTGTGGTGACAGCAAAGATAAGAAACCCCTTCAGAAAACAACGGCACTAGTAATTTTTGATAATGAATTGAACTTATCAGCCCCATATGTCCTGGAATGCTGCAGAGATGGTCCTGCAAAACAAACATGGGACGAAGAGAGTGCTATGCCAATTGGACCGTCTCATTATTGGAAGGGGTTAGGAAGCTCTATGCCATGTCCTCTTGATTTCTATGGACAGCCTTACTTTAAGCTTTGTTTAAGCACCCATCCTTTTGTGACTTATGACTTCTTGAAGTACAACAGAATCTGTTAAAAGTATCTATTGTAGGGTAGTGCGAAACAATTCAAAACTTTATATTTAATTTCCCAATGTAATTTAAAGACACTTTGAATACTTTGAATACCTTTAGTATGAAGAACTTGTGCAGTGTAAATCTGCAAAATATCCATTTGTGATAGTTGCAGTGACTAATTATCTTTACAAACCATCATTTTATATTTCAAATGCCCTTAACTAGCTCATTGATATTTGTTGAATTACATTATATATAAAGGAATGGTATTTTAATTGAATTGTGTATTTTATGTATTACAAATAAGTCTTGTGTTTTAACGTTACTTCCTGTAAGATACTGGTTGAAGATAAAGCTCATATAATAAGGGAACAACTAGGTTATGGAAAATCTTGCCCCATTTACCGAATGTTGTCATAGAAAAGGCTTTGCATTGTTATGAATAATTAAAAATGTTTTTCAATTTTTGCTTTTCAGTTGTTCTGTGTATCTATGTGCTTTTATGGTTTACTGCATAATTGTCATGGCCATCATGGGGGGATGGTAGGACACTGGGAGTAACAACCTCCGAGGGAGGAGTATGGCATACACTGGGCTCATCTGGTATGAAGTCAGAAAGTGTCAGGCACAGGACAGGCAAGGATGGACCATCCACCAGGACATACAAGACTTAAGATCGTGATTACTTTGCGCATCACGTGTGATATCGAATGGGCCTATAAAAGGTCACCAAGCCCAGCACCCCGTACCAGATGTTCCAGGAAGCCTGACTGTATGGTCTTTTTACCTGCATTAACCCACCAACCCTACCCAGAACAAATGAAGAAGAAACAAGACAGCCTGAACCAGAAAGATAACATCTAAGAGGCAGGAAAGATGACCAGAATCACTGAAGAAGGGAGAAGGCAGAAGAGGAAGGAACAGGATGAGTCTTACCTGCCCACTCCATGCCTGCACACTCTCTGTGTTCCTGCTTCATCGTGATGTCACTGATTCAGGCTGTCGCCTTCTAGGCACCTGCAATACTGGGAAGAAGAAGAGAATGTTAGTTTTGACGCGCTCTGCATTTCCTCTCTGGTACCTAGGGGAGTACACAAGGAGTATTAATCAAGGAAAATTGAAACCATTAATCAAGAAACTTTTCTTACAAGGGAACATTGATCGAGGAGCATTACGAACATTAATCAAGGAATATTTCAAACAAAAGCACATTAATCAATACATTTTTAAAACAAAAGCATGTCACAGCAGTATTTCACCGTTGCTCATGGTGCTGCTAACCCCATGTCACACAGACCACCCAGAAGAGCTATTGCCTCATCAGGAGTTGGGCTGTATCCACACACTAATAGCGCCGGGATACCGGCCAACACTAGTAGCATTAGCACAACTCAGTCTGATCACAAGTTGTGATGGCGATGTTGGTCCCCATTTACATTTGAGCCCATCGGACTCTTTGGGGCTTTCAGCGCTTTTACTGCCATAGCTGTTACTGCCGGCAGAAATAGCGCCGAAAAATGGGCAGAAATTTGTCGCATCCACTTCCAGCTCAGAGCTGGAGGTGAATGCGTTGAGTCAGGGCCAAATTTGGGATTGGGCAGAGCAGTAAATGCAGCAGTAATAGCGTTATCACTGCATTTTGCCACTCCGCCCAATTCCTGATGAGTCCCTAAGTCTTTATGCCTTCACACCCACTTGGACTACAGTCTCTTGCGGGCCAAGACCTGGAAAGTCCAGTCCCTCTTTTACTGAGAAGCCTGTGCAACAGAGGAGACACCACTCCCAAAACAAAGCTACAAGACACACTAGGGGAAAGAAGGGGGAAGGCCGGCAGGTTGTGGAAAGGAGAAGCACACGGGCAGCAGCAGAGGCAGCAATGGTGTCCATTTATTTATTTATCTATTGTGCAGTTAGTCAACACATTTCATTTACGACTTTTTACACAGTTAAAAAGATTCTCTGTTCCTTAATTTCAGCTTTTACAAAATGTGCTCTAGACCTTTTATCATTTATATGCTGTTAAATAGTCATAATTGTTTATAATGACATTCTTATACAGTTTAATTCATTGAACAATTTCAATAGCTAGATAGACAAGTAGATTTCTTCCCAGCAGACAATCTTATCCAAAGGTCTTGCATACTGATCCAGTTGGTATTGTGTACTGAACTGACAAAGTATTTTATTCTTAACTTCAAAGTTGCTTTACATGTTATTAGCAGATGTCTAATGTCGTGTGTGAGTTCTTCTCTACATAGATCACATTCTCCCATGCACAGGTCTAATTTTTGCCTAATTCTTTACATTTCCTTTGTTTTTATCAGGTTTAATAGAAAGCGCAAGAGATATGCACTCCAGGCAGGATTTGGGAATCGTCTTATGTAGGGCAATGTGTATTTGCTAGATTTTTCACAAATACTAATGATTTTGCAACTTTTCATGTCACAGAACGCAGCTCTGTTTGAGATCCAATCTGTTTTCATTAATGCACGTTTTACCTTGTCTGGATGTATTATTAGCTCTCCTCTCAATGTACCACTGTGAGTTAGTATTCTTTCAACGTCTCCTTGAAGAATCCTTAAATATTCACTTTTGTTGGTTGCCATGTGCTCCTCCAGATCTTCATATATGGAGAAATTATGGGGATGGATTATTTATCTGCCTAGTGCTAGTTAGTACATTTCCAGTCAAAATATGCTTGTAGGGATTGTAATCCTAGTTCGTATTTTATCCGAGCAATAGGGACAGATGAAGGAAGTCCTAACTTTCTTTTTCCAGATGTTTCCTTCTAGGCGACCCCAATTATATTTCCAATGAGCTTGGGTGAATTTCGATTCGATATAGAATTGCTGATACTATTTTCCCTTTATAGAATTGTATTAAAGGTAGCAACGAAAATCTACATAGTGATGTCAGTAATTTCTTAAATTGACATATGTATTGCGATGCTTTATTTTGTATTTCTAGTACAATTTCTTTCATGGTTTGCCCGGTCCTTATTTGGAAACCAAGATATTTTATGGTTTTTACGACTGGGAGAACCTGATTATACATTATCCAAATGAATTATTTTGTTTTATTGTTAGAACACTTGCCAAATATCATTATATTTGAATTTACTGGGTTAATCTTTGACCCATTTTCCTTAGCATACATCTCCATTGCTTTTATGAGGTGCTGTAAACAATTGGAGTGTAGTCCAAGATTGAATAAGCACAGTGCTTGAATGCATCCGTAGCGGACTCCGTTTTCAATCACAATTTCTGCCGACAGATCTCGCTTCATGTTCAGCCTCACTTGAATGGTTGTTCAGTCATGCAAGGCGATTAGGATGGCTAATAAGCCTTTGGGTATCCCCAATTACTTAGCTTAATACATAATTTAGCTTGATTAACTAGATCAAAAGCTATTGTTAAATCCATTAGGGCCATATGAATTGTTTTTAGTCCCCTAGACCCTAAACAAACAGACCCTAATACACTCACAAGAGAGGCATCCCTATCGAGGCGGCTGAGTGGAAACTGCCATTCATCCTCCACTGAACGCCTCTTGCTGCTTGTGCAAGAGGGGGTGTTCGTGGAGGCATAGAGGCAACCATTACAAGCATCGGCACCTTAACATCCCAGTAGCGTACAATAAAAGGTGTAATGTTACAATAGTACATCTATTAATTTATTGAAAACCCCATCTCCTGCTTGTACCTCGATGTACACTTAATTTTTTTTTAAAAAAGGATATATCCAACCATGACAAGAAAAGTGCTTACTTCCAATCTTTCTCCAGCAGAAAAAAAAATGAAAATCCATTTGCCAGCTGTACGTTATGTGCATGAGCAAGAATTATGAATATTAAGGGCCAAAAACACACCTTTTTCTTCTGTACATATATGTTACGTCTAATACTGTACATTTTATATTTAAGGTCTCTTATATCCCTTTTCATGAGCTGTTCATTAGATTCATTAATATTTGGTTGAATGCTAGTTATGGTATACTTGATGGTACACCTCTGCTATGTGCCACTGTAATCTCCTCCTAGCAGTCTGTTAGTCCTGAACTGGCTGGAGGGACATAGGAGTCCTAAATATAAGATGAAGGAGTCTGAAAAATGAAAGGAATTTACAATGTGGTACCTTCCACCAAAAAAATTAACAAAAGATATATGACAATACATTTTGTAGACACATTACCCAATAAGAGGAGATATGAAACATATTCCTCAAAACACAGCAATAAAAATCAAAGGAACATAAATATTGGCTCTGAAGAAGCCCTTATAAGTGAAACACGTGTAGGTCCTACAGTCATGCAACTAACTATCCATTAAATCTTAACTATTTAAATTGAGGTATTATAATATTCTTTTCAGTTATGATTCAGAAAGCTAAGCGTACAAGGATACACAAAAGCACTTTCTTTATGGCGTAATCCCTATTTAGAGTAGGAATGTCATTTTTGTAACCCTTGTTCCTGGATACATACAAAAACAAAACAATTCCAAACAGCGCTAAATCCATCTTCATTGATAACCGATATCATTAATCCTATAAGCACAATTTATTAGTAAGAACATTGTAAAATTATAATGGGAAGATACATTGAAACTGGGGATTGAAAGCAAAAGTTATTTTTGTTGTTGTTGGAAGAACTGGAATGTGTAAATCAAGGTTTACTGAACTAAGATGAAGGAGAAAGATTTATGAAGACAGAAATTATTGTCATTGTAAAGAAAGAATATGGACTGGACCCTAAGGGGGCTGTAAATCATGTACAGAGGGCAACATTGCAGTAAGCCAAAACCAGAGCATGAAATGAGGGGTTTCAGCTGGAGAGTATAAGGTAGGGTAGAAATACAGGAAGAAGAGAGCATTACAAATACTATGTGAGTACATGTTTATGTGAAGGACAGGCCAGTGATTAACAGCTGTGGTGGGTCTGAAGAAGGAGTTAAACACAACATGGACATTTTGAGGTTCAAAAACCAAGATGTCCTCAGTCCAAACCTTAATCTACCTGACCATAGTACTAATAAATAATAACAAAGCTGAGCCAACATAATGTATCTGTTCTTGTGGCCTCCCCTTTGCCTTTTATCCTGAGGCATTCCTTCAGGGTTTTCTTAGTCTGTACACTTCTTCAATGTGCAAATGTCTCTGTTTGGAAAAACAGCTCTTTATGGTGAACTCTTCTGATAAGCTTTTATGGTTTTCTCTCCTAGCTCATACATCTCTTCACAAATGCTCATGGATCTTGCATTCAAACCCATATGACCCTTCTCTTGGTTCTGCTTGAGATAGACTCTCAAACATCTTCCTTTCGCTTTATGTTGTTCACTAGCTTTATCAGCTGTGTGAGTTCTCCAGCTCTGGGGTTTCCTTCATGGACTCTTTTCCTCACTCTGTATCCTTAACTCACAACACATTCTATAACTTCTTGTTACCTAGGCTCCTCTCTCTTCAGCACTTATTTCTCTTTGAGTTACCTCTTGAGGTTCTTTCTTTCTCTCTCAATGCTTCACAGATATTCTTATTGTTTAGGGTTTTAAAAAGTTCCTTAGTTATTTTCATGATGCTGGTTCTCTAGTCCATTATTGCCTTCATGGCTATCACAGTCCCTGCTCTTTATTACAGACTCTCCTGGAGGTCTCCCGTTACTCCAGTCCACCCCGGTACCTGTGTTTGTTATTGGTGACTTCACAGACTCAGCACTCGCTCGAGCAGGTTATTCTGCTATGTTGCTTCCTTGTTTCGGGCTTCTCGCTCATTCAGATATCAGCATCTCTGCTTCTTGCTGCGTTCTGTGAACAATGGCGGATGGAAGCTTCCACTCCTTCAGTTTTCGGCATTGTTATGTGGGCACCAGAACCACCACCGCATCTCTGTGGTCTCACCACCTCATTGGACAGTTCCTCACTCCCCATCCTGACAGTGGCTTCCCACTGTCCGCTTTACTGGCTCTCCGACATCTCCGATTTGCATCCTCTGCTTCTCGGAGTGCCATGGGCTCTGCAGCCACACTTTGCTACATCTCTCCACGGTTCAGCATTGTCTATAGGGAAAATGAAGGAGGACATAGGGCCTCATTACGAATGTGGCCGGCGCCATTGTTAGCATACTGCCACATTACGAGCTCTGCTTGTGGGTGCCGCTCTGCACGCCTGCTCAGGCCAGGTGTGCAAAGCGGCACCCGCGAGCAGAACTCGTAATTGCACTGGCACCGTTATAAATGGTGCCGGTGCAACCATGCTCCCCACACCATTCTGCCCTGCAGGGCAGAATGGGGATCGGGAGCCCGGCCATACCGGCACCCGCGAATGGACAACTGTCGGCCCATTCAACTCGTAATGGGCTGGCAATGGCCCAGTCGCGGGTGTCAATGCTGGTAGTGAGTTTGGCGGTAGCCGTGCCCTTATTAAGGGCACGGCTACAGCCAAACACGTAATGAGGCCTTAGTGATTTGAAAGAGAGGAAGTCGCACATATACAGAAAATGTTTCTTGCATAGGGAGTTCCCTTTGGGCATGGGAGTCCTTGTCCCTAAGGGGGAGTCACCCCTTATAGAAAGTATACTTAGATGTTCCCCTTAGTCCTATCACAATGCCTCTTCTCTTTTGCCACGTAGTATGATGTCAGGTCTGGCATATTTTTTGTATAAAAGACTATTTTTATGTGATATGTGCTGAGAGATCGAGCAAACATCCGTTGATTTCCAATGTAACCTCCCTGTTTTAGATTGTTGTTAATAAAAGAGCAACCTTTGCCATCTTACTGAGTTGGTTCCATTATTCGATGTCAGAGTAATTCTGCATCCCATCCATTGCATACCCATTACCCAAAGGGCCATATGCTCACATGGTAGCGATGCAGATGGTTAAAAGATCCAAAACTAATTTGTCCCCAGTCTTTCGGACAATCGAGTATCCTCTACCATTAGCTGGAAGATCGCAGGGTTTCCTGTGACGAGCGGCTGATAGAAATATACTTGCAAGAAGAAATGCGACGGTGGGCAGGTCCACCTTTTTCGAAATCCCTGCCAGGTTTCCATGGGCGCTCTGCGAATGGAAGGCGAAGTGGTCAGATTGGAGGAGGAGTGGATACCGAAAGCCTCGAGTTGATTAACAAATACATGGTGAGTAGACAAAGGGGAATGGTAAATGAAGGGGATGGGATTGTAATCATTTTTGAGTAACGGGAAATATTGAGTGAAGAGAAGATAGCGCCTAGAGTCCTAGCTCAAGGGAGTTTCAGAAGAGACGTTTGATATCCCAACGGGGTAGAGCAGAAACAAATAACACACAAACAGGTTCATGTAAGGTGACATCTTAAACCCTGTAGAGGGTATATAGAAGAGGCAAGAGAGAAAAAGGTGATCACAGTGTGAAGTCGACTAGTCTGCATGTTGTTTGTTGAGTAAAATATTGAAGAGCGATAAAAGTTGTAAAGTCATTAAAAAAGTTGAGGAGCTATAGTGACTACCTTATCAAATGGATTGGTACCAATCAAAAGGTAGACGCAACTATTTCAGAAACTAGAGGCTTGAGCAGCGATTGATGGTGCACGCTCATATTTGTTGTTTTAAAGGTGTTGAAAAAGTGGTGATTTACAAAAAAGTTTTAAGGAAATTTAATAAATCTGTTAAGTATTGACAGTCAATTGAGACTCCTCTGATGCACTTATGTAAGACATTACCAAAGCACATGCCCAAGCTCAAACAGTATAGTGCAGAATGGGTGAAAGGCACAGCAGATAAAATGTTCATGCCATGGCCAAAAGGGGGATTGCTGTCAAAGATGGTATTGCAACACATCCACATACTTGCACGCTTTGTGCATGGGGAAGTAATTAGAGCAAAGATTAGAGATTTTAGAGCTCTGGAAAATGTTTCAAGAAAAGAGGGAAGATCCTCCACCTGAGGAATGGATGTCTAGCGTAAGGAGGAAGGTGTTCAGCCTTCAGCTCCCCTTACCTTGCCTGAAGTAAAAGGCGCTAGCATGGATGAAATAGCGTTGTTCCCTTTAAAAGAGTTGAAAGCAGCAACGAGTATAGTAATCCGATATATGAACCTCCATCTTATGGTAGTGATGATAGTCCAGAGGAAAATAAGAGAAAAGAAGAGATCTATAAGATCATACAAGACAAAGAAGAATAGAGTGAGCGGCTGAAACTGTTGACAGAAATAGACAGGGAAATTAAGAGATGGAAAGGAGAGAATGATAAATCTGACAAGGGCCCTCATTACAACACCAGCGCTAAACCATGGCGCTATTAGCACCATGGTTGGTGCCGGTGTTGTAACGGGTCCGCCATGGTTCAATGGGGAATTACCACCCTATTCCAAGGTTGGCGGGGCGGTAAATCCCCATTGAACCATGGCCCTTCCCCATTCCCATTTTTGCCCCATAGGGCTCTATGGGAATGGGGAAGGCGCTAAGTATGGTACCGCAAATTGCGGTACCATACTTAGCACCAAGGTCCCTTTGCGGGTCCCTACTTTAACGGCTGGTCTAGACCTGCAGTTCAGGTCGGGTCCCGCAAAGGGACCTCGTAGTAAGGTGCTAAGTGTTTAACGGCGCCGCAGCCTTTTACGGCGCCGTTAAACACTTAGCGCCAGGGTCGTAATGAGGCCCAATGTAACGCTTGTGCAGAATTAATGGATGGGAGGACAGATATTGCTCAAATTAGATGAGAAAATCATTGAGGAAGTTAGGCAAAGAGGAGATAAGGACGAACAAGAGAGACAGGGTAAAGAACGAGAGAAGAAATTAAAAGAAGATGAACAGAAAAGAAAAGGCAGAGACTGACAAGAACAACTATACCAGGAAGAGCAAGATAGTAAAGAAGAGCATGCAGAAGAACGAAGAAAGTATGAGAACAGACAGAGGGGTTGATTCATGGAATTATTTGCGCCGAAAAACAAGGATTTGTGCGCCATTCTGCCTGCACATCCCCATTTGTTAAACAGGGATTTGCTGGCAGAATGGCGCACAGATCTCTGTTTTTTGCACCCCAGAGTGATAGAAGAAAGAGATAGACAGGAAAGAAGAAAGAAGAGGAGGAAGTGCAAAGATTAAGGGTTGAAAGAATACAGAGATGAAGAGAATAAGAGGAAAGAAGGGAAGAAGTAAGGTGGGAGGAACGAAGGCAAGAAGAAGAAATAATTAGAAGAAATGCAAGAAAGCAAAGAGAACTAGAAGAAGAAATGGAACAAAGAAGGAGGCAATGAGATTTAGATTTCAGTCTCACTCGTAAATAACCGATAGGGCAAAGTCCAGAGATACGATGGGATAGAATAGAAGAGTTCCTTCCAATAAAGGAAGCAATGCCAGGGTTATCTAGAGTTGTGTTATATGCAGAAAGGCTTCATGAGGAATGCATTGGAGAAAGGATCGATAAGACTTATCAAAAACTTGAGACGAAAACGCAAGTATGAAACTCGAGGGAACGATGATCAATCCTCAATGCCTCGATTACGAAAAGAGGAGGGAAGCCTGCTCAGTGATGAACGTCAAGCATTGTCTTTAAATAGATTGAATCTGGATAAGGGTGAAGGGGATGAAAGCCACACTAGTTGGGGACAAGACATATCAGATGAGGAAGGAGTGGCTGCCCTCGAGGCAGGAGGAGGGAGTGTATGTGCCCCTGAAAAAAGCCTGCAGATGGATAAAGAAGTGAGATGTCAGATCTGGGACAACCTAAAGATAGGATGCCAGATCCCATTGCATATCCAGAGCATCCCTGAGAATGATCATACAGTGACAAGGGAGAATCACCACCATATGTGAGCAGATTAAGGTTGTTACGTACAAGGAGGTAGACAGGAATGATTGCCTCTGCCAGGTATATATTAATAGTAGGATCTGATTATGGGGGAGGCTTTACACAGTTTCCCTTATTGGAAAAAGGGGGAGCAAGTCCACTGTATATTTCAGTGCCGCAGATGGACACAGATAATTTAAGGTGTAAGCTATTGAGTTTGACTTTGGGTGCTGGGAAATGGATATGCGAATTAGAACATATGACAGGAGGAAATATGCTGACCATAGGGGACATTAAAGGTCTCCTGGCAGCTATTCTTGGGGAGAGAGCTGATGACATATGGAGACGAGCAGGGTATTCAAGTGTGACCGCACAAAATGCAGCACATGATGGGGCGCCATTTAATAATTGCAGAGCAGATGTTTGGAGGGCACACAGGGTACAGTATCCTGACACATCAGATATGGGTGCAATTATTAAAAGTAAGATGAAGGAAGATGAGGACTCTATTGCTTACATTCAGGACATTCAGGAGAGATGGCAACTTGAAATGTGCGAGCCGTGGGAAAAACGGTGGCATTATTTACCTCATTTTATGTCAGGGGTTACCTGAACTAGTACAGAGACAGATGAAGAAAGAAGTGGGAATGGATGCGAAGTCTTGGCCTTAGATACAGTTGAAGATAGTGCATCACTGTCGGTTGTTACAAGAGAGAAATACAAAGAAAGATTAGACTAGGAAAATCGAGGAAGCTAAGTTAGTTCAGAAATAAATGTCATAATGGGCCATAGAAGGGGTGGTATTGACAAGCGGAGAAGGATTGGGAATGCAGGAAGCAATGGGTACATCGCAGACGAATAATCAGCGCCTGATGGACCAAGATAGATATGTGTTTGTGCCACAAGGCAGAGGTATGGGCTATAGAGGAAGAGGAGGTGGATTCCAAAATAATCAAAGTGAGTTTCAGAATACACAGAATGAGAATCAGAATACCCAGGGAGGATTTATCCAATGGGGACTTGTCAGGCGGACATCCTCAATATGTTGGACTTGTGGGATGACAAGGCACATTGCACGTATATGTGGGAGCAAAGGGAGTGTGCAAAATGGCCAATTGTCAAGAGGGGGACAGCTTATCCTCCACCTTATAGCACACATACTAGGGATAGGTTTGCCGAAGAACCCAGTTTATCAGATAAAAGCGCCACAAGTACAGCAGCAAGAGTGAAGGCAAATGAATCCACCACAAGGGCAGTCGCAAGAAGGCCCCATGCAGACTCAGCAGTATGCAAACACAAGACAAGAGTTGACACCCAATATAGGAGGTGTCAGAGTGGTAAGAGGAAATCCTTTCACAGGGACAAGGATGAGACTGTACCCTCAATAGGACAGCTCACAGGGTGACTTGATGTGTTCTGTACTATCAGTGACACCAAACCCCCAAGAGGAACCATGGGTCGATGTGACGATAGGAGGTAAATCTTTTTCTTTCCTAGTAGACACTGGAGCTTCTCGTTCGTGTATATGAGAGGGAAAATTTCCAATGTCAGGAATTGCCATGAATGCTCGGGTTCTCCGGAGCGATGAGTCGAGTTCCTTTTAATAAGGAATTACCAATCTCTATAGGAGAATGTGACATGCCTGTTCCTTTGTTATATTCAAGACAGACACCGGTTAACATTTTTGGAAGAGATTTAATGACAACACTCAACATGATGATTTAATTTACTGATCAAGGAATAGTGTGGTCCACTCCAGGAATACACAATTTGAACATGGGTGAATTTATACTGGCATTCACAGGGCAAGTGAGGTTTTCCAGTAGAGTGGGCATTCTATTGACATGCTTGCCTGGTTAAATGGGAAAAATTGTGAGGATACCTGATGAGTTTCTGTTCAGACCATGCACACCTATGGATGAAGAGGGGGACAGCCTATCCCTATAGAATTAGAAGCAGACATAGTATGAAAGGAAATTGAAATGTTTGAAGGAGTAGATGATGAGGGTAGACCATGGAGAACAGTAATAGCTGTTGGGGAAGGGTACAGATTGAATGACATCACTGATGTCAACATGTTTAGAGAAGACCAAACAGACAACAAAGTGGTGTTCTTTATGAGCATTGCGTATTGGATCAGAATAGAAAAGAGGGAAGTCCCACAGCGAATGGTGATAGTGTGGCAACGTCCAGCATATTTTCATGAAGACTTGGAGAAGGTGCCTAGTGTCCTTTGGACCACAGGCCCTTACGACGTAGGTTTATTAAAAGTAATAGGGGCCATTAAAATAAAGCTGAAGCCATGAGCGATGTTACCTCGAGCAAGGCAGTACCCCTTTTCTCGAGAAGCTGATGAAGACCTATTTCTGACTATATTGGCACTGATGAAACAAGGGAATCTGGTGCCATCAGAATCATTGTGTAACAATGCGGTGTATCTAATTAAGCAATCTAAAGGAGGGTCGTGGAGATTTATACAAGATATGAGACTGATTTATCATATTGTAGAAGCAGTTTCCTTTAGTTCCAGAAGGATTCACAAGACTTGTCTTCCTTTACGTTCCATCAAACTCAACTGAAACATACTCATTTTCCTCAGGTGTACTGTGAATCCCCATCGATATTTAACACAGTCTTACAGATGGATTTAGGCAATGTTGACCTTAAGGGTGTGGTGATACAATACGTAGATGACATTTTAGTTTGCAGCACCCCGGAAGATTAATGCAGACAAGATTCTGTTCAATTGATGACTATTCTAGCAAACAAGGGATATAAGGTAGATAAAAAAGAAGTTCCAATATTGTCAAGAAGAGGTGTTACATATAGGGCAGTTGATTTCACATGAAGGAAAGAAAGTGACACCTGGAAGAGCCAAGGAGATTATGAAAACACCAAAGCCACACACTGTGAAAAAGATGCAAAGATTTTTGGGGTTATGCAATTATGTCAGAGCTTGGGTGCTTGATTATACCACATGTACAAGACCACTTTTAAAAGCTTTAAAAACACCACAGGTAGATAAGGTAAAAGTAGAGGAAATGGCAGAAGGGTTTGAGTAACTGAAATGAGCAACTTGTACAGCCCTGTTTTAGGAATTCCCAATTATGATGAGGAGCTTTATTTATTTTTGCATACAAATGGGACAGTCATGACAGCAGTGCTTACACAGAGAACTACATTGGGGTACAATTCTTTGGCATATTACAGTGGGATTTTAGATCCAGTTATGAAAGGACACTTCCCGTGTGAACAGTCATTGGCAGCTGCAGAGTTCGCAATTGAGAAGTCTACAAGTATTGTTGTGGGCTGCTCTATGACTTTCCTTGTGGAGAATGCTCTGTTTGCTAGTTTAGAGAAACCCCAAGGCACATTGACTTCTCAATGAGCTTCACTTTATGGGGTAATGATTTTGAACCCAGCGATTAAAACTGTAAGATATAAAATAGTGAATCCTGCCACCTTTATAGCTGAGCCAATAGAAGGTGATCATGTACATAACTGTGCTAATTATGTAGAATTTTATGATGATATACTCTGCATGAAGGAGTATGCTTTGGCAGGAGGGGACATTATCTTTATTGATGGTTCCTTGAACATTGATCAGACTAGTGGGGAAAAGCATTCAGGCACAGCAGTAGCGACACACAAATGAAATTGAGAATTTGAAGTTGTAGCAAGTGCAAGATTATGTCTCACTTCTCAGCGCAAGCAGCAGAATTAGTGGTGCTTATTGTCGTGCTTGAGAAACAGGAAGGGCAAGGAGTGACAGTGTACAGTGACTCTGCCTATGTGACATCAATCGTACATGCAGGGTTAGCACGTTGGAAAAGGAAGGGTTACCGCCATGCAGACAGCACTCTAGTGCAGCACGCTTCCTTATTGGACAGGCTTTTTAAGCACTACAACTCCCAGTAGTCATAGCAGTCGTTAAATGTGCAGCGCACACTAAGCAAACAGATGTTATCTCTTGCTAGAAAGAAGCTGCAGACGAAGATGCCAAAAGGGTTGCATATTCCCGAGCTATTTAAAGTTTTGATTCTGAGAATTGTAAAGAAACAGTAGTCACAACCATGCCAGTGCAAGAAGTATTCAATACATTATCGATAACCCAACTAATGGAGATTCAAGGGAGTTTACGACTGGAAGAGCAGGAATTATCTAAACAAAGGGGTGTTCTTTATCCCCCTCAGAAGCATTATTGCGACAAGCTAGCACTGGAAAGCCGGTGATGCCAGTAGCACTATTAAAAGTTGCAGTTGTATTACCCCACACATGTAACTAGAAAGAGTCCTGCTGCTACAATTGCAGAAGACTGGTTTATTCCGAATTTGTTCGAACACATTGCACTATTTATGGTTAATTGCATTGTGTGTCAAAAGTTTACTCCTGGGCATACACTGAGAACAATTTGAGAGCTAATAGCTCAACCAAATGGTCAATTTCAGCATTTGCATATTGACTATGTATATACACTGCAAGTATGTGATATATATATATATATATATATATATATATATATATATATATATATATATATATATATATATATATATATATATATATATAGTAGTGGTGGTGTGTCCCTTTTCCAGGTGGATCAAGACAAGTCTGTGCACACACCCGGATGCCACTTTTGCAGCAAAGTTTTTAGTGTGCAAAGTCTTTCTGAGATGGGGTTTGTGTTCAGGGCTGATATCCAATAATGCGCCACATTTTATTAATGAACTATTTGAACAAATATGGCTTCTATTGAACATTAAACACATGTTTTCTTCTGCTTATCACCTGCAAGCAAACAGGATATGTGAGAGATGCAATGACCGTCTTAAAGAAATGATTGTCAAGATTAAAATGACTTTGAAGAAGGGATGGCTATATTGCCTACCTTTAGCCTTGTATGCCCTTTGGAATCAGCGAGGATCAGACCATCACCTCACCGCTCACGAAGTAGTGACAAGACAGTGAATGAGAACTCATCTTACTCCTCCATCTAGAAGTAGAAGTGATGCCCAGAGTGTAGCTAAGACTTTAGGTGATACACTGCATGATTATTTGACATGTATGACCTCTAGCATTGCTCTCATTTCAGTTCAGGTCAAGCGCCACAGGGTTCGGTCTCAGAACACAATAGAAGACAATTCAACAACCGACTCAACTGAACTTCTATCGGCACCCAAGTTATATGTTGGAGATTCAGTGTTGATAACATGTTTTACTAGAAAGTGGCATGAATCGTGTTTTAATGTCCCCTTTTTTGTTGCGATTATAACCCCTTCAGCTGTGAAAGTTCAAGGAAAATGAGCATGGCTCCCCGTGGGCGATGTGAAAGCCTATGAAGGTGAGACCCTCCCTTCCACTGTTGTCAATCCAGAAGCAAGACAAGAAGAAGATCTTCAGCTTGTGTAGACTCGATCGATGGCAAAGAAGAAGGATGATAAGACGCCTACCAGCTGATGACACAGATTTTGTATTTGAACTGTAATTCGAACGGATAATCCTTATAGATATTTTAGCCAGAGTGCAAGGACTTGCCGAGAATCTCAGGAGTTTTGAAAAATAACTTAAGAAATACACATAGAAACATCAAAGTTATGTCTCTACGTCGGTTCTTGATCAGAAACTGGAAACAAGCTCAATATCCAGATTCAATTTGTGGTGAATATTAATTTTAAACAGTAAAACATATGGTGCTCACCGACAGTGATGTCCATCAGCTTGTGCTTGCTGTCTTTGTGTTATACTTCAAGCTTATCCTGCTCTTGCGCTGATAGAACAGAAACAGCTGTATCACCTGGATGTTGGGAAAAAACTCAGGTCTTAGTCTATGGACGAGTGAAAACCAAAAAAGGATGGGAAGGAGGACCGATGTTCTGTGCAGTTCATCTATTAATGTCAGAATATGTGCAAGAGGTGCAGAGAGTGAACTCATGGGCTAAGCATGCCAAATTACTGACAAGGGTAAAAGATTAATCGGGTCCACTGGATGTGGTCCCTTTGGCGAATGCAACATTGTGCTTCTGAAGACATGGAAAGAAGCATGTGGGAGACAATAAAGGCAGCAAAACTACAATTGATGTTTCCCCGATAAGAGCAGGGACAGCCGTCCTGATGGATCGATATTGGGCTTGTGGGCCTACGGCCTACATGAAGTTTCCCAAAGACTGGAGAGGAATGTGTTCCTTTGTGCTCATCTACGTTCCAGCATTGGTGATTTACCTCAGAGTGACTTGAACATTGGAGAATTTCCAAAGATAGATGCCCATTTGAGAAAAAGAAGATCACTTGAATTTCTCAATCAAACTAGAAGAGGGCATTACTTTTCAGCTAAGTCAATAGAAGCATTTGAAGCCATACTTTATGAACACATATTGTTCAGCAAGACTGCTTCAGTATTTACGACTATCTTCATGCCCGGGATCCAGATGATGGCCAAATGGTTGCAGATTACCAGACGGGAGCTTCTGTAGACAATCAATACTACCATAAAGGGATTCAATGCTATCAAAGAAGATCTGAGGGCCATATGACTGATGACCCCTACAGAACAGATATGTCCTAGACATGATCACAGCAATGGAAGTAGGAGTTTGCGCCAAAACCGGGCCACCATGTTGCACATTCATACCTTCTCATGATGACAAGAATGGTACCTTGATAGAGGCCATAACGTTGCTGACAAACCTGCATAACACGATGGAAGATGAGACAGAGGATATCATAGATGACAGTTGGTTTGCTTCAATATTCTCATAGATTCCGCAGTGAATGTCAAACATCTTCAAGTTTCTTTCAGAGATATTGGTCATGGTGCTGTTTGGATTCTGTATAATCAAGATAATATTTGCCCAACTGCAAAATGACAGAGAAAAAGCAGTAGAAATTACGATCATGATCGATGTCGAATCAGAGTTTGGACCTAAGGAGTTGACAGATGAAGATGTCAGAAAATACATAAAGGCCAGCATCGTAGCATCTGAAGGAATAAAGTTCCTATATCCAAAGAATCACACAAAGTATGTGGGATGATAAATCTATTGTAATCTGAATGGACAGTGCCACTACAATACCTGGAGTGTGGATGAATATGTTAAATCAGCCGGCACCCTCGAGGGGGTGATGAAGATTTGGACTCCTAAGAAGCTTCAAGAAAAAATATCAAGATTTGGAGACCATTTAATAGGCGGTTGATGACTCGACCAGAGGGGGTAGTGTAGAGGAGGAGCTGCATGCCTCTGCTGGAAATCCTGCCCCCCTACCTTCTGTATGTTGGAAGCCTAGCTGGGAACTCCCGGAAGGAATATGAAAAAGAGTGAAAGAAGAGCCAGTGACATCACAGAAGACGAGTGCGACACCCTGAAGATGCTGGCTGAAGAGAATGCATGGATCTAATAGAAACTAATGATGAATCTAAGAACTGAGTAAACGTTTGTGTGCGAAAAGCAGATTGCATGTGTGTGACGCACTGCAGAAAATGCAAGTCATTCAATAACTATACAGATGCTGTAACACAAGTAGAGTAAGCAATCTTAGAAGCTGGCTATACATAGTGAATAGACTGCAGACAAAGCTGCCATTGTACAGAAGCTGGACATTGGTGTCATAATTTTAGTAAGCCCGGACCCATGGTGAGGAAAGGCTGAGAACTGTGTTGCAGCATGAATAAGCTGAGATTGTGGAAATGGATAGTGAGACTGTTTGGCCTGGTATCAAAGCTGAAGCAGCCACGTTTTCTTATCTATTCTTGAAGGCAGTGAATGTGAGAAGCTGAAACATCACTTGTTAAAGTGCAAAGAAAGTTTTTTTCTGTTAAGACATTTGAATGCTGTAAAATGAACTGAATCATGGTCTCCAGTCACGTGAGCCAAAGATGGAAATCGAGTTGAGCTTGGCATTCTAGAACAAAGATAGTGCATGCTCATACTCCTTTATATTCCCAGAATACACCACCTGGCACCTCGGTATGTCCTTATGTGCTGCTAAGTGAACCAAATGTTCCAGACATAGCACGAGCGTGCCATCCAATTGTAGAGGGCCATATAACAGAGAGCCTTATAGTTTGAGAACCAATGATATATCATGTACTTAATAGTGTTGAAGATGAAATGTTTTAGAGGTAGACATGAGTTATCCACCTGATAGTAGATGTCCAATCACAATTCCATCCCTTATAGAAAGTATATTTAGATGTTCTCCTATAACAATCCCTCTTAGATTTTTCTCATTTGCCACATAGTATAACATCACGTCTGATGTATTTTATTTCTATATAAGACAGTTTTTATTTGATATGTGCTGAGAGGCTTAGCGAACGTCTGTTGATCTCCATTGTAACCTCCCTGTTAGATAATTCTTAATAACAGAGCAACCTTTGCCATCTTTCTGATTTGGTTTAATTATTTAGTGTCAGAGTTATTCTGCATCCCATCCATTGCATGCACGTTACCCAAAGGGCCATATTCTCAGATGGTCTTCCCAAGTCTTACTATAAATGACTATGTCATCAATATAAGCCCCACAGAAATCGGAGTAAGGCTGTAATATCCTGCCCATTAGCACTTGGAAAGCGGCATGGGCCCTGTGTAGGCCAAAAGGGAAGACTTTGAACTGGAATAGTCCAAGGGGTGTCAAGAAAGTCATCTTTTCCTTATCAGGTCCATGTACTGGGACGTGCTAGTACCCCTTGGTTAAGTCTAGGGTTGATAGGAAGGTGGCATTTCCAAGTTTATCAATCAATTTATCGATGCACGGCATAGGATAGGCATTGAAGTCAGAGATGGCATTGACCTGTCGAAAGTCTGTGCAAAACCTCTAGTTATGATCAGGTTTAGTGACCAACTGTTAGGCGGAAACCTGTGCAGTTCCCTCTGGGACCACTGCAAAAGATTTAGGACTACAGGTGTTGCGATGAACCCACCTGGTAGCAGTCTGTACCACACAGATTCAATTGGTAGCTGTGGCTGAGCAGTCAGACTTCTCTCAAGAAAAGTTGGTCAGTATAGGGAGTATACAAGATAGGGCAATTCTTCGCAGCAGAACAAGTAAGCACGCAACAAGGCTTAGTATAAAGATAGTAAGTTATTTATTTATAACAGAACGTCTCTGAAAAATACTCAAGCAAATCACGGCAAACAAATCAAAATGCAATTACTCTGCGGAATGGAATAAAGCTCAATCCCCCGGAACACAATATCGACAACTCTAGGTTCTAACGGCACCACTTATTTTCAGACAGAGGTGTATACCTCAACCTAGATGACACTCGAATATTTTGTGAGGAAAGGAGAAAAGAGATAGGCAGGTAATGAAGTCAACACGGTTCGCACTGAAGCGGGTAAAAATGCAAGGCAGGAAGGCAATAATCACAATAGGTCGTGAAGTTCAGCGGCCAGGCCCACTCGGTGAGAGGCAAGGCACGATGTCCCAGAAAGTCTCTACTGACGATGCACTCAAGTCTTTGTTAGCAAATTGTTTAGCGACAGATCGAACCAGTTCAGAACAAAGAGTGAATAAAGCTTGGAGGCAACCCACGGAACGGAGAGGAATCAGATACCTCACACAAACCGATCGAAAAGGGAAGCCAGGCGGTTACGGTACCTTGGTGTGGAGGTAGCTCCGGCAGGGGCAGTTGTTCCTGGTGGTGGATGCACGATGGGTCTTGGCTAAGAGAAGAGATGCTCTCGACGTCGAAGATAAGGAAGTCCGGTGCACCACCAGGGAAGAGACCAGCCGCGGAGTGCTCCGTCACAAGGCACCACCTTTCGGTCACGGTACAGGGGTAGTGGCTATCCGGTTGCCAGGTGCTCTGCACGGGCAATTCGACCACTGCGCCCTGGGCGAATAAAAAGCACAAAGAAGAAGACTGGTTGTTCCCACCAGCCAGGGGAAGAGACTCTCCGGCAGGGAGATCTCCTCTGTCGTCGGGAGATTGTGAGACGATTCTACAGGGCTCCACCGGAGGTGTCGTCGTGCAGGTCGGCTCAAGGTTACCCTCGTCGGATTCTTTAGGTCCTGTGGCGACTTCTGAAGATCCAGTCCCAAAAGCCCTGCTTTTATGCAGACGCCCCCCATTCATTCAGCCTAGCTGTCAATCAACACATGCTAAGTGGTGAGCGGGAAGGCTCACCACCTGGGCCAATCACTCCAGAGTGCGACCTGAGTTGGCAAGGCAACTCGGTCCAGGGTGTCTAAACCCCCTCCCACACCCCTGAGGTAACCCAGACAGAATGGCACCACTTTGGAGGGTCTCTGTCCAGAGGCCCGCCAAAAGTGGAACAAAGGGCTCAACCTTTGGTTTAGGAGTCACAGAGACGAACACAGACGCCATTTTACAAACCAAGTTCTGGCAGAAAATACCACTCGATAAACCTATTTAAGATAAGTAGATCGGTGGTACGTTAGAGATTAATGAGAAAAAGTATCAATCTCTAACAATGGGACGAATCCCATAGGGTTATGCTCAGGGTCGAACATAACAAGTAGTTTCCACTGCCACCAGCCAAAACTCGACGAGGGGGGATGGGACAGTGCCCCCTCGAGTAACAGATCCAGGAATAATCGAATTACCCCTACTAGCACATCCACAATAAGATGGTTGGTACTAGTTCTGTTAGCAAATTTAGGTCTAGTAAAGCCAATGGTGACTTTACATGCCCGGGGAGACAGTAGTCAGTCCCCGGGTATGGAGTCTATGGTGGGGGGACCTGCTAGGGCGCCCCCGTGTCACGACACGTAGGGTGCAGTGTGACACACATAGAAAAAACATATGAGACCCTATGGAGTAAAAGACCCCATAGCCCATCGAACACATTGACATATCAAAGGAATTACACACATACATGCCCAAGAGTGAGAGAAAAGAGTCACACTCTTGGCAGGATGGAAAAAACAAACTCCAGAAATCCAGCAAAGCTGCTGGGGGACTCACTAGGTTAGGAAATTCAGCCTAAACAGAGAATTCTCCCTAACACTCGCCCCCCCAGACCAAGGGACAGGAGGATTTAATCCACTCCTGGATGAATCTCATACCTCTAGTCGATGACATACATCCTAGAGAGACCATCAGCATTTTGGTGGTGACACCCTGACCTGTGCTCAATGGTGAAATCAAACCCTTGCAGGCAGATCGACCATCTCAGTAGTTTCGGGTTTTCCCCTTTCATTTGCATTAACCATCTCAAGGGTTGGTGGTCAGTCTGAATAACAAAAGTAGAACCATACAAGTACGGCCTAAACTTCTTCAGAGCCCACACGATAGCAAAGCACTCTCTTTCGATTGTTGCCCACCTTGTTTCAGGATCCTTCAGCTTGCGGCTGATGTAGCAAACGGGGTGCTCCCTACCTTTCCCATCCAGTTGACTGAGTACGGCACCTATCCCTACATTGGAAGCGTCTGTCTGCACAATGAAGTGTTGGCGGTAATCAGGAGCTCTGAGTACTGTGGCTTGGCAAAGAGCCTTTTTCAGGTTTTCAAAAGCCTGATTGCACTCCTCGTTCCATTTAACCTTTTTAGGGAATTTGGGCGAGGAGATGACATTCAGTGGAGAAGCTATGGTCCCATAGTTCTCTATGAAATTCCTGTAATACCGGGTGAGGCCTAGGAAGGCTCGCACCTGAGTCTGAGTAGTCGGTGTTGTCCAATTTTGCACAGCTTCAATCTTACTGAGCAAAGGCCTTATTTCTCCACCGCCTACCTCATGCCCAAGGTAGACTACCTTACTCTGTCCAATTTGGCATTTACTCGCCTTGATGGTCAGATTGGCTCGTCCAAGAGCCTGCAAAACATCTCTCAGGTGGGTTACATGTTCATGCATGCCATGCAGAAGTCCTCCATCCCATTCAGAACCTGGTTTACCATCCGTTGAAACGTAGCAGGTGCATTTTTTAGTCTGAAAGGCATTACCGTAAACTGGTATAAACCAACGGGGGTAGAAAATGCAGTTTTCTCCTTGGCATGGTCGGTCAGGGCTATTTGCCAATAGCCTGACGTCAAGTCAAATGTGCTGAGGAACTTGGCGGCGCCAAGTTTATCCACCAACTCATCTGTTCTTGGCAAAGGGTGGGCATCAGTCGTGGTGACTGCGTTAAGAGCTCTATAATCCACGCAGAATCTAAGTTCTTTAGATCCGGCCTTTGGTACTAACACAACTGGGCTAGACCATGGACTAGTAGAGGGTTCTATTACCCCGAGATCAAGCATCTTGCTGACCTCACCTTTGATGTGGGTTTGTACGTTTTCTGACATGCGGTATCCTCTGCTTTTGACAGGCAGACAGTCACCAGTGAGTATTTTGTGCTGGCCCCAAGGGGTCAAGCCTGGTGAGAGCGAGAACAGAGAGGCAAACTGATTTAACATAGACTTGCACTCGTCCTGTTGCTCGGGTGTCAGATTGGAGGAGAGATTGACTCCTTCAATTTTTTCATCTAAAGGCAAGCCTCTGAGGAGATCCGGAAGAGCTTCACTCTCTTCTTCTTCCTCGGATGATGCTCGAAGCAACGCTCCTACATCAGGTCGTGAGACATACGGTTTAAGTCGGTTGGTGTGAAAGACTGTTGGAGCCTCCTTGGGGTTGCCCAAGTCCACCAGATAGTTAACCTCACCGAGTTTACCCACTACTCGGTAGGGTCCCATCCATTTATCTTGCAAGGCCCTCTACCTTGTGGGGATCATAACGAGAACGAGCTGGTCTTGAGCGAACTCAACCATGTTAGCCTTTTGATCGTGCCAGTGCTTGACCAATGCTGGTCCAGCTTTCAAGTTGTCGCTTGCTTCTGTCATCATGTGCGACATTCTCCTCCGGAGACCTATCACGTAGTCAGTCACTCTGACTGGCTTGGGGGAAGGTGCACTCTCCAACCCCTCCTTAATCAGGGCCAATGGACCTCTGACGGGATGACCATAGAGTAGTTCGAAGGGAGAGTAACCTACTCCCTCCTGAGGGACTTCTCATAAGCAAAAAGAAGGCATGGCAATAGAAGGTTCCACTTACGCTTAAGGGGTTCTTCTAGAGCACCTATCATGCTCTTCATGGTTCGGTTGAACCGTTCTACCAACCCATTGGTTTGTTGGTGGTACGCCGTTGAGAACTTGTAAGTTACTCCGCAGGTTTTCCACATGGCTTTCATGTAGTGGGACATAAAGTTTGACCCCCTGTCAGAGATTACTTCCTTAGGAAATCCAAACCTAGTAAAAATACCAAGGAGGGCCTTAGCCACAGCCGGAGCTGTAACAGTCCTCATAGGAATTGCCTCAGGATACCTAGTAGCATGGTCTACTACAACAAGTATAAACCTGTTGCCTGAGGAGGTAGGAGGATCAAGGGGACCAACGATGTCAATCCCTACTCTCTCAAATGGGACTCCCACAACGGGGAGAGGCACTAACGGTGCCACATTCTTGGACCCAACCTTACCAGAGATCTGGCAGGTATGGCAGCTTCTGCAGTGTTTTTCTACTTCGGCCCCCATCTTTGTCCAATAGAAGTAGAGCGGGAGCCTTTCCTTAGTCTTCTTGAAACTCAAGTGACCAGCCAAAGGAATCTCGTGGGCTAACTGCAAGAACTGTGGTCTGTTCTCTTGGGGTACTACAAGGCGTTTGTAGTCTCCAGGTGCAGACTCGGTCGGTTCACTATAGAAGAGGCCATCTTCCCAGTGCAACCTATGTTTCCCAGGCTCTTGCCCTTCAGCCTGAGCTTCTGCCTGATGGTGAAGACCTTCCAGAGTTGGACATTCCCTCTGTCCCTTAATGAAGTCTGCCCTGCTGGGTCCACCTTCTGCCAGTAACGACTGCAGCTCAGGATGGTCAACAGGATCCAGATCTCCAACGAGTTCTTGGCCTTCCATTAGCTCTTCCTCAGAGTCTAATTCCACCATACAGGGTTGTACCTCCCTCTCAGCCTCAGCTGGAGGTGGAGTTACGGGTGTGACGTTGGACAACCGCGGGGAAGTCCGTGTCGGCTGCATTGGAATGCGGGCTGCTGGTTTCGGTTTAGAAGTCTTAGGTTTCCCTTTTGCTTCTGGGTTCTTAGAGACAGCGGCCGCCATTTCCAATGGAGCAGGAGTGATTTCTTTCTTCATCATCTCCCCGAGAGTACCGCGCATGGTCCTCTCTCTTGCAGGTCTGGTTAGCTCCTGTAACCTTTTACTAGGAGGTCTGGGAGTATGCGATACAACTCCGAGAGTTTTCAAATCGTTACCCAACAGTACGCGTCCTGGTACCTCACTCTGTATGCTGACAGGTATCCTTACAATCATGTCGTTACACTGGATGAGAACTGGTAATTGGGGAAGCATCTGCACAAGCCCTCCAGCTAACTTGGTGAGGCGTTTGGGTGCCTTAGCAACATCCTCAGCCTGAAAAAAAGATTTATCCACCACAGTTATGCTGGCCCCAGTGTCCCTAATGGCAGGAGTCTCCTGACCATTCACCTGGACACTGTCCTTATAATACTCTTTAGTATTATCGGGGATAGAATTATAGACATCTAAATTCTGTTGTTCCCACAACCCCAGAGATACTAAAGAAACGCTGGCTGAGACTCCGATGGGTTCGTCAGCTAGCAGTAGAAAGTTTCCACTTGCCATTTGGACTTCCTCCTCTGGAGCGAAGGCTAAGGAGACAAGTTGGACCCCCGAAGGTTTACCCTTACATCTGGGATCTCCTTTCACGTGATCAGTCGAGCCACAAACAAAGCATTTCCCGAATGCCTTCTGGAATGGCGGCTTGTTCTGACCTCCTTCCGGTTTGGCACCAGAAGTCACACTATTCTGCTGTGGTTTTCCCGGTGGCTTACCCTTCTGGTTTTGTTTGGGGCCCTCTTTGGAATGCAAGTTATTCGAATTCTCCTTTGAGTCTTTTTTAGGCTGTTTTCCCTCGTCCTTTTTCTGAGTTGCCCCAGAATCCTTGTGAGTAGCCCTGTTGGCAACCCACAAGTCAGCAGCCTTAGCTAGAGCCCTGGAATCCAACTCCTTCAAATCAGCCAAGTGCTGTCTGAGCTCAGGAGAACAGGCATCATAAATCGACTCCAACATAAAAAGATTTCGCATACCCTCGTAAGTGTTAACTTTGTAACCCTTAATCCATCCCTCTAAGTTTTTCAACCCTTCACTCACCCAGGTAGCCCAAGGGGTACCATCATGCTTTTTGAGGGTTCTAAACCTCTTAAGATACTGGGAAGGGGTCTTCCCGAATCTAGCTATCAAAGCTAGTTTCACACTTTCGTAATCCGTCTTATCCACCTCCCCCAACTCCATTACCACATCAGTCGCAACAGGAGGAAGCCTAGAGAACAACCAGGGAAGCAACGCGTTCCCGGTGATGTCCTGGAGCCCATGATTGTATTCAAACAGTTTCAGCCAATCCAACACATCCAATCTCGGTTCGTACATACCCACTAATTCCTTCGGCATCCGGGGTCTTTTGGGACTGGAGCTCCTGGAGGAACCAGAGGAGAGAGAAGCATTTTCCATAGACAACTTTTTCATTTCTAACTCATGATTAAGTTCTATTTCTCTGAGTCTCAACTCAGCCTGTTTCTGCTCAGCCTGGGCATTCATCCGTCTGAACTCGAGCTCTTGGTTTCGTTCAGATTGAGCCAAGAACCGTTTATATTCTAATTCGAGCTTCATTTTTTCAAGTTCAAAATAAGCAGGGTTACTTGTGGGACCTGGTATGGGCCCCGTAGGCACAGTTGGTAAGGCAGATAGAGGAGCGGGGGAGACATTTTCGTTAGCCTCGCCGTCCTCGTCAGCCTCTTCATCGCTATCATCAGAATTACGATTTAGATTAACACCATCACTGTTATCTACAGTTGCTGGAGAGTTTGGTTCCTCTGAACCAG
This sequence comes from Ambystoma mexicanum, assembly GCF_040938575.1. Lineage (NCBI taxonomy): Eukaryota > Metazoa > Chordata > Amphibia > Caudata > Ambystomatidae > Ambystoma > Ambystoma mexicanum. Next base: position 184,495,495 of record NC_090938.1, on the reverse strand, counting down.
TACCCAGACTTTGGTTCGCCAGCAATCTCTCTATCAGTTCTAACTTCTTGCCTTTCACAGAAAGATTCTCTTGTCTACAGAGAGCTCGCAGACTCTCAGTATTTTTATCTGACAAAGACTCTTGGCTGTAAATTTCCATCGTAGACATGTTTTTTGAAAGTTGCTTTCGTAAAGTTTTGTGGTTAGTTGTCCTACAGCGTCGAAAAGCACTCTAAACTGTATACTCGATACTAATCCCACCGCTGCCACCAGTGTTAGGCGGAAACCTGTGCAGTTCCCTCTGGGACCACTGCAAAAGATTTAGGACTACAGGTGTTGCGATGAACCCACTTGGTAGCAGTCTGTACCACACAGATTCAATTGGTAGCTGTGGCTGAGCAGTCAGACTTCTCTCAAGAAAAGTTGGTCAGTATAGGGAGTATACAAGATAGGGCAATTCTTCGCAGCAGAACAAGTAAGCACGCAACAAGGCTTAGTATAAAGATAGTAATTTATTTATTTATAACAGAACGTCTATGAAAAATACTGAAGCAAATCACGGCAAACAAATCAAAATGCAATTACTCTGCGGAATGGAATAAAGCTCAATCCCCCGGAACACAATATCGACAACTCTAGGTTCTAACGGCACCACTTATTTTCAGACAGAGGTGTATACCTCAACCAAGATGACACTCGAATATTTTGTGAGGAAAGGAGAAAAGAGATAGGCAGGTAATGAAGTCAGCACGGTTCGCACTGAAGCGGGTAAAAATGCAAGGCAGGAAGGCAATAATCACAATAGGTCGTAAAGTTCAGCGGCCAGGCCCACTCGGTGAGAGGCAAGGCACGATGTCCCAGAAAGTCTCTACTGACGATGCACTCAAGTCTTTGTTAGCAAATTGTTTAGCGACAGATCGAACCAGTTCAGAACAAAGAGTGAATAAAGCTTGGAGGCAACCCACGGAACGGAGAGGAATCAGATACCTCACACGAACCGATCGAAAAGGGAAGCCAGGCGGTTACGGTACCTTGGTGTGGAGGCAGCTCCGGCGGGGGCAGTTGTTCCTGGTGGTGGATGCACGATGGGTCTTGGCTAAGAGAAGAGATGCTCTCGACGTCGAAGATAAGGAAGTCCGGTGCACCACCAGGGAAGAGACCAGCCGCGGAGTGCTCCGTCACAAGGCACCACCTTTTGGTCGCGGTACAGGGGTAGTGGCTATCTGGTTGCCGGGTGCTCTGCACGGGCAATTCGACCACTGCGTCCTGGGTGAATAAAAAGCACAAAGAAGAAGACTGGTTGTTCCCACCAGCCAGGGGAAGAGACTCTCCGGCAGGGAGATCTCCTCTGTCGTCGGGAGATTGTGAGACGATTCCGCAGGGCTCCACCGGAGGTGTCGTCGTGCAGGTCCGCTCAGCGGTTACCCTCGTCGGATTCTTTAGGTCCTGTGGCGACTTCTGAAGATCCAGTACCAAAAGCCCTGCTTTTATGCAGACGCCCCCCATTCATTCAGCCTAGCTGTCAATCAACACATGCTAAGTGGTGAGCGGGAAGGCTCACCACCTGGGCCAATCACTCCAGAGTGCGACCTGAGTTGGCAAGGCAACTCGGTCCAGGGTGTCTAAACCCCCTCCCACACCCCTGAGGTAACCCAGACAGAATGGCACCACTTTGGAGGGTCTCTGTCCAGAGGCCCGCCAAAAGTGGAACAAAGGGCTCAACCTTTGGTTTAGGAGTCACAGAGACGAACACAGACGCCATTTTACAAACCGAGTTCTGGCAGAAAATACCACTCGATAAACCTATTTAAGATAAGTAGATTGGTGGTACGTTAGAGATTAATGAGAAAAAGTATCAATCTCTAACAATGGGATGAATCCCATAGGGTTATGCTCGGGGTCGAACATAACAAGTAGTTTCCACTGCCACCAGCCAAAACTCGACGAGGGGGGACGGGACAGTGCCCCCTCGAGTAACAGATCCAGGAGTAATCGAATTACCCCTACTAGCACGTCCACAATAAGATGGTTGGTACTAGTTCTGTTAGCAAATTTAGGTCTAGTAAAGCCAATGGTGACTTTACATGCCCGGGGAGACAGTAGTCAGTCCCCGGGTATGGAGTCTATGGTGGGGGGACCTGCTAGGGTGCCCCCGTGTCACAACACGTAGGGTGCAGTGTGACACACATAGAAAAACATATGAGACCCTATGGAGTAAAAGACCCCATAGCCCATCGAACACATTGACATATCAAAGGAATTACACACATACATGCCCAAGAGTGAGAGAAAAGAGTCACACTCTTGGCAGGATGGAAAAAACAAACTCCAGAAATCCAGCAAAGCTGCTGGGGGACTCACTAGGTTAGGAAATTCAGCCTAAACAGAGAATTCTCCCTAACACCAACACAATAGGGGAGGACCATGGGCTTGAAGAGGGTTTGATATTATTTGCACTCAGGATTTTGTTCACTTCCTCGACCACTATCTGTCTACGGGCTTCCGGGAGTCTATATGATTTCAAATTGATCACTTTTCCCTTTTGAGTTCGGATATAATGATAAGTGCTGTCCACTCTCCCTTGTTTCTCGTGGAATACATCGGGGAATGTTGTGACCAGATTTTTGAAGTCTTCTTGCTGTTAGATAGCTCTTGGGGAATTAATTCAAAATTATCTATTTCCTCCAGTACCAAATGAGACAGTATTGAGGCAGTGGCTGCAGAAGGATTTTCTTTCCACTCCTTTAAGAGCTATATGTGGTAAAGGTGGGTTTTTTGCTTCCTGTCAGGTTTGGCTATTTTATAGGTACAGGTGCCTATTTGCATTAGTATTTCATATGGCCAATGCCTCTTTGAGACAAGTTTATTTTCAGAGGTAGGTAAGAGGACTAATACCTTTTATCCTACGGTCCTCCTTCTTGTTGTAGGTGGACTTTTGTTGGGCTTGGATTTTTCCATGTGAGTATAGACTAGATTTCTAACCAGTTTCATATGCTCTGGCAATCGGGTAGCTGTTAGTGGCAGGGAAATAGGTACCTTGCTTCTCTCTTCCCAGGTCTCCCAGAGCATGTCTAGGACATCTCTTGGTTCTCTACCATAAAGTAGTTCAAAAGGATAGAATCCGGTAGATGCCTGACGGATCTTTTTTGCAGCAAATAGGGCTCAGGGGATCATGCAATCCCAGTCTTTCCCATCCTTGTCTACCACCTTTCTCAAGCTCTTAAGGGGTTTGTTAAATCTCTCTAAAAACTGTCCATTTGGGGTGGTAAACTGAGGTTCTTAAGGTGAAAATACGGAGCAATTACTTGACTTCACCCATGAGTTTTCTCATGAAATTGGATCCCTGATCCGTTAGAAATTGCTTTTGGAAACCAACCCTGGAATAATATGGTAATAAGTGTTTAAAATATGTTAGGTTCTGTTGATTCACATGGGGAACACCTCTGAGTATCGTATAGCATAATCAGTGATTACCAGGACATATTTGTTACACAGTCTAGAGGTTTCCAACAGTCCAATGATATCTATTCCAATTTGGGAGAAAGGGATTTCTATTATTGGTCAACAGTTCAGAGGAGCAGGTAAGGGCATATGCATACTGGTTTTCTGACATATTTCACCTGTTTGAATGAAGTCCTTTATGTCAGCATGGATACCTGGCCAGTAAAATGTCCCACCAATGTGCACTTGGGTCTGAGATTGTCCTAAGTGTCGGTTACCAGACATTTGATTGAAAAAAATTGGTCGACCAGACAAATATTCGAACCAATTTGGTCGAAAACCAAATGGTCGAATTTTTTTTTTTTTATTTTCACCTCTTTTTTTTTTTTGGGGGGGTCCCCCACCAACCCTCTTTTTTTTCTAAAAACCCATTTTTGTAAAAAACGAAAACCCGAAAAATAAATATATAATTTAAAAAAAATCGACCATTTGGTTTTCGACCAAATTGCGTCGACCAAATGTCATTCGACCAGTTTTAGGTTGACCAAATGTCTGGACACCCTAAGTGTCCCCTGGTCAAATGAGAATGAGCAATATCTAGTACAATCTGCTGATAGATATTGGGGATTACTAACTGAGTTTTATTTAGGGCTTCACTGGAGGTTTACTTTCTATACAGTGACCTTTGCTTTAGAAAGAGAAAAGGACTTCCCTTGTCTAATCCTTCACCTTCAGGAATCACCTGCAAGAAAGCCTATGCGAGTGCTGGATCATTTAGCTGGGCAAAGGCTAGATCAAGAATGATGTTAGGTTCTTTTTCCCTCTGTGACTCAGTGGTAGATGGTTCATGAGCATCTCCAAAGCCTAAGGTACCTCTCGCAGTGTGTTCTGGTTCACTCTCTGTATAACCGAGAAATAGAGCCTTTCCAAGAATTCCCTGTGCAATTATATCCCCACGATGTACTTCAAATGGAGTTTCACCATGTTTCTGTAGAAGAACCTTTATATCCCCCCCGAAGTCGGGATCTATGATGCCAGCTAAGACATCCAGACCAAAGTTCCAGGCCGAGCCAGATTTTGGAGCCAATCTTATATAACACCCCGCAGGGGGGTATTACGACTAAGTCTGTGGGAATCATTCCTCTTTTCCATGGATGGATGGTAGCTTCTCCACTGATACAGATATGAAAGCCTATGGATTCTTTCATGGCGATAGAGGTATCCTAGTCTCTATGACAAAGCTTCTGGAATTTTAGGGTTCCCCAATTTGTCTCAATTGAGTCGCATCCCACTCCTGACAACACAGGTAAGGAAGGCATAATATCAAACAGTAAGACAGACACAAGTAATCACAGTTCAAGGGTGTTTATTGAACTTCAAAAATGGGTTTGAAAAATGCCTTTCTAATCTTAAATCTAAAGATGGGAGCAAACTATGACCACAAAATAATGCTGTCCTAGTCAAGTCTGTCAAAAAAAGGGCCTATACTAATAAATCCATTGCCAATCCTTACTTCTAACTACAAATAGTGTGGGAAACAACGTTATGCAAAAGAAAAGTGTGCAAGAAATTAAGTGTCAGGATATTTGAGCAGTTGCCTTCCCTTGCCCATGTTTTCAGCACAGGACAAGACAGCACACTGAAGCTTATCACACACTCTGACTTCTCTAACACGAGGATGTAGTTCATAACATCAGCATCAAGGTGTTCTGTACAAAAGTCTCTTTCCGATTCAAAGTCTCTCATTGCAGAGGGCCTGATGTGACAAACAAACATTCAAACTTCCTTTCTTCTTAGGATTCTCATATGCACAATTGTTCAGGTGATTCACTGTTCACCCTGGGTCCCCCTCTGCCGGGCTCAGACCACTTTGACACAATGGTCTCAGGATTTTCACATATTCAATTTCTCGGGTGATTCACTGTTCACTCCGGGTTCCCCTCTGCCAGGCTCTGACTCATTTTAACACAATACCTTCCATTAGTTTCCCTCTGCCAGGCTCGGAGCAATTTATCTTGGTTTCCAAACTTTCTCTACTGTATCAAAATCAAGGGCTTTTGACTGTGTGTGGGATTTTACTTGACTGCCACAGGACCACTTCAATTCACAATTCTTTACAACTCTTTAATTTTCACTGCTCCCACTTGTCAGCTGGATACCTTACAGAGACCTTCGATGGAGCACACATGCAGTGTGGGGCCACTCTGTCAAAAGTATCTTTTCATTTCAAATTTAAAACACTCATCAGCAGTTCAACTTTACATGTGTTTTTTTATCGCATACATTTTAACAATGTTCCTTCCAGCGCACACCACACAATGTTACTGTTTGCAAGCTTGGTTTCAACACAGACCAGTTTTGTTTTGGCCTCTCTAACTCACCTGCTGTGTTGATTTCACAGAAACTGCTTTGTTCTTGGAGCCAAGGACAGTACTACGGCAGCTGCTGCTTCTCCCCGCCTTGATTAATGATGCGCGAGGGCCCCAGGTATCTCTGACACAGAATGCAGGATTATTCAGTCTGGTTTACTGGTCTTACGCTTTCTAATCTCAAGGGTTCTTGAAAATAATGTTTGTTTATCGGAACGATCAACCGAATTTCCTTCCTTGCGACCCCTCCTGTTCTGCCATTTTTCTTCTTTCATTGAGTTGCAGTCTAGGAACTGCTGTCTCGTCTTGTGCTTTGCCTCACTCTGAGTGTGCTCTCATTCTCTGCCTTTTATCCGTGTGGGGAAGCTTAATGGAAGTCAGGTGTGTGTGATGGTCAGTAATTGCCCAAGCCCACCTTACCATAGTATTGGGACATGTTAGGTACACTGCTCGGATGTTAGTCTGTTTTCTCCCATAGCTGGCTGTCGTGTGAAAGTGTTTGTGTTGTAAAAGGGTGCGGGGTAGAGTTTCTACGTATCCTACCTGGTAGGATGGCGTTAAGGTGTTACAGGGAAGGGTATACTGCATCTCACCATCAGGTGTTCCACTCCCTGAAGACCCTTCACCAGGTGATCTTCTTGCACTAGTCCACCTTCTGGAACTGAATCAAAAAGCTATGGCATGTCCTGGCCACCTGGATGACAGCTTCCCAGGGGCTAGTGGGTGAGACACCTTCTGGTTTCTCACATCACTTATATACTTAGTGAAGTTGACTTGGTTTGGATGTGGGTGTGTGCACGGGCCCGCTTCAGCACTTATCATCAGTACCTGGGTTATTGAGTGCTGAAGATTTAACTTTAATGAATGTTTACTCATTGCAAATCAACACAAAGGCTGTGTTAAGACTAGATTGCTGACATAAATTAATGGCTTTGCCTAGAAACATGCCTACAGATACACTTGTTGAACTTTCCCCTGCTGTTGATACCATTACCAGGCATCAGAGTTGACCTATCTGCTCTTTAGGAGACTTACCAGTGATGTCCTCCCTGTCGGACACCTCTATGTTAAATATGGTGTCGACAAAGGGGGCTCTCTTCGTATTTTGATGTTTCAGATGGCCCGCCTTTAACGACAAATGTTGAGGGGTCTCCGTAAAACATCCAATTGCCTTTTCTTCAGGGGTATACATTATCCCGTATACAAATCTATCGTAATCACCATCTTTGTTTATGTCTGAATCTTTGAAACCTGAGGTTGCAATTGGCTCACCGTAGGATTTATCTTTTCAACCCCCACCCTTAAATTTAGGTGGGCAAGGGATGATGGGCACATCTTTGCATGAATTACCAAAAACTCCAGGAACTGCTTTTCATGCCCTAAACTTTACCTTAGCCCATCTGGCTAAATCTTGCAGGGACATTACAGATGAATTTCGTGAACAATGAAGTAATCAAATGGCAGCCAAATTAGTTTTTCTAAAGGGGTATATATATATATATATGGAACTTTGCAGTCTAAACCTAATTTTAATTCAGATAATATGACACACAAGAAGTCTTTGGATCTACATCCCCTTGTGGTGTTTCAAGTGTTGTTAGTGCAAAATACCCCTCAGCTATATCTTTCAAATGATGCTGAGAGACCATGTGAGACAAATGAGCCCTCAAATGGGGCACAAATATTGCCTTCCCCAGTTTCGACAAATGTCACACGAGAAAGTATGTCCTGAAACTGAACTTGGAAACACAAGTTAAGTCTGCCTTTTGACCAAAAACCACAGAAATAATGTGGGAAAGTATATGTAAGTGTGGGTTTCCACTATTACTCTTGAATTTAGGGACATAGCTACACATACAGTTGTTCTATATTTCACTGAAGAAAACCCTAAAAACTTGAAAAATCCTCTGAAACAGAGAAATAAGGGATCACAGCAATTCTTGCGGAACTTGAGGTGGGGTGCAACCAAAAGTCCTACTCAGGAAGAACCTAACATCCTGTTGCTTGAGGATTCTGGATCTTTAAAGGAAGATGACACAAATCAGATACAGGTGGCTGTTGCTAAACCATTATTATCGCCTAGGAAAGTAAAAAATAAATGTAAACACCTTGCAAAATTTGCCTTAACGGGGGACAAAGGTTTGATTAAAAAATATCTAAAACCGGTATCAGACCACATTGTACCCTTAAATCTGAGTACACTATCAGTGGTCTCAGAGATGGAGGATTTTGGGGAACCTGATGAAATCCCCTTGGGTAATTACAAGCAACTGCCTCCCTTGGCTTTACTAATAAATGAAATAGAAATTGATTCTTATGAAGTGCATCATGTTCAATTTAGCTCATTTGTTTGTGACTCATCACCGGTGGATTTGAAAACATTGGCCCTGATTCTCTTGCCACCGGGCTCCATACAACTAGGCTTCGATATTTGAAGGATGATGCCAAGACCCAAGTTTGTGATTTAACTCAGGGAAATCAGCTAAATATCAAGAAAGGTGAGAAAGGTCTGCGGCGTTCTGTTACCCTTTTCGTATGATGATGTTGTATATCTGAAACAGGTATTTACCGATCAGGACTCTCCACCCTAAATTGTTCTCAATTTATGGAGTCTTCCCAGAAATTCCAAGTATCTGTTTGATATCCTCTGGAGATTTGGGCCAGGTGAAATTTCTGACTGAAAGAAAATTCGATATGGTTAAGTTATATTTTACTCACGAATGATTAGAAATGTGGTTCAGTCAGAGTTGTTTTCTCTTCTTACACTGGGTTATGATGTATGCAAAATTTAATTGAAAATAAGCATACTAGTGAATCTTTTTGTAGCCTAAATGTGTCTATTTAATTGCAAGATTTGGAATTGGCGCAGCGTTATCCATTACCCATAAGTATAGGCTCAAATGCTTATTCAGTCCATTAAGTATCTGATCAAAACCTAGTGGAAGTGCGTTCCTCGTGTGGTTGGAATTCTATATTAACTGTGCTACATTGGGGCAGATCTGGCAGCTCTACATTGTTGTAGATGTTAATTCAAGAGATCATTCATTGGTGTGGAAAGCTGGGCTAGTGGTGCATTTTAATGAAAGTATATTGCAAATGGCAGGAGCAGAAAATATGTTGTTAAAGTAATCTGTTTATGATAGAATAGTCCAAAAAATATTCCAAAAGTGTGGGTCTCTAACCCCTCCAAGGGGAAGCATGATTTTAAGCATAAATGTGATAAAAAATGTGCTGAATGGAAACATTTCTTGAAAAGAGATTTTAGACATTTAATTAGGGATATTCGTACCTATTATTTGGATGTTAAGGCTCTAAAACCAAATTATTAAGATTGGGTAATAAAAACATTGCATCTGCCTAAATATGGAGGACGCTGAAGTCATGCTTGGCATGATTCTCTGAAAAGATGTGCATGCCCCTTGGAGGTTGGTTAGGGAACCTGCACTTCAGAGCTTGCTCCAACTGCAACACATACACGCAGGGATCTGGAATTCCTATTTCTCTAAATGATATAGTGGGACTGAGTTTACGAAAGTAGGGCTGAGCATAGACTCACGCTGGTCTGACTATATGACTGTTGGTTTAGACGTGGTTCAGATGCTTATTAAAAAAGCAAAGCCTCAAAAGCCCCAGTCCCAGATGGCCTTGCAAAGGCCCACAGTGTCAATAAACCTTATCTCACTCCCTCCAACCAACTCCATACCCAAACTCAAAGGAGCCCTAATAAACGCTAGATCTCTAGTCGCCCATGCAATAGAAATATCTGAAGTCATCTCTACGGAAGACTATGACTTCCTTGCCATAACAGAAACATGGCTGCATGAGGCATCAGGCCCAGCACTATCCCTAGATGTTCCTGACAACTACACTATCCTCAGAACGGATAGATGTGAAGCTCAAGGTGGCGGACTAGCCATCATCGCCAAAACTAAGCTTGGTATGAGACTTACTCCTTCACCGACCATTGAATCTTGTGAGATAATGTCTACTAAGACTCCTACAGCTAATTCTCAAACTCTTAACCTCCACTTGATATATAGACCTCCTGGTCCCATCAAGACTTTCATAGAAGAGTTATCTACCATCCTTTCAGAAAACCTCAAAGACACCACCCAATCACTATTACTTGGTGACCTTAATATTGGCTTCAATGATATCAATGACCCACAAGCCATAGTAGCATCCAACATTCTGACTGAACTGGGCTACACCCAAAGAGTGTTTGGGCCTACGCACATCAAAGGGATAACTCTAGATTGGATTGCTGACCATAACTGCAAAATGTCTACCCTTACTATCTCACCTCAAATATGGACAGATCACCATCTGATATCATTCTCCTTGGATACTACAACCCCTAAACCGCAACAACCTTGTGCACCACCTTCACTTACCAGAAACAAAAAAAATATGACACTAGGCAAACTACTCCCCGGTATCATGCCCACTTTGAACGCTCTACCTAACAACCTAAACCCTAACGACTTAGTGGAAGAATTTAATAATATTATGAACAAAACACCTGATGATATCACTAGGCTAAAGTTTGAAAACAGTAAACCACAGAGCCACCTGAATAATTGGCACACCCCTCTCCTAAAAAATCTTAGATTAGAAAAAAGGAAATGGGAAAATACTTGGAAAGATCACCCCACTCTGGAAAATAAACTGAAATTAATTAACATTTCAACTCAATATAAAAAAGAAATCATCTCAGCTAAACAAGAGACCTACAACAACAGAATTACACAAGCCAACTCAAGCACGAAAGAATTGTTCTCCATACTCAGAGAAATGGAAAATCCCATAACGCCTCAAGATAAATGCCTTAAAGATAAAAAATGGTGCTCCGAAATCCAGCATGCATTATCGAACAAAGTCCTAAACCTCCAAATGAAAATAGAACTTAAACGAGAGACCTTAGCCACTGCCACATTGCCCACTACTAAGACGCCATCCAACTCTAAACCATCCACCCAATTCCACTTTTCCAAAGTCTCCATATTAGAGGTGGAGAAAATAATACTTGGTCTAAAACCGTCCAATTGCAAAGGAGACCTTTGCCCAGCACAACTCATCAAAGATGCTGCACGAGACTTAGCACGGTTTATCACAAAGCTGATTAATGCCTCTTTTACCACAGGCACCATCCCGAGTAACCTAAAAGAGTCCTGGGTGCTCCCACTCCTTAAAAAGCAAACTTTAGAACCGGCTATACCCACTAATCATAGACCGATTACAACCGTACCGTTCCTCTTGAAGATTCTGGATAAGGTGGCATTTATCCAAATCCAGAACTTCCTGGAACAAAACCAACTACTAGGCTCCCGTCAATCCGGTTTCCGTCCATTGCACAGCACAGAAACTGCATTGATTGACCTAATAGCCCAAATAGACAAAGTACGAGATTCTGGAAAACCAGCACTTCTCCTCCTATTAGATTTATCCGCCGCATTTGACTTAGTGGATCATAAAGTCTTGTGTAACCACTTAGATACAGCAGCACACTTCTCCACTGAGGCTATAATGTGGATCCAATAATTCCTTAGTTACCGCACCATGAGGGTCTTCTCTCTTACAGCAGCTGCAGAACCCATCCCCATCACCTGCGGCGTGTCATAGGGCTTATGTGTCTCACCAACGCTATTTAACATTTTCACCAAGCCCCTGTTTGATGACCTGGACAATCTGAGTATCACATATACTAATTACGCTGACGATACCCAGATCCTCCACCCACTCACACGGGACTACGAAAAGGACTTAGCACTGGTGAACAGAATCTACAGCCTCGTTCAGGCATGGATGGCAACCCATAGCTTATGCCTGAACAATGATAAAACTGAGCTTCTCATCCTAGGTACCGCTTCCCTCATCAATAAACTAAGTACAAACTACTTCTCCTTCATCACCCCTGAGAACTGCATACAAGTAGCCAAAGAAGTAAAAACACTAGGTATTTACCTTGACTCCACCTTATCATTCTCCAAACAGGTAAATTCCCTAGCCTCATCAACAGTTTACACATGTAAACTAATCAGAGCAGGAAAACAATTATTATCTCAGCACAGCTGTCTAACATTAGCCAGAGCCCTAATCATCTCCATACTAGACTACTGTAACACATCGGAGCCATTAAATCCACCATCAACAAAATTCAGATACAGCAAAACAATGCTCTCTGAGCAGCATTGAACATTCCCAAGAGAGAACACATCTCAGAAACAAGAAGGAAACATAAATGGCTCTCCACTCATGAGAAAATCAGACTAAAAACTGCACCCCTCACATACAAATCACTTTGTAATAAAGCCCCACAATACTTAAAGGACAGATACACTAGAACACACTCCACAAGACAAACAAAACTAGCCAACACCAATCGCCTTCAAGTACGCCGATTTAAACTCGCCACCATAGGCGGAGCCAGCTTCCCAGTCAAAGCTGCTCAATTGTGGAATGAACTACCCATCACTGTGAGACTAGAACAATCTTTTACGAAATTCAGGCAAAATGTAATTAACTGGTTGACGACAACAAATGTTAAATGAGTGCATGAACTTGCTCCCACCTGCCTCTACCCACTTGCCTGATACAAATGTTACCTGTCACATGTATAACATGCTTGTAACCTATGACCTTTGTAACCTGAAACCTTGCTCTAAGCTGTACATCTTCTTACCTTCTGCGCCCTTATACCCCAGGGTCCGGTGCGCATAATAAACACTAAACAAACAAACAAACAGTAAAATCAAATGTTAATTTATGGGCAGCTATTTTGTGGGTTGTGTTTCAAGATATCTTGAGGGAAAGCTTGCTGCTGGTATCTTGGAAAAAAAGTCTTGATTGTTGTTATTTTTAAAAATGGTAATAGTCTACTCCATAAAAAGTACCACTCAATATCTCAATTGGATGCCTCAAGTAAAATTGTAGGGGCATTAAGTGTAGGGGAATTGCAGCAATAGGCATCTGCGGTAGGGTTCCTGGATCGATTTCAATCAGGCTTTAGACCATCCATGAGTATAACCCACAATTGTGTTATTATCCCACCTTATTATTTTCAGACCCAGATCAAACGGCAAAAAAAGAGTCCTTTGTTGTGTTTTTTTTAGATATACGCAGGCCTTCAACCGTGTAAACAGGGTGCTACTCTGGTCAAAATTAGATATGTTAGGCTGTCCTTGTGGTATCATTAGTATGCTGATTGCATTTCATTAAAAGACTGAAGTTAAGGTACGCCTAGACCAGAGTGGTAACTCAACTGGGTGGATTAAAACCTTTTGTGGTTCACGCCAAGGTTGTGTTTTAGCACATATTTAATTTAAATATTAATGACCTTGGTGATAGTTTGGGAAATATTTTAAATAATCCAAACCAATTGGGAAACCTACAAATATACCACCTGGCCTACGCCAATGATGTTGTTTTGTTCTCTATAACTCCCATAGGTTTACAAAGAGCACTGATGACCACAAATGCCTGTTTTTTTAATCTTTGGACCTGCATCCTTGCGATCCACTCCCTGTGCTTTCCTCCACAGATTAATGGCATTAAAGTCATTAGTTTGTTGTATGCCAATGATTTAATCATCTTTGATCAATCTTCATTTGTTCTGCAATGTTTGTTGCTTGCATTAGGAGAATATGCTAAAGAAAATGACAAGATAAAAAATACCTCACCAACCAAGACGATGTGCCTTGGTATGGTCCCTTGTATTAATAAGCACTTTAAATGGAGCATTGATAATACAGTGTTGGAAGAGCACAGGAAATTATACACCAGGGCTTTCCGATTAAAACTAGTCCATCTTCTCCCTATTATGAGTCTTTTATAACAAAAAAAATTGAAAAAATGGCTAGTGATTAAAAACTATGTTGAGCATCGTGGGGGCTATAACATTGAGGGATTTCTGGAGATTTATAGAGTGAGTATTATTCCTTCAATCTTATATTAAATGGAAGCACTTTGGAGCTCACAAGTAGAATGGCTAGGAAAGCTTGAGGCAAGACTATTATGCTCTATATTCAATCTCCCCAAAGCGGTACCAGTCGAGGTACTAAGGCTCGAATATGGCCTATCTTCACTCACAAAATTGTGCAAACTCCATGGAAATTGTAATCCACTGTTACAATTCTTGGGAGAATGATTGGGCATTGAGGGAAGCAATCCTTTCATAGAGGACTTAAAACTTTTTACTGTAAATCATCTGACCAATTTGGGTCTTCAATTAAGTATTCTTGATAAAAGCCCAGACTATGAAAGGATAATTAAACGTCAAACACAGCAGTGGGATATTGCCTCAGACATTGAAAAGCTGCACGGCCTCAAAAGATATAGTCAATTCTCCCATCACAGCTTTCAGGGGAACAAAATGAGTATCTATCTAATTAAAGCTTGCAATGTTGAACTGAAGCGATTTACTTTGTACCTCCGCTTAATATCTTGCCTACTAATGAATATCTAGGTACATGACATGACTTATTACCACAAGATCTTCGTTGTAGGCTCTGTCAATCAGACATTGAAATGAGTCGACATGTCCTCACCACTTGCCCTGTCTTGACAGATTGTTATCTGACGGGTTATAGGGACTATGTTAGTAGTTTCGAAAAACATCTATAAAGACCAATTTTGGTCATTATTGAATGGGTCTCAATTAGTCATGATTAACACTACTTCCTTTTCAATATGGAACATTGCAGTAAAGAAAATTTAGTTTATGAGACTATGATATTTTAATATATTTACGTTGACTGAATGACTGCTTTTATTAGTTTTTATGAAAATAAAATATCTTTGGACGTGCATCTAAATGTCCATAAGTCAAAGATTTTAATGATCATTATAATAAAATAAGGAAGATACATTTAAATTGGTTTTTGGATAAAGTGCGTCTAGAGGCGGTAAAACATTTTAAATATTTGGGAGTTGTCATTATCGCAAACAGAATGAAGCATCATGATTTGAACATCATGAAAAAGAAAATTAGGATGAATTCTTCAGAGATAGCGGTCTTTGACAGAACATTTTGACATTTTTCTGCAATCCCTTTGGTCAAATTTTATTACCAAAATACAGTACCTTGTTTGCTTTATGGTGCTGAAACGGGCCTCTTCACAAATGTTTGGGAAGGGTTTGAAGCACTTTTATGGAAAAGGGTTTTAACTCTACCACCAGGGATACCAATACCAGTGTTAAGACACTAGGTGGGTTTAATTTCATGTGATGCTCATGTAGACTGGAAACGATACCAGTTGTTGAGATCTTTTTTATTGCCTCCAGAAAACTCTGCATTCTCTGCTTTAAAACTTGAATTGGTTCAAATGTCCTGTAAGATTTTGACTGAGTTGTATCTTTTAACAACCAAATCATTTGGTGCTTAGGCAATTATGGTGGAGGATCTTCTTAGCTCACCAAAGAGAGTAAAAGAAGTAATATTTGAATATGAATGGATAAAAAAAATGCAGGCCTTAGCTATAGATTACCATTTTTTTTAATCATTTTAAATATGAAATGAAAGCTTACAATGTGCTACATTTTTATTTACAAAAGCACCCATCTAGAAAATATAGACAAGATATGTTGCATTTTAAACTAAACTTACTTTCTACTGGAGAGGAATGATTGTACTTGTAGGTTTGTGATATGGCGTAGATACACTTTTCCATCAGAGACAGAGCAGTTTTGGTCGAGAAATTTAAATAGTAATGATATTTCATTCAAAATTGCAATTTTACATTTTTTGGAAAAGATTTTAAAATAGTTAATTGATTGTATGTTAAAACGCTTTTCGCTTATTAATTTTACATTCCAACGATGTTGTTTTGGATTTACTTGCATTTATTGTAATGAACAATTTGTAAATATTTTTGCAACTGTTTGTTATAAACTATATGCTATTAAATAAATAAAGAATCTATGAGAACTGAACTTTTTTCTTGATTTATCTGTCAATCTTGTGTTGAGAGTAATAGGAACTTTGGACATTTTCATTTTTCCCTCACTTGGTTTTGATTACTTTATACAGCTTGTGGGAACATTGATGAGGCTCTTTATTGTTTTGAGGAATCCTTTGGAGAAAGAGGAAATATCTTAGTTTGTTCAGAAACTGATTCCTTCTCTCAATTCACACACTGATACACATATACACTATTTTACGGACATTTCAAACCCCAGACATTTTGACATTTTATACTTCATGATTTCAAAATTCTGACAATTTATTACTTTACAATTGTATATAAAAGGATATTCAAACTCCTTAAACTTATCTATCTTTGTTTCTATCTGACCTTTTGAAAAACAATGTGGTAAACAGACAATAAAATTCCTATTATGGCTGGGTTATCACAAATGATGTTAGAGGTGGGTGTAGAATAGCTAAGCTAGACTGCTGATCCACTACAGACATTCATAAACCTATGGGCCTCATTACGAGGTGGGCGGTAGGGGGTTAACGGTGCCGGTAAAGGCGCAGGAGCTGTTAACGCCTTACTGCCCTATTTCGAGGTCTGCTCGCGGGACCCGCTAAGGACGCCTGGTTTTACGAGGCATCCTTAGCGGCTCCCGCGAGCAGCCCAGCAGGCTAACAACGAGCCCGTCATTAACAGGCCCATTGTTAGCATGCTCCCCATTCCCAATGAGCCCTATGGGGGCACAAATGGGGATGGTCCGGGTCCGGGTTCCCTGAATGGGGAAATACAGGGCATTCCAAGGTCAGAATGGCCCAGTATTTCCCCATTCAGGGAACCTGGACCCGTGTTTGGAGGCAGCCATGCCCTTATAAAGGGCATGGCTGCCTCCAAATTCATAATGAGGCCCTATATCTTGTTCCCTTACACTACCAGAGCAGCTTTTCTGCAGGGCTAGAAAAGGGTAACAATTCCAAATGACCAGGAGGGAATCTTTCAGAAAATAGTTTAAGGGCTTTGGTTGGGATTGACCACAAGAATGTCCAGGTGATTAACTTCCTTTTGAAGATTTCCAGGAAGAATGTCGATGATGCATCCGCCCAGAGGAAGGACAACAGTCGCCTGTGCACAGAGTGAATGATCAAGTACAGTAGATTCAGTAAACTGGTCAAAAGGAAAACAAGTGTAGATCTTAAAAACTTCTGATGTTGAAATACAAGTCACACTCTAGAGCGTACTTAGCCTGATTGTTGTAAATCAAGCCGCATCATAAAGGAGGCTGTGAGAAACCTGACGTCATTCTCCCGCCTACTCCCCTGGGATCCTCTATCCAAGTGGCCAGGGAAGGGCTGTTGTTTTTGTTTGTATCGCGACCCTGGTGCTGGACAAGTGAGTGAGGATCACCTGAATAGCGGGTCACAGGGAACTGGTAGGAGAACATCCAAGGGTGAGACATGGTATTCCACCTTTTCCCATTTCACATCAAAACCCTCTCCCTCAGCTTTTATAAGGTATTTCCAAACCCATTCCATCTCTCCGTCCCATTTTCCAAACAATACTGGGACGAGGAAGAGACAACCGGGAGTAGTGTAGATTTCCTGTAGGAACAACTTGGGGAATGTAAGAGAAACTGGCTATAGAAAGAACTCACACTGTCCCGCTGATAGAGTCATGCATGTACTAATTATCACTCACACCTGCCTCCACTTGACTATTTTCACAACTATAAAAGGTGTGGTCTTTTTCCAAAGAATGAGCCAGCTGGGGATGTTGTATGGACCAAAGAGGCCAAGAAGCAGAGAGCAGCAGGACCTGAAGCCTGGAGGAGAACGATGTGCTGAGGCGCTGAGCCGCCGTGTGAAAGGGGCTGCAGCATGGCTAGGGAGCCTTGTCTCCAAGCAGCCAGAGTGAGGCAACCTGCATCATGCTGTTGGCCATCGGAAAAGTGCTCATTCCCTTGAGACTTGTGCCTGTTCGAAGGATGACTGGGGGGCAGGTGGTGAGAACCTGACCCAACCCCATGTGTCAAGAGGAACCACTCCTCAATGTGATGTGGCAAGCTATAGATAAGGAGAGCAATAAAAAGGAAAAGGGCGCAGACAGAAAGTAAAGACATTAAGAAGGTGCAAGTATGCACAAGAAAGCAAAGAAAGTGCAAGTGTGCACGGGGTAAGCCAGAAAGGTGCAAGTGTGCATGAGAAAGCAAGGAAGGTGCATGTATGCATGAGAAAGAAGCAAAAGAAACAAGTGCATGAGAAAGCAAGGAAGATGCAAGTGTGCACGAGAAAGAAGCAAAAGAAACAAAGGAGAGCAAGAAGAGGTGAAGGAAGTACCTGAAGGAGAAAGGTTTAAAAGGAAGAGCAAGGAATCAAGAGAGGGGTTACAGATCAGAGTGGTCACGCTTAGGGGGAGCAAAGAACCTTGCGGTTTCAAAAGTCTCTGATTGTACCCCACAAGTGAAGTGTGTGCACAAGAACTGCATATGAGAGAAAGGTACATCCTGACAAACTGCAAAGTTGAATACTGTTTGGTTTGTAATGCTAAAGAAGTCAAAAGCTTGCAGAAGGGATCCCCAATAAGCTTTATGAGGAACTGTGTATATTTATTTTTGTTATGTTTTGAACCTGGAAGAGTTAAAGCTTGGGTAAGGGATTCCCAAGGAGATTAAGACATTTAACGTTTTTGAGGCGACTGCAAGAGCTCTGGCAAAAGTCTCGGGAGGATAGCTCAGCGGCAACGTGCTTTGTAAGGATATTTGGCATGTTACAGCACAAGTAGCATTACAGCACTACTGCACAAGTAGCATTACAGCACTACTGCACAAGTAGCATTTTTTTTTTGCAGCACCACCACAAGGGTGCGGTGCATTGCTATATGGGTTAGCAGATTAACAAGGAAAGACAGGCTATTCAGTCAAAAAACGATTTTAATATATAAGATGCAAAGCTATTTTACAGTTAAAAGCACACGTGTTCATTTAAAAATGCACACTATTTTTCACCTGAAATGCCTATATTGCTAGAGACACATTTGAAAATTAACAGCTAACATATTAACAATTAACCTGACTAATAAAACCTTATTTTAATATAACCCACTAATAAAATGTGTTCTCTACTGCAGAATTAGGCATACTTTGAAAACCATTTAAATGAGTGTGCAGATTTTTCTCTTCTCTGCCTGATTATCCGTGTTGTTGTGCACAGTAACGGCAGGAAGGAGGAAGTCAGATTTGCAACAATTGCAAATGTATAAGCGAAGCTATTGTTGAAAAGTAGGAGGATGAGAGATGATGGATTTCATTGGAACACGTCATAAAGAGGGCTGAGAGGAAAGTTTTAGTGGGCAGTAGCAGGGAAAAAGACAGGAGACATCTTTCTGCACTACTGGGGAGAAGACCTGGCTGTGGGGGTGTCCTGCTGCAGTCGAGACTGGGGAAAGCTGAAAGAATTACCTTTCCACTGGCAGAGGCAGTCCTATCTGAAAAAGCTGAGAATTCCAGGCAATGACCCCGGCTTGAGAAGGCAAGCGTTCCTTTTTATTGGAGTTACGCCAAGAGAGCCACATTCACAGAGAGAAGAATCTGAACAGATAAGGTAATTACCTAACTGGGGGAGCTGTGTGTGTGCACGAAAGTATGCAGTCAGTTTAGAAAAATGAAAGTCCCGTGCGTGTCTTTATCAAGTGCTAATGTTGCAATTTAAGTTCTGTTCTCCGCCACTATAATTGCAGTGTGTCATTGAAAATGCTTTGATTGTTCCCTTTTATTGCTGTAAAAAATGAGATCATGCCTAAATGTAAATTTTATAATACAGAAAATATTTGAAAACAGACGGGTGGTTTATTTTCTATTTACCATTACAATGCCAATGATGTGGGGAGATTTTTAAACAGTGCAATGGTCATTTTAAGACAGATGTGTGTATGTCAGAATCAGTATGAATAATTGTGAATGACTGTAGTATAACTTGTTGGAGGTACATGAGCCAACGGGAAGAGAGACTCTCTGAACATAGCTCCCTACCGTATATAAGGTAGTGGAAATTACCACAAGACTACCACATATAGCTCTCTGTCGTAAATAAGTCAGTGAGTTTGCCCATGGTGGCGCACCAACACTATCCCTGGAAATTGTGGTTTCCCTAGAATGCAGGTCTGAGGTCTCTCTAGTGATCACACGAAAAATCTAAGCGAAGATAAGGGATTCTGGACATTGGGGCCACAAATAAAACAAGGGAATTATGCTCACCAAAATACCACCAACCACGTATACCAAATATGCAGGTCTGGGTGCTGAAATAATGCATGTCCATTGTATTATTGTTGCACATGGCCAAATCTGAATACAAAGAGTGATTATTGCTAAGTTATTTCTCGGCGGTAATAAAATACCGTCAGGCCCCAAATCTCCACAAAATACCCTACATATTTATGGTGCGTTGCAGGCCGGGAAAGTGATCATAGAGTACCTACTGGGCGTGGCAAGCGTGTCTCACACTGCCATTTGCACATTAAAGGGAACCCATTTTATAATAGCAGTGTGCCACTAAAAACGAATTTCAGAATGTCACAAAGGGAAACCACATTCTCAGATCTAGTGCAATATTTAGAGGCAAAGTTATTTGCACATGGGAATTGGTCTTCGAACAGTACCTTAGAATGGAGTAACCGCATTCAGGGTGAGGTGCAGAAAGAAAAACTAGACAATATTTTTGCAGAAGGCAGCATAATTCAGGTCTGCCTTACGAGATTATTGAATGCAGCCGATAAAAGTGCAGAGAAAGACTGTTTAATACGTCTATGCGGCAAAATATGGTTTATTTTAAACAAGTCACTGCGAATGCAAGAGAATGATACTCAGCTAATTAACAGGTTAAAGACTGAAATAGATGGGGCAAGTAAAAATCAGGAAATGTTGAGAGCAGAATTGGATGTATGCCAAAAAGACATGCAATTAAAATGCAGAGACTTTGATACTCAGTTATCCAAAAGCAAGAAACAATTTGAAGATAGTGAGCAAGAATTGACACACTTAAAAGCCTTAGTGGATCACATTAGGCAGGATAAAGATGAGGTTGTTTCAGAAATGCAGATTTTACAAAAAGAACATTGTGAAAAAGAAGGTGATCTCCAGAGTGTAGAACAAGAAATGATTAAAATGATTCAAGAAAGAGACAAAAGAAATAAAGAGTTCAATGAATGCCAAATTCAAATGTGTGACATGCAGGAGGCAATTAATAAAATGAGTGATGAAAATAATTATTTGCATGATGAAGCCAACAGACTCCTTAAAAAGTGTAAGGACTTAGAACAGCAAATGTGCATTCCCAGGTCACAGGAGAGGCGGCAGGGTACCACATTCAATGGAGTGGAGGTGAATTCTAGCTCTGCCCAAAGAGCTAGTGCCCCAGTGACTGGGCCGGTGACTGAACTTGGTTGCAGCGCCCTTGGGGGATTTGATACTCCCATTGGGGGCAGCCACCAATCTCATACACCTGAAAACAGGATTGAATCACAAAATAGTGCAATTCCATGCATTGCAACAAGTAGCCCCATAAAAATAATGAAATCCATTAAAGCCCTGATCAAACCATTTAAAAAGGGAGGTGAATGCTGCATTGAGGATCACTTAGAAGCGGTGCATGACATTTTTAAAGCGCTCCAGATACCTAAGGAACAGTACAGACAATATTTTCATTTAACTTTAGATGCCCCGACGGCCAGCATCATAAGGGGATTAAATGAACAGCAGAATATGACATGGCTGGAGTTTGAAAAAGAAATTAGGCGTCATTTTTCTCCTTTTCAGTCATTGCAAGAGGCAAAGAAAGTTGCGTACACTATTACTGCTGGACCTAATACATCACCTCGCCAATTTTTACAAGACTTAAAAAGAGCATTCTCTCGCTTTGATGTATCTTTTGACTCAAATTCCAATGAGTTTAAAACCGCATACTTCTATGGGCTACAGAAAGACATCATATCCCAATTGGTCCGTGAATTTGACCGTGACAAGTCCCTTGAATGGATTGTACATCAAAGCACCAAGCTATATGAGGTACTCTATTGTCAGGGTAGAGAAAGTGATAAAATGAAAGATACTAGGCCTAAATCTAAAGAACCCTCAGCCACAGTAATGGAAATCAGGTCAGCCAAAATGTCCCTTGAGTCTGCTCAAAGCCAAGGTAAAAATAATGTGACACCTGAACAAAGGGGTAATCAACAAAGATCGCCATTGCCTGTACCAATGTTCCAATCACATGATCCTAGTAATAGAGAGAGCTACATCAGCCCTAGATATTTAGGAGATAGACCCCGGGTAAGATACCGGTCTGATATGGCAGGTATGAACAATAACCAGAGACAAAATCAAGATCAAAGAAATGATGGTCCCTACCAGTCATTGGGGACACAGAGCAGATTTGATCCCAGCACCATGATATATGGTAATCAGGATAGGCCCCGATATGTGGATCGATTTACTGATAATGGAAATCAATATAGGGGCCAGTACCCACAATCTGAGAGACAGGACATGAGGCAAAACGTGAACTACAGTCCACGCCAGTACAATGATTCCCCACCAGGGGACTATAATCAAAGGATGGGTGCAAACCGCTCCCCTCCACAAATGAATCAAGAATTCAGAAACCATCCCAACCGGTATCAATCACCTGAGAGGTATCAGAATAGATCCAATCAGGGGGAAAACAACCAATATCGACCTAGGCCACAGAAAGAGGATCCTAGAGAGGTGGAAAGGTTCCAATGCCTTGAGGCCCAAGTGAAAATGTTAGCTGAGCAAATAGGAAAGCTCTATACAGCGCAAAAACAACCTTCCAAAGAGGGGGCTGATGGCCATAGCAATGACCGGGGGGCTTCCGAAAAGTGACTAAGTACTCATGATAACTGCAGTGCCAAAATGACAGATTGCTCTGATATAACTTTGCATAACGACTCTGAGATGACTAATGGATTAAAAATGAAAGTACCAGTAAATGAAATTGTGACAGAAAGTGCAAATACTTCTAAAAAAGAGGTACGGTTTAACTTAGAGCTAAATAAAACAGTAAAGATTTGCACAAATGAAAAAGAAACATTAGGAATTCCAAAAGAACAAAGGGACAGATTTAAGAAAAATGACTCATGCATGGGGAATACCAGTGAACAGGGAGTAAATGGGGATGCCATAGCTCCTTCCCTGGGCAAGCAAAACAATTACCAAACACAGACAGAAAAAGGAAATACTCACAAGGAGGGTACAAGTCAATCACCTGAAAAATTCTTTGAGCCACATATTTTTGAAGAGGCTGAAAGGGCTGGTATTACACTAAATGATCACAAATGCACAGAATTAAAAAATGACAAATTGCTGAATGATGTTGTGACACATGTTCAGTTGGAAGGTTGTAATGTGGTCTCTGATGTTACCCAGATGGATGGGCGAACGGTGGCCACACTCCAAAAAACCTCTGAACATGGAGAAATGAATAAAATATCTCGCACAGAAATGGGTAAAAAGGAGGGAAAAATGTCTTTTCATTTACCAATGTGCTTAGCCAAAAGTGAAAAAGGCCTGAGAAAGGTGAGCCCTGAAATCAGTAAGAATTCACATTTCTTATGTGTATTAGAGGAAGTTGAGGACAGATATTATGCACCCATCACTGTAGAAGAAAAATGCCACACATTTGCTATGATTGACACTGGCGCACAGGCCACAATTATGTCCAAGGAGCTGGTAAAGAGTATCAATGAAGGGAGGCCTCCACAGAGTCAGATCACAGTGAAGGCAAATCAAGGCCCAGTGCATAACTTTAATGGGGAGGAGGTGCCCATCATAGGTGTAACTGAGGTTGACATAAAAATAGGAAAGCACAGAATGAAACAAGAGGTATTGATCACATCTATTTGTGAAATTCCATTTCTGATGGGGACAGATTGCCTGAAAAGATTGTCTCCTCTCATAGATGGGGTGAATGGAGTGCTGTGGTCCTTAACCAAAAAACCATTGAGGCCTAAGAAACTAAAATCACAAAACAGCAATATAAAAGAATGTCACACCGTTGCCAAAACAAAGGATGCTGTGGAGGTATATCTACAGAATAGCTGCATACCTAGTGTCACTGTTATATTAAGGTGTCAAGACAAAGATCAGGGCGACAATGAAAAACTACCTGTACAAATATACTTGGACCCAAGGAAAGATTGGCAGACTGCCATAGACGAACACACATTACGTTTCTATTTAAAAGAGAATACATGCAAACAGAATATTGTTCCTAAAACAGATTCAGAAAAACACATTACCACTCTGGCAGAGATACACATGGAAGATGAGCAACCATGGGTTCACGCTGGTATAAATGATTATCTTAAAACAATAAAAGCCACTTTAGCGCTTGAACATGAAAGGAGTTTCATTAATGAGAAATTGTTGCAAAAAATTATGGAGAGGGAAGAAATCCCGAAATTTAGGATTAAAAACCAATATGTTTCTGGGTTGGACAGTCCAAACTTTGAAAACCGAATTACAGGCAGATGCATGCTTAAAATTAGCATTGGGCAGAAAGCAATTTACCATAATGTATGGATAGTGAGTGGAGCACAAAATGAATTTTACATGGGCAATGACATCATGCACAGAATGTGTATGGTGTTAGATTTCCTTAATCAAAAAATATGGTCGCGCCTAGGTGGGCCGGCGCCTGAATTTGAAGACAAAAGAAGGGCTTATCATTGTGCACAACTAGTTCCTTATGCAGTCGAATTACAGATGAGGAAAAATACTATTATTCCTGCATTTACAAAACAGTTTGCAATAACACTGAAATGCAAAAATGGACAGCAGATGAAAGGCTCTGATGCATTTGTATGCCTGAATGAATCCATAAAACAGCAAGGCCTGGATTATGAATACATTCCATTGGTAGACATTGGTGAGGGATCTGTAAAAATCATGGTGAATAATAAAGGTTGTCAGGATATTCATTTAGAGGAAAACTCCCCATTAGGAATGGCCATACAAAAATCACATTATACGGCAGATTTAAATAACATGGTGATTGGGAATATTCCTGAAAAATATGTAGATGCCAAGGGCGAGTTGCCAGAACACCTGGACTCTCAGCCCAAAGGAATGTTTAAAATTCATTCTGTGTATCCTTATGATTCAAATGAGACAGTGTGCTGCCATCAAGAGGATTGCATAATATTTAATTTAAATGAAAATGAAACAGGAAATCAGCCCATTGAAGTGGAAGCTGATATGCCAAAATATTTGAAAGTGGCAGCTCTACAAAAAGACACAGCCACACAGTTAGAGGAAAGCGCTGAGATTCCTTTACCAGAAGAGTTTCCAGAATTTTCCAGAATGGTAGAAGAGCAGATCTCCTTAGCGGATGCATGTAACAGCGATGAGGATCGACGCACTCTGAGGGAAATATTTATGGAGTTCAAGGATGTATTTGCAAAAGATGCTTATGATTGTGGTTTAACTGATTTACATGTGGCCACACTACCAGAAGGTTGTAGCAGAAATCCAGTGTTTGTACGCCAGTATAGACTACCGCTGGCATGTTTAGAATCATTGGCAGAGATTATTAAAAATTTGGAATCACGGGGAATAATTAGGCCCATTCATAGCACATCCAATACGCCTATTTTAGGTGTGTTAAAGCCAAATGGTCAATGGCGGCTGTGTGCAGACTTAAGAGAGTTAAATAAAAGAGTACCAGTATCTAGATGGCCACTACCATTCATTGATCAGGGCCTAGCTCAGATACATGGTTCAAATGTATTTACCACGTTAGATCTCACATCTGGATATTGGTGTGTGCCATTGGCAGAGGAGATACAACACCTATTTTCCTTTACATTTGACAGGACTCAATATGCCTGGCTTAGAGCTCCGTTCGGGTACATCAATAGTGGGAGTGAATTTGGCATATTTTTGAGAAAGGCCATGCCGGATGCAGCGGAAAGAGGGACAATAGTTTATGTGGATGATGTCTTGATAAAAAATGAAAACCTTAAAAGCCATTTTGATGAAATAAGACATGTGCTTGGCCAATTGCAGAAAGCAGGCGCCAAAGTATCTTTGCAAAAAGCACAATGGTGCAAGAAAAAAGTGAACTTTCTAGGGCATGAAGTGACTGAACATGGGCTAAATCCACAAAGGAAGAAAATAGAGGCCATACAAAGATTAAAAGATCCTAAAAATGTGAAAGGAGTAAAAAGTTTATTAGGGATGACAGGCTATAACAGAAAGTTCATTGAGAATTATGCAGAAATCACTCAACCATTGACTAAACTGCTTAAACTAAATACTCCCTGGAGATGGGAAAGAGAGCAATCTGATGCAGTGGCTAGATTGAAGGAATGTCTTGTAAAGGCACCATGTTTAGCATACCCCATAAAGGATAGGGATTTCTTTATAGAAATAGGCTTTTCTGAACATTGTATGTCAGCAGTGTTATCACAAAAACACGATTTGAATCACAAAACCATTGCATATGCAAGTAAGGCATTTTCCCAAGTTGAAATGAAATTTAATGAATGTGAGAAGGCCCTATTAACCACTGTGTGGGCGCTACAACATTTTCGCCCCATTGTTCAGGGAGAAAAGGTGATTATTGAAACAAATCATCAACCTTTGCAATTTTTAGAAAGTAAAAGAATTAGATCAGGCAATCTAGCGCAATCCAGAATCACTTCATGGACGCTGGCATTACAAGGTTTTCCCGTAGAAGTAAGATATGGACAAAATAAAAAGAGCCCAATTGCTCAAGGGTTAGCTGACTTACATGACTGTGCAGCTGAACAAATAACAAATGAAATGGATGTGGAAGCTAGTTTACAGGAATTTGAACAATCACCACACAAAGCTTTTGATGAAAAAACATGCAAGGATTTGCCAACTGTATACGTGGATGGTTGTGCTTTTCACATTGAAAATGACAGTAATAAACAATTAGTGGCAGGAATAGGAAATGTCTGGTTGAAATGTGAAGGCGTTCCTAGTATAGGGATGAGGATTGGAGATAGGAGCAGTCAGGTGGCGGAATTGGCAGCCATCTATAAAGCAATTGCTACTGCAGTTGATAAAAAGTTCAGTGAAATTGTCCTGGTGACTGATTCTGACTATGCACGGAATAGCTTTGTGGAGTATTTGCCTGGTTGGAAAGCAAGAGGCATGGTTACATACAACAAAAAGCCACTTAAACATGGAAAAATGATACAAGCCATAGACAAATTGGTGTCAGAAAATAATTTGACAATATACTGGAGAAAAATTCGTGGGCATTTAAAAACACCAGGAGAGGATAAGGAGGGAAATGATAAGGCAGACCATCTGGCTAAGATTGGGGCTGTGATGGGAGAATTGCTACCTATTGATTATTTAATGGGTGAAATACAAATTGATGCAGTCACACGTTCTAAAGCACCAAAGGAGGTAGATCAACCGGTGGTGCAGTGGAGTCATGACACGCCAGACCAAGATTTGATTGAGGCACAAAAGAATGATCAAATTTTGGGAATCTATTATAATCATTTGATGGATCCTGAACAAAATCCTTTAACAGAAAATGATTGTATGGGAAAAGAAGAGTTGAGGGTGCTATTAAAGAACAAAAAACGAATTAGATTACAGGATGGACTCATGATTAGAGAGTCCATAACAGGGCAAATACAGTGGGTAGTACCCCTTTCATTCAGAGGACTAATGCTACACCATGCACATGATGCCATAACTGCAGGCCATAGAGGTTCACAAAAGACATTAGAAATACTAAAAGATTATGCTTACTGGCCACATATGTCCCAAGATGTGGAATTATATACTAGAGGATGTCTAGTATGCGCCCAATTTAAACCTGCTTCACCAATGCATAGAGCACCATTGATGAAAAGAGGCATAACTCTCCCATGGTCAGATTTGCAAATAGACTATGTAGGTCCTTTAAAAAGGTCGAGCAGGGGACACCGCTATATTCTGAGTGTGGTATGTTTGATGTCAAAATGGATTGAGTGCATTCCCGCACCAGATTGTAGTGCGCAAACAGCAGCCACATTGCTGGTGAACCATGTGTTCTCAAGGTTTGGGTTGCCACAAAGAATTGAGTCAGACAGAGGAAGTCATTTCACAAGTACTCTAATGAGCAAGGTATGGCAAATACTAGGTGTGAAAAGGAAACTACATATCGCATATCGGGCGGCGTCTTCAGGTACAGTTGAAAGAAGCAATAGGTCTGTTGTGGACATTTTAAAGAAATTTGTGGCAGAAGCAGGTTCCAGCTGGGATTTGCGTTTACCATTGGTTTTGATGGCAATCAGGTCGACTCCTGCCAAAGCATCAGGTGTTAGCCCCCATGAGGTCTTAACAGGTAGGAAAATGGTGTTACCACAACACCTACTATACAGAACACATGAGCAAACTCTAGTGAGTGCATCCACAGTTCATGAATATATTGATGAACTGAGGAGGCATTTGCAACATGCATTTGCTTTTGTGCAGAGAAATCTGGAAAGAGCTGCTGACAGTGCTAAGTCATATTATGACAAAAAGACATCAGTAAAGGAATACAATGTAGGGGATCAGGTGTACAAGTTTCATTTTGGAAAAAGTAAACAGAAAAATTCTAAATTTCTGGCAGCCTGGCAGGGGCCATTTCAAATTATAGATAAAGTCTCTCCTGTAGTGTATAAAATTTTGAAAAATGAAGGTGAAACAGCAATAGAGCAGTTTGTCCATGTAAATCAAATCAAACCATGCCATCCCAGACATGAGATCAGGCAGCTTGAGCATGTGGAAACGGATAGAGTCCATTGAGAAAATAAATGGGTGTAATCAGGAGGCAGTGACAAAGAAGTTAAAAAAAAAAGTTGATTGTTATGATGGCACATAAACACTGTAATATATGTGAAAATATATAATATAAATAAATAAATAAATAAATATATAATATAAATAAATAAATAAATAAATGCACATATAACGGAAGCTCGTGGTTGGTGTACAGAGAGAAAGTGTATTAAATATTGAATGCTGTTTTATATGTGTTTGTTTTCTTTTAACTTGTGTTTAATTTCAGAAAAAAGAAAAAAAAAAAAAGAAGTATTTTTACCAAGCATGTTTTATTTTTGGCAAAAAGGTGGAAATTAGTATTGTGCTATGTACTTAATCTGTTTATTTTCTATTTTGATTTAGACAATTAACATTATTTGATCGGAGGTTCCGGGATCAGAGGCCACGGGAGACGATGGAGTCCTGGAGTCCCCTGGATGAAGACCAAAAGATGCCTGCCTCCAGGTGGAGGTGAAGACAAAATAACCGGAATACCAAAAGAGATGAATACTGTGGATTCAAGATTGCCAAGATGAAAGAGTACTCGAATGAACCGAATAACATCGCTGGTCGGGACATACCAAAAGAGACAAAGCAAAAGTTCCGGCATATGAAGTTCCACGTATTTATTATTTTAATTATTTATTTTAACTTGTTATATTACTTATTTGTTTTAGTTAATTGTTTTATTTCATTGTTTTTAATTGACTTGGAAAATTTAAACTTAAAGTAATGCCACTTCCACTGGGAAGGCAAATGTGGAACATTTTATGAACTGATGGACTCAGATGAAATGTTAATTGCAAATTTTCATTGATGCACATGAATATTCATTTTGTTGGATTGCTATATTGTAAAAATAAAAATAGAACAAGTTGTTTTTAGGAATTGGCTTGGATTATAGCCAAGTTCTAAAAACAAAAGGAGGGTATATGTAAGGATATTTGGCATGTTACAGCACAAGTAGCATTACAGCACTACTGCACAAGTAGCATTACAGCACTACTGCACAAGTAGCATTTTTTTTTTGCAGCACCACCACAAGGGTGCGGTGCATTGCTATATGGGTTAGCAGATTAACAAGGAAAGACAGGCTATTCAGTCAAAAAACGATTTTAATATATAAGATGCAAAGCTATTTTACAGTTAAAAGCACACGTGTTCATTTAAAAATGCACACTATTTTTCACCTGAAATGCCTATATTGCTAGAGACACATTTGAAAATTAACAGCTAACATATTAACAATTAACCTGACTAATAAAACCTTATTTTAATATAACCCACTAATAAAATGTGTTCTCTACTGCAGAATTAGGCATACTTTGAAAACCATTTAAATGAGTGTGCAGATTTTTCTCTTCTCTGCCTGATTATCCGTGTTGTTGTGCACAGTAACGGCAGGAAGGAGGAAGTCAGATTTGCAACAATTGCAAATGTATAAGCGAAGCTATTGTTGAAAAGTAGGAGGATGAGAGATGATGGATTTCATTGGAACACGTCATAAAGAGGGCTGAGAGGAAAGTTTTAGTGGGCAGTAGCAGGGAAAAAGACAGGAGACATCTTTCTGCACTACTGGGGAGAAGACCTGGCTGTGGGGGTGTCCTGCTGCAGTCGAGACTGGGGAAAGCTGAAAGAATTACCTTTCCACTGGCAGAGGCAGTCCTATCTGAAAAAGCTGAGAATTCCAGGCAATGACCCCGGCTTGAGAAGGCAAGCGTTCCTTTTTATTGGAGTTACGCCAAGAGAGCCACATTCACAGAGAGAAGAATCTGAACAGATAAGGTAATTACCTAACTGGGGGAGCTGTGTGTGTGCACGAAAGTATGCAGTCAGTTTAGAAAAATGAAAGTCCCGTGCGTGTCTTTATCAAGTGCTAATGTTGCAATTTAAGTTCTGTTCTCCGCCACTATAATTGCAGTGTGTCATTGAAAATGCTTTGATTGTTCCCTTTTATTGCTGTAAAAAATGAGATCATGCCTAAATGTAAATTTTATAATACAGAAAATATTTGAAAACAGACGGGTGGTTTATTTTCTATTTACCATTACAATGCCAATGATGTGGGGAGATTTTTAAACAGTGCAATGGTCATTTTAAGACAGATGTGTGTATGTCAGAATCAGTATGAATAATTGTGAATGACTGTAGTATAACTTGTTGGAGGTACATGAGCCAACGGGAAGAGAGACTCTCTGAACATAGCTCCCTACCGTATATAAGGTAGTGGAAATTACCACAAGACTACCACATATAGCTCTCTGTCGTAAATAAGTCAGTGAGTTTGCCCATGGTGGCGCACCAACACTATCCCTGGAAATTGTGGTTTCCCTAGAATGCAGGTCTGAGGTCTCTCTAGTGATCACACGAAAAATCTAAGCGAAGATAAGGGATTCTGGACATTGGGGCCACAAATAAAACAAGGGAATTATGCTCACCAAAATACCACCAACCACGTATACCAAATATGCAGGTCTGGGTGCTGAAATAATGCATGTCCATTGTATTATTGTTGCACATGGCCAAATCTGAATACAAAGAGTGATTATTGCTAAGTTATTTCTCGGCGGTAATAAAATACCGTCAGGCCCCAAATCTCCACAAAATACCCTACAGCTTGCCTTGGAAGCAACACAACACAGAGCAACACTGGTTCAATCCCCAGGTCTGCGCTTAGAAATCTCTGGGTATTAGGCGTGTTATAAATAACCAATCATATCACATCTTCTGAACAGCCCTTTTTTGATTGAACTCATTTTTGTGAAACTGACCATCCTACACCTGGTGAGAAGACCACCTCAAACCAACCTTGGTTTCCTATTTTCTGTTAAACCACTGTATTGTTCTTTTATCATCTCTTTAAAGTTAGAGTCAGTTAGGCATTACACCAACCCAGAAACCGTAGTAAATAAAGGATTTGAACGATCATCTTTGAGTCTGTGTCTCCCTTGCTAGCATGCCTGTTTCATAAGGCATAGAAGGAACACAAGGCAATTGAAGAGTACAGTAAGTGGCAAGCCCTATCTACCTCCATATATAGCGAAAGGGCAAATCCCCAAGATTATCATATTCCTATGAAGCCAACATCCTGCCTAACCATCAATTGTAACCATTGGATATATGCTGCGGGGATGAGAACTAGAAGACTGGGGTCTGAGAAACATCCAAAAGGAAAAAGAGATGAAAGGAAGAGGATAAAGCTGAACCACAATCCTGGAAGAGATACCGCCCAGATCAGTCAGAGCAGACTACCAGCACATACCTACATCCATACCCAGAGGTGCCACCATGCAGATTGAATAATTAATACAAATTTGGAGATCAGAAGGAACTTACCCAGAGCTATCTGTATGGAACGGCTAAAGGGGCAAATGCCCTTGGATTCACCTTATGAGAGGCCTCCACATGGCTGCCCGATTCAAAGAAATAATTCCCCATTTTCTTTACAAAACATGCCTGCATGTTAGATGGTGCACTGCTGAAGCTCTAAAGCTGCTGCATGGATGTTGCTCACAAGTGCATTCAGTTCTGATCTGTTAATCCTGTAAAGCTTTCTGTGTTCACTGTAGAACACACAGTGGGTCAGATTATCGACCCTTATTGGCTCAAGTGATGAAAGTAATTTGTGCATCCCATCACTTGTGCAAAAAAGGTGCACCCAAATTCACAAATGACCTCTGAATAAGTGCATCTTAAATGCATATATTCGGAATGCACTGTTTCAATACTTTTGCTCGAATGGGCGAATGTCTGTGCATTTCAATGCACATCCCGTATCCACAAATGAAAATATTCTTTGTAATGCACAAAAATAAAAGACCTTGCCCTGTGCCTGTTTGGATTAAGTACAGGAAAAGGTTCAATGCATGAAAGGTTCATTTCTGACACTTTCATGCATTTTTTGAAGTGGAACACCACTTCTCCCCCTCTTCCATTTCTATCCTTCAAACAACGATAGAAATTCGTCTTAAACTTTTACTACATTTTACAGCAGCAGGCCCTTCAATGGCCCGTTACTCTGCAGTACGACTCAAGCACCCATATGGGTGCTGGGAGCCTGTAATACATTAGTGCTGTGAGCACGCTTCCAACACTAATGTATGAGAGGGGGCTGGGCAGCGCATCTTTGTGCTACTCTTTAACCACCTCTGCGCTTTTTTCATTTACACACATATTTGACAATAGGCCCCAGTTTGTTCACTATAGCACATCCCCAGTAGCATTCTCACCCCCTCTGTGGGGAGTATATTAATAATGAGCAATCAAAAAATGCATACTGATGCATTGAAGTGCCATGATTTTTCAGAAGATGGCTCAGCGTAGTAAGCACTCATTACAAACATGTGTGTTCAAATAGCAGATCACAGGACCACATTCCAACAAGGCAGACTCAGCCTTTCCTATGTCTGAAGTCAATACATGTGTGTGTACAATCCAAACAAATCTGGGGTGAAACCGCACTGATCCTCTCCTATAAGTCTAGAGTATGAGTCTCACAATGGACTTGGAAATGTCATATAACCCAAATGACAATAGCTATCCAAGCAATTTAGTACATACTAATGTCTGTATGTAGATATATTGTTTTTGTTCAGCTCACTGAATTTTTGAGAAGATGCATTGTTTATAACTTTCATTTAACTCATTGTAAAAAGATATATGGAACATTATGATTTAGACATGTATGAACTCCCAGTAGTTTTACAGCTCAGAGAAAGCCTGGGGCGGGATGGCTGTGGACTATGGCCATTGGTTGTTTCACATGATGTATCACATTAAAAGAAAATGCATATAAAATAGGATGAAAGTCTATGTTGAATAATATAATGAAAAGTGGCTGTATACTAATTAATAATACTTATTATTGATATGGTGGAAGATCCCATGAGAAGTAGACAAGTCACATAGTAATTTAATCTATACAGGCATTACCATATACTAGATTGCTTGAGTAGAGTGCATGTCACTTGGATACCTGCTTCTTTTATCAAACCTGCATGCATATGTAGTTTGGTTTTAGTAGCGCCTACTACGCTACAAAAAACATTTCTGCACCAGATAACACTAGCTATAAAAGGTAACATAGCATTGGTTTGAGGTAGGTCTAGAGCTTGGTTCATCCAAAAAAGGCATGTAAAAACTAGCAGGAACCTCCAATAAATAGCAGAAAGAGTTAGGTTGGAGAGGTGATTAAGTAATCAAATTCAAGACTGTGCGACCAAAGTGTTGCGGCTCATATCCTCAAATTCAAGACTGTGCGACCAAAGTGTTGCAGCTCATATCCTCAAATTCAAGACTGTGCGACCAAAGTGTTGCGGCTCATATCCTTGCTTTGCAGGTAGACAATACAGTGATCCTAGACAAATCATCTTACCTCACTGTATCATACTCTGCTGTCTTCCATGCAAAGGTTTGCCATATCAGATACTGACGGAATTGATTAGCCAGTTGTCTGATCATTCTTTTTATGTTGGCCATTTTGAGAGGAGGGGTAGAAGAGAGCCAACCAAATCTCACATGCCTATGGCAGGAATATGTTCGCCTGTCCTATCCCGTCCATTTTCTTTCATTCACTGTCTCTAAAAGGATTTCTGGAAGTGCATTGAACAAGCAAACCTCCATCTTCCAAGACAGTGGAGGCTGGTGACTTTGAAAGGTGGAGGCGTGTAAATTTGTCTGTGGGAAATTGGAAGCGAGCGAGAGCGCCCAACCCACAGCAAGAGCAGTGCAGAGGGCTTCTACCCCTGCACGAGAAGCTTTGAAAAATGGATTCCAAAATGTGTAATTTACTGTCCAATCCTACAGCAATATGATATAAAAAGCATTAGGTTTTACATACTAACGGTGGTACATTATTCTTACATGTGCAAGTGTACTGGTGTATTTTACAGCAGCTTGTATTTGAGAATAGCTGGTATTGCTTGTATTTGAGAATAGCTGGTCCATTTGCCTGACACTGCTATTAGAATCCCAGTTACTTGCACCATTTTGCGCCTACTACCATCAACAGGCAGTTAATGCTACTATGAAAGTGTCTGGCATGTGTCTTTCCCATGCCTACATAAACGCCCAAACTGTTGGCAATGCCAATGCTTGCTTTCAAAAGAAATGGAGACCACTCATGACATATTGCTCCCAGGTTACCAGGCTACAAGCAGATGTTGGCATTTGCAGCTTCACTCCATCGAATTGTGCCTCCCCTGTCCCCACACAGTTTGATGTTCTCTCATGGTGAGAAGAGCCTTACTGGAGGACCCGCTAGTGCACGGGCCGGCATACTTTATAAGAATCACCAAATAAATACGAGCCAGCAGCGCACTCAAAGTAAAGCAGCTTCATCAGGCTCATCATTTTCTTAATCAAGCAACCAAAACATAAAAAACAATAAATGCTCCTTTTGCAATGCCTATACGGCCCGCGGTGCCAAGGACAACTACCAAAATGTAAGTTACTTACAGGAAATACTATATGCAAATAAGGGTTGCTACTGCGCCAGATTACCCCAGTAGTGGCCTACATGCACGAGGCTGGTCAGCAAAGTAATGTATTAAATTCTGATTCAAGAAGTGAACACGGTTTTGGAGCCAGGACGAAAGTGTCTCTTTCAATGAGCTCAGGTGACACACACGACCCAGAAGGTTGGAATGCAATGCATGGAGACTGCAAACGATGCTTTGTTGCAGGGACCTGATGCATTCACTTTGGCATTACCTCTGCTGCCTTGTCAGGGCCAATAAAACACGAATGCGCTGAATTTATGAACAGGGGAAGAGAAGGCGGGGAAGCCACAGGGAGAGGTGGCCGTGGGACTCGTGGGAGAACAGAAAAACAGAGGCAGGGAAGGAAAAGTGCAATATGCAATGATTAAGTACACAAGAAAGGGAGAGAAATCCCAGTAGGGGAGAAGGGATAGGAAGAGGAGCAAGAGATGGGGTAGACTGATGGATGGACTAGAAAGCAGGAGAAATGTTACCACAACTTTTTCCACTACTTTTACTGCACCTTAATACTTCATTGCCCTTTCACACACACACACACAAACCAACACACACACACACACACACATTCTATGCCCATACCTACCACACAAATGCACACAATTTGCATAACCCACAACACAGGGAGCGAGAGTTGCGAGCTAAGGCTGTTTCAGGCCAGCTATATAGCATGTGCCGCACTGCACGGTTTTCAAAAGGCCATCTCATTTATTATAAATAATAAATTAGATGGCATTTAAAAAAATTGTGCAGTGGAGTTGACGGTGTCGGTGACCCATGACGAACAGCGAGTTGTCGTAACAGTTGTTCGTCACCACAGGGAGCGCTGCAGTAACCAAGGATTTTAGTTCAGTAGATGGTGCTGCCCACTACACTGCACAGAAACATATCTATGGTGGCCAGCATACCCCTGCACAAAAATACGGTCGCTCACATGCCATACATAGTCATGCTGTCTGGCGCTAAACCCGTTTCTTTGTTTTCCATTGCATTAAATCTGTGAACATGTGGCAGTTGCAAATACAGCTCTTGACCCCACCGGGACTACCGGGTTCACCACCACTACAACAAGCTTATGCACCCCTGAAGACACACAGACCAATGTTGCAGCTCAGGGTGTTGGGGCAGCACCTGAAAGTTCAGAACAGCCTACTTCATTGGTAACCTTCTCTCAATACACCCACTTGTGCTCGGAAAGATGAGTACACCTCAACAGAAGGTGAGCATCCTTGTGAGGAATAGGCAGACAGTTGATCGCCACTGGCCTCATAATTTATTTATATTGAATACTCTAGCGGAGCGAGCAATACATTATATTCCTCTGCTACTGTAAGCAGGGTCTAGACTCGAGGGGCATTCCATTTGCTCATGCTCCCATAGCAGGCCAGCCCAGGTAGGCCTTGCATCGATGCCCCGGCTGGGCTCTCCTCTCCAACTCTCACCCAACCCAAGTGCTAGCCAGGCTATGCAGGGCCTACCCAGCCTGCGTGCCTGGCCTAGAAACTGGGGCCAAAGGGCCTAGTTGGACGACTCGTTGGGACTACACCATGACGGCGTAGTCTCCAGCCTCCAACTAGGCCCTCTGACCCTGCATTTCATTTCCCAGGGCAGGGCTCTGGACGTTTCTGGAACAATCTGTCCTCCACCTTGGGAATAATTAAGTTAAGTTAACTTTTTACTTAGCAGTGGTCCAGGTAGCCTGGAGTTGCCAAATGACAGGCCTGCTGTTCTCTGGCTGGCCAGCTCTAACACCTCCATCACCAATCGATTCCCAGGACAAAGTGAAGGCGCAGTATGGCACGTAGGCACCATGCGCCCATCACCCCACCCACACTAAAATGTCATTGGCTGGCAAACAGCCAATGACATTTCTGTTGCTATGTGACCTGCCCTGACTAACTGTAAGCAAGGTCAGAGATGATCAGCAGATGCGCTGATTGCGTACATATGAATGCTGGCGGGGCCACACCTCTAGTGCCCCGTCAGCCTCCTAATCTGCTGCTGTTAAGTAGAGTGCGTGGAGCTACAAGCTCCACGCACTTTACTGCAGAAACAATCTGCGTAAAATGACTGCCCCTGTGGCAGCCGGCCCATGATGAAGAGACGCAGGGAAGGCAACACACACACAGTGTTCGAGAGTGAGAGTGAGTGGTAGCAGATATTTTTTTTTTTACGAATCGTCGCGCTGCAGTGCTCATTCACAAATGGAGCAGAACAGATTCAGATGAGAAAATAACTTCTGAATCTATTGTGCTGCACAAAGCACAACTTATTGGGAAGTAAGGGGGACAGCGCCCCCCCCCCCCCCCATGAGAGCAGGCGCCACTGTTCCAAGAAGAGAGAGAGTTCTTTGTGATGAATATACGAACAAAGAGCAGCCAAACTTCAAAGGTAGTGTGACTGAGTCCACAAGCAGGGGCCCAGCCGTGCCTACTGTGTAGAATGAAGACCTTTGTGTACCTAAGGCTACTCTCTGTGAATTCAATCTATTATTCTTGTTAGAGATATGTTTACTTCGAGCGGCCACAAACCAATGCCCTATTTGATGTGCATAGGGTCTTTGGAGATCGCATAAATGTTTGTAACTGTCAAGGGTGCCATGTATCCCTGTCTTTCCACAAAAATGTAATTCTCTGATGGTTTGTAGCGTGTTTTATATGTAAATACGTGTGAAAGTGCTTAATAACTTCCTCTTCA
The DNA here is from genome assembly GCF_040938575.1 of Ambystoma mexicanum. NCBI lineage: Eukaryota > Metazoa > Chordata > Amphibia > Caudata > Ambystomatidae > Ambystoma > Ambystoma mexicanum. The sequence goes on along the minus strand of NC_090938.1, from coordinate 184,457,757 downwards.
CTGTTAGAAGTTTCTTATTTTAGTAAAACGTTTCCTTCAAAATATGAATTTCCGAAATTATCATTTCTATAATGTGGGGGATTTTTCAGACCATTAGAGTAGTAAGTACAGCTAAGTGTGTTTACAAGAGTTCATGAATTGTGATGAGCAGTCGGTGTCTTAGTAGGTTAAGGTTTGACGTTGGGTAGAACTTGCCAGGCATATAGCACTAAGATTATTAAGGTTTGTGTCAACTCCAATGGAAACCGGTGGCTATTGCTACACAGATGGTGTGTGGGCTGCTGGGGTGATGTTCCTCTGATCTTGAGTTTGTTGTTACCTAAGTGGAGCTATTGCTACACGGATGGTGTGCGTGGTAGTGTGGTGACGGTCACCTGATGTTTGGTTAATTGTTAGCCCAGTGGAGGTATTGTTACAGATGGTGTGCATGCTGGTGTGGTGACAGTCACCTGATGTTTGGTTTATTGTTAGCCTAGTGGAGGTATTGTTACAGATGGTGTGCATGCTGGTGTGGTGACGGTCACCTGATGTTTGGTTTATTGTTAGCCAGTGGAGGTATTGTTACAGATGGTGTGAATGCTGGTGTGGTGACGGTCACCTGATGTTTGGTTTATTGTTAGCCAGTGGAGGTATTGTTACAGATGGTGTGCATGCTGGTGTGGTGACGGTCACCTGATGTTTGGTTTATTGTTAGCCCAGTGAAGGTATTGATACACAGATGATGTACATACTGGTGTGGCCACAGAACACTTCATTTTAATTGGTTAAGTGTTTCTGACAATTATTATGTCGTTTTTGTAGGAGGTTCAGAGCACAGAAGGTGTGTGTCTGCTGACGTTCACCAGATGTTGAGTTTATGGTTACCTCAGTGGACATATTTGTAGTACTGCTGTGATGGAGTGGTTCACATCGCCCCTGTTTAACATCGGAAAGTCTACTGTTTATGTTGAGCCTACAAGGAGTTATTTTGGTGTTTCCTTGTTGTGACTGGCTGGTTAACATTCCAGTATTTTGAATATGCTGACCAACATACATGTACTGGGATGGTTGCTGCATGCCTTAATCCCAGTTGTTATTATTTTTGCTTTTTGAACTAACCTTAATGTACCCACTGGTATAGTGAGGCAGGTTTGGTCCCAGTAATTACTGTGTTAACATTTGATTTTGTTGATCTTTCAGCCTTTGCTGTTCTTCCATGATGCCTACGTCCGAGGCGCAGGCACAAGTAATCATGTGTTTGCGTGAGGGTGACTTTCTTAGATCCCTCTGACCTGCATTAGAGGCCATCTAAGAATGTTTTCTTTCACCTTGGGTGCACTTAGTTATACATTTACTAGACCCTCCTTTTGTGCCTTCCCTTCTATAGGGATGTGAGCGTCTTATATTTTGTATCTTTGCTCAGCCCCGCCACTCAGTTCGTATTCTTGCATTTACCCATTTGTTTGTATTAATGGTGAGTGTCATTTTTGGCTGCACATAGCCCTGGGTTACTCGTCTTGCTCTAAACACTGCTCCTAAATTTTACTAGCAGGGATATTCCCTGCTGTGGCCTCAGACCTTTCACTTGATGCAGGTGCCTTGTGTTTCAAGGAGAGGAGTAAGGTGTGTGTTGCTATGTGTGCGTTGTTCTACGTTTGGTTTCCTTGACTGTTTTGAAGTGCAGGGTATGGGAGTCTCCCACTTGGTGTGTGGTGTGATTGGCCATGTTTTTCTTTACTTCTTTGAGGGGGTTGTAGTCTGTTGTTCCATCGTCTGGAACGGGATATGTTTTGCAATGTGGTTAAGGGCATGTGAGTTCTGAGACAGCCTGTTGAAGGACTGAACGTTGAGGTTTGGATGCATTGGTGGGTCTCTATACATCTCTACTACAAAGGGAATGTACTTAACTCAGGACAATACCTGCCCGTTATCGGATGAACTGGAGTAATTCCTGGTAGAACCTTACTTCGGAGAGTGCAGCTTGTTTATGACTGACAATACCGTTTTTATTTACAACAATAAACTGTGGTTTGAACAAAGATATGGATTGGAATCTGAGAGGATATTCACTGATGTTTGAGGAGGGGACACATTTGTGAAGACAGAAAATGTTGTTAGTGTAAAGAAATAATCTCACCTGAAGCCTGTCGGAGTGTTTTAGTTGAAGTTCAGAGTGAAAGTGAGAGATCACAGCAGGACAGAGACAGAGGGATAACACCTCGATAAGTGAGAAGATGAGAATCATCTGAAAAGTAAAAGAAAGAACAGGAATACAGGAAGAAAAGAGTATTAAAGAGAAGACAAAAATATATGGAGCAATGAAGAACCTCAGATTTAAGACAGAGAAAGCAGAGAGATCCAGGAGAAACACATGGACTTAAGGAAACGTGCAATGGTGGGTGGAGGGACGAAATGGCATGTTATCACCAAGGATAGGAAGGAAAGTGCGGTTAAAGACAGGGCAGGTACCTGGCCCAAGGTGAACCCTGAGAGGTGCAGGCAGAGAAAGGGAAGAGTAGCAACACACTTCTCCACCAAACATTATCAGTGTGTCCTATACCTTTACATACACGCCACCCTATGGCCCAGCCTACCATGAAGTTGTGCTCAGTCTATAAAACAGGTGCACATAAGAAACCACCTAGGAAGCCAAATGCAGAAGGACTCTGAATGTAGCCGGCTTCAAGATAGACCCATGGGTCCATAGCTGAGGAAAGTCTACACACTAAATGAAGGGTCAGTGGGATGGAAGATATTTCTTGATTTATCATTTGATCCTGTTTTGAGACTAAGAGGAACTTTGCAACATTTTGATTTGCCCGTCTCTTGCTTGTGATTACCTTGAACTGCTTGCTGGAATTTTGAATATACTGACTATTGATTTGGGGATTGCCCTGGAGCAAGAAGAAAGATCTTGTTTTGACAATAGACAGGCACCTTCTTTTAATTCACAGCATGACACTAATGAGACCAATTCTTTTCTAACTAAATAAGGAATACTCTGTAGTTCTCCAAAAGGCATTCTATGATGTATTCGATGAGTTTTATAAGACAATGTACACACTGAGGACGTTGGTTGATGATGAACAGAGAGAGTTATTAAATGCCCCAGTATCACTTGGTGCACTCTGAGAGGCATTAAATGAGCTCCTTGTGGGCATGGGCCCTGTGAGGGTGCTGAAGTAAGTCGGACACAATGGTGGCAAAGACATTTATTGTAATAAAAAGAAAAAGAAAAGAGAACCTATCTTGCCCTATTTGTAAGAGAGGTTTCCCTGCCTCAGCTAAAAGTGCTATGGAGTCTTTCAGGATGTCTAAAGTAAAGTGTCCACCATCCTATGTCAAAATCCTATTTCCTTCCCCTACACTATGAAAGAAGCTAAACAACTGAAGACATTTCAATGTTTGGTCTTAAATTCGTTAAGTATGTCAAAAAGCTCCTTGGAGCTAGACTTAGCTTGACAAATCCTGTCATTGTAAGTCACAAATTTTGCCTTTATAATGGCTGCACCAACAAACTTCCTACCCCACCTTCACATACATACACATCATGCGGCACCCTATACAGCCCTCCACAACAAAAACACTTGCACCTTAAGCCCCGCTGAATGGGTTCTACACTTTGCCTCTCCACCTACACCTTTGATCCCATACCCAGTAAGCTTAAAAAATGAGAGACTAGGGTTTTGCACTCAGAACATCAAGCCTACCACCAAACCTCGAGCTCAGCCTACGCTGAACATTACTACCATTACCCAGCCGGCCGGCTCTTCAGTAGATGACATGGCCCCTAACAATAACCCTAGTCCACCGGCACTTACATCCCCTCACCAGAAAGCTCCAGACCAAGCCATTCCAGCCATTAAAGGAGCTCTCATCAATGCACGTTCATTGGTAGCTCATGCACTTGATATTGTGGACCTTACCACTTCTAACCACCATGACTTCCTTGCCCTTACGGAAACCTGGCTTCACCAAGCAGCAGGTCCAGCCCTCTCTTTAGCGCTCCCAGACGGCTATGCCATCATTCGCTTGGACAGAGACATTGGCAAATGGGGGCGAGTAGCCTTTATAGCCAAAACTCTCCTTGGCCTCAGAGCAGTCCCCCTTGCCTGTTTCCCGTCTGCGTAACTCCTATCAGCTAAACTACCTATATCAGCAACCCAAACTATCTTACTTCATTTAATTTACCAACCTACAGGTCTCATCTCCTCTTTCAAGGAAGACATTACCTACCTATTGACTCAAACACCAAACCAGGCTCTCAAATTATATTGTCGGGAGACATAAATTTAGGCCTCTGACCCACGACCCTAACGCTGACTCTGTCAAAAACTCTATCTCTCAGCTTGGCTTCAAACATCTCATCTTTGCGCCTACGCACAACAAGGGCAGAACACTTGATTAGCTGGCCGACTTCAATTGTACAACTGCAATCCTCCATAATGAGCCTAGTGCTTGGTCAGACCATCACTATATCTCATTCTCCATACAGAAGAGCCCTCCACCAAATTCCAACTCCACCATCGCCCCACAAACTCTATCCAGGAACAACCGGACCATAACGCTAGAGGACCTATGCCCCCTGCTCCACCCTATCCTGGACCTACCCAACAACTCAAACTTGGACCCATCCAAACTGGTTGACCTGTATAACGGCACCTTAGAACAAGCCTTAGACACTATCGCACCTGTCAAACTTAGAAGAGCTAAACCAGCAGCTCACCTCAATAAATAGTTCACTGCCAATGTAAAAACTCTCTGCAATGCTAAAAGAGCTTGGTGAAGCTGCTTGGAGAAAATCACCATACACTCCTAATAAAGTAGTGTTTGCGTCTGCCTCTGCCATCTATAAGACTGCCATTCTCAACACTAAGAAGGAGACCTTTAATCACAGAATTCTAAATGCAAAGTCAGGCATGAATGAGCTCTTCACTGTTCTAAGGGAACTGGAGTCCCCAGCACCACCCACAGCAGTCTGCGTCAAAGATACAGCATGGTGCGCCAATATACAGAAGGCTCTATCTGACAAAATAGCACTGTTACAGTCCAAAATAGAGACCAACAAGATCTGCCTTCGCCTCTAGCACTAGCGCAGATACTGTACCTGACTATCACCCTCCACCATGCCACCATTTCTTCTTCTCTTCAGTCACCCCGACAGAAGTAGAAAATACCATCCTTGGACTAAAATCATCAAGATGCCAGGGAGATATCTGCCCAGCATCAGTTATTAAGGAAGGAGCTAAAGACCTAGCCCCATTCATTGCTGCCCTGATCAACACTTCAGTCAACAATGGCTCAGTCCCTTACAACCCCAAGGAGGCATGGGTTGTGCCGCTCCTTAGAATACCTAATTTAGACCCTAACTTGACTTAATTTACTGGCCTCTGGGTCTTATATCCCCTTTCGAGGAAGAGATTACCTACCTATTGAATCAAAACACCAAACCAGGCTCTCAAAATATATTGTTGGGAGACCTTAATTTAGGCCTCCATGACCCGAATAACCCTAACGCTACCTCTGTCGAAAACTCTATCTCTCAGCTTTGCTTCAAACATTGCATCTTTGAGCCTACGCACAACAAGGGCAGAACACTTGATTGGCTGGCCGACTTCAATTGCTGCTAGCTGGATCCAATCCTTTCTATCTGACCAAACAACTAGGGTCTTCGCACCTTCAGCATCCGCTCCACCAATCCCCATCCACTGTGGAGTCCCTCAGGGCTTGTGAGTCTCATTGACGCTTTACAACATTTTCACAAAGCTTCTCTTTGATCATCTTGACAACCAGGTCCTCATCACGCTCACGGAATGCCTTACAATGATTCTAAACTAATAGATGAAATCTACCTTTAAATCCAGGCGTGGATGGCTGCTCACAGCCTTTGCCTTTGTCTAAATGACAATAAGACGGAGCTCCTAATCATTGGATCACAAGCACGTCTGAAGAAACTTAATACACAATACAAGACATTCAATATTGACGGAAACACCATCAAAAGTGGCCAAAAGAGGTCAAAACCTTAGGAGTTTATCTATACTCTACTCTCACCCTCAAGAAACAAGTGAACGCCACAGCTTCAATAACATCATACACCAATAAACTGATCAATGCTTGCATACCATACCTGTCCACTAATAGCTGCCTCACTCTAGCCAGAGCCTTGATTTTATCAAAGCTGGACTACTGTAATACGCTCTTCTTAGGGTCCTCAGAATGGAACCTTAACTGACTCCAAGTCCTCCAGAATAATGCCCTCAGATCAGCACTGAACATACCCTGTTCCAACCATATCTCAGCCGTCAGACGGGACACACATTGGCTTCCAGTGCATGACAGAATCTCTCTGCGTACTCTTGTTATCACACATAAATGCTTGTCTAACACAGCCCCCAAATATTTGGCAGATAAATTCTCTAGGAACCTACAATCCAGACTTAATAATTAAACTACACTCACTGCCTCAATATCCCGTTATACAAATTAAAAACTGCAGGTGGATCCAGCTTCCCTGTCCTGTCCGCTGAAATACTGGAACTCTCTCCCTCTAACCATAAGAGCGGATCCATCCTTCTGATCCTTCAGAGCCAAAGTTAAAGACTGGCTCTTTGCCAAGCAAACCTAAACAAACACTCAGACTCTTGCTATCTTGTCCATCATGAACATTCACATTATAACACTTGATTTAATGTATTAATATTAGCTGTACACGTCCTGTCCTTGCGGGCCTGTCGACCGATTTGTAACCTTTGTCGACTAGCCGCTTGCTCTTTTGCTCTCATCTGTTTATGTATGTATGTCAACCAACCTGTAACCTTCGTTGACAAATCCACTTATCTTTGTTCCTGTTTCTTTATGTATCTACAACCTTTATGTAAGTTCCAATGCCCAGTTACCTCAGGGTTAGGTGTGCTTAACAAATAATAAACTAAACTAAACTAAATTAAACAAAACGTATATTGCTTGATAAGGCCTTTATAATTAGCCACAGTGAGTGGGGAAGGGTTGGAACACCATTGACGTTCGGCAGACCGTGTGCCCTGTCAGAGAAGGAGAATATTATAATTGAACCAATTTTTCTTAACAGGTTCACTTTTAACTTGGCGAGATCTGATAGGAGCGAGGGTGTTGATAGCACCTTCAAGTGTGAAATTGAGGTGGCTAGCCAAGTCGTCCGCCTTCTCAAAGTGATCAAATGAGCCCAGGCGCATAGTGAGAAGAGATGATAATTTGATTGGCGAGGCGTTCTTCCAATTCCTTCACTGAATAATTAGTCTGGGATTGGGGTCAAGACTAGCAGGTGGCTTAGGGATATTAATGTTAAAAGAAATTAGGTAATGATCTGACCAAAAACACTGGGTTATCGTAAAATCGACAATGGTCGAGAGTGGGATAAAACCCAATCAAGGATATGGCCTGCAGAGTGAGTGGGCCCTGAAGAATGTTGCATAAAACCAATATGCCCAAGAGCTCCCAATAGTGAGGCAATAGACATCTCAGTCAGGACGTCGGCCCAATAGTTGATGTCATTTAAGACCAAAACAGGAGTGTTGCTCCTGGTAATTGTATTAAGGATGCAAATAAACTGCTCTTCAAAGAGAGGACACACTCTGGGTGGACAATAGATAATAATGATGGTGACAGAAGTCTGATCGGAAACTTTAAGCTTCATGATCAAGCATTCGCAATCATCGGGAGCCTCATGTGGTACCAGGTGACAGTGAACAGTATTTCCGACAAAGACAGCCCCTCCAACCTCAGGTCCATCATTTCGATTGGCGTGAAAGAGAAGGTACTTATCTGGAATGGCAAGAATAGCATCCGAGGAAATGTCATCATTAAATCAGGACTCGGTAATGGCCAAAAAAGACCCTGATTCGATTTTCCAACTCCACTCCATGAGCTCAAACTTTAGCAGAGGCGCAGGAGTTGATTTAACAAAACTAGCGGGTGTCTCTGTGGGAGTAGGGTGGGCAGGCATAGAAGGCACGCTAATATTGTGAGTAAGAGCAGAAACATGTACTACAGCATCAGCAGGAGATGAGATAATGGGGTGTACATCGGGTAGGGAGGAAGGAGATGGCGAGATAAAATTATGCAAGTCAGAGGTTTAGTTTGCAGCACTTTGAGTGAGCCCATCACCACTAATGAGGTGGAGTGCAGCGCTACCAAACATGGAGGAGTGGCACATATGGGAACAGTCACCCCATCGCACCTCTAACCTAGCTTTGCGATTATTTTGTATTCGCTTGAATAGGTCGGCACACGACATTCTGGTCAATATCAGTACAAGACAGGAGTACTTACAGCAAGAGGAGCAGAGCGATCTCGTAGCTGCACACTGCACAGACCCTCACGGGACCGAAACCGACACAAAACCGTCCCTTTCGCGCCTGGCGCGGTCGCGCCTTTGACCTAATTAAGTAGCTCATAGAACAAAAGAGCACGCTGGGAACCATGGTTCCTAAGCGCTCAGTGCGTGCAGAAGCTTACAGGAGCTCTGCTTTAAATCGCACTTATGTAGGAATTAAAGGAGGATCAATAAAACAAAGCTAAGTAAGCAGGTAGTTTTAAAAGCTACTTTTAAAATCAATAAAAGATAAGACAAGCGGCAATTACAATTCAAGTAGCACACACAAAATAAAATCAGGTAAAAACCGGGAGCACACAAGGGATGCCAAAATCGGGTTAACAAGCAATCAATGGGAGGGAAAGTGCAGAGGTGCCTTAAAGACAGGAACAAAACCGCACCTGTGGCCTAATTAAGTAGTTCAAAGAACTGCAGAGCATGCTGCGAACTGTGGTTCCTAAGCGCTCATTGTGTTCAGAAGCTTACAGGAGCTCTGCTTTACATCTGGTGTCCCTATATGCTGACAACTTGCTAATATACATACAGAACCCATCCAATAACCTTTTAACTATAATGAAAGAGGTAACATAAATGTGGTTCCTACTCTGGCTTGAATGTTAATTGGAGTAAATCAGAACTTCTACCACTAACAGAGGACACGCCGCAATGGAGTGGGAACACCTAGGTTTATGTTGGGCTCCGGAGTGGGCATTAAATACCTGGTATTTTCATCAATGCAACTCCGGTTAAACTATATGACCTGAACTGTGTTCCAGTGCTAGACAAAGTTAAAAGGCTAGTGAAGCGATACACTAAATTCCCATTGTCCTGAATGGCTTGAAGATCTCTAATCTAAATGTTGCTCCTAACTAAATGCCTGTATGTTTTTACAAATGTCCTGATCAGATTCCAATCTCAGTTTCATAAGAGGAGAAAATCATTATTCCTGCAGTCGATATGGGGCCAGAGAATTGCTATTGTCAGACGGGACACTATGATGCTACACTATAAGTTGGGTGGACTGGTAGTTCTGGATTCAGAAGTGCATGCTTGGGTGGTGTGGGATGCTAGAGTAAGGAGTCAGACAAAGGGGTGATATCTCCACTGTGATATTTATTCAAATAATAATGAAAAAGGCCTATTGTTCCCTATCCCTAAAGGGTTTTCCCTACCTAACTAAAGAATAACTGGCGTGCTCGTCGTTAGGGTGGTTGTCAAACTCAAAGTGTTTGTCCCCTATCCAAACTAGCCTTCTCTAGCCCTTCCGCTAACAAAAGATATTAACATGAATAGTTCCAGTAGAATGACTCCCTTCTCCTGGTTGAATGTGATCAGCCATATGCGCATATTTCTGTTAGTCTTTGGTAAGAGTTCAGTTTCTGCACTTGTAGAGAATATCAGGAGAATGACTCCCTTCTCATGGGCCAACAGTTCATCAACTGAAACTTTCTCCTGGTTAACTTGGTTAGTTTTTTGGCTGTTGTTCTGATAACCTTTTGGCTTAGTTTCTGATTCAACAATTATGTGGAAAACCAGGAGAATTATCGCCTTCTCCTGGTTCAGTTTGTTCAGCCACTGGGTATCTTTGGATAACTTCCTGCAACAATTTTAATCAACCTTTGTACTTCCTCCACGGCTTCTGTTAGGGCTTGCTTTCAGGTCATACACTACTTTAGTATCCAATATACAGTTATTCCTTACCTATCTTTTCCTTCTTCCTGTTGGTAAGAACAAGGGGAACTGTTCCCATAGTGTCCTTGGTTCCTTCTACTAATATGATGAAGGAGACTTTTCTTGTATTATTCTGAGGCCTTAGGGTCCCTCTTGAGGCTAGAGTTTTGAGGGAGACTATTTCCAATACGCCAATCTCTTTTACTCTCTTTGACTCAACAACTGAGACAAGGAAGATCACTTGTGATGTAATCTTCACACTTGGGACTTCTGACATAACTCTTGAGACAAAGGAGATTAATCTCTAGGCTTTCTTTCCATCCAATATTCTTTACCCCACTACCGAGATGAGGGAGGTTACTCCTGGTGCCTTTTTTGTTTTCAGTACCTCTGGCACAAAAACTGAGACGAGGGAGATCACTCCTGTTACTTCGGTATTCTGGGACAAAGACTGGGATGAGGGAGAACACTCCTGATGCCTTTGTTACATTCAGCACCCTTCCCAATCCTCTGTTTGGACACCTGGGACCACTTCTGTGGTGGGGACTCATCACCAGTTCTTCCTGAGGTGTTAGGTCGCTGCGTTCCCTCTGAATGCTTGTCTTGCTTCGCGTCTACCTCCCCACTACCATGCTTTGGCTCTGCAGGGTCTCCGGCCAGGCGGTCTCGTCACAGTTAATAGACCGCTTGGTCGACCTCCCCGAGGTCAGGCCACTGTCGGTCAGATCCCAGCTTCCAGTTAGGCCTGCTCAACGTTGGTGTCCTCCTGACTGGAGGTTTGCTTCCCCAACGTAACTTCTTGATGCATGTTCGAAATTTCCAGGTCAGCCAGGCTTCACAACTGCTTTGTTCTTCATTGAGTCCTTTCTCAATTTTTGTGTCAGACAGCTAGGTCCTCCCCAGTGGAGTGTCATGGTCCTTTGTTTGTGTCAAATGTGCATTCTTTATGCCTCCTCTGGGCCAGATCTTCCCATTACCTTATGTACTTGTGAAAGGAATAGTTTGCATAACTCCACCAATATTCTTCTTCACAGTGTTCTTTGAAGACAACTTGAGATCAGGCTGTATGTTTATATAGGACTTTCTGGAGTTGCTGCGCCAACAGCAGCCTCAGCCCAGGACCCAGGAAGCCCTCCAGGCAGCTTTGTTGGAGGCCAGCCCCCTATTATTTTCATCCCGGGCTCCCCTAGCAGGGTGAAGTCCGCAGGGGGAAAAGGCACAGGAATTTCCACACCAACACCAGCCTCTGCCCAGGACCCAGGAAGCCCTGCAGGCAGCTTCGTTGGAGGCCACACCCCTTCTGCTATCTTCCTCCTGTCCTCCCCCCACAGGGGAAATGGTGCAGGAGCTGTGCCAACACTAGCCTCAGCCCAGGACCCAGGAAGCACTACAGGCAGCTTTGTTGGAGGCCATGCCCCCTCCTCTATTTTCCTCCCGGCCTCCCTCCGCAGGGAGAAGCCCGTGGGCAAAGGGTCGTGGGAGTTGGCGTCAACAGGGAGTTAGCGGCTGGCATGCCTTCGATGACTGTATAGCCCTCAGAATCCGCATATGTGATAAGAGGATCCACCAGGCACCCAAGAAGCATTTCTGAAAAGGTGAGAGGCAGAGCTGGACGCTAATAGGCTGTTTTTTTGTTTTTAAAATTACTTGGGGAAACAATAAGGAAACAAGGCAAATGAAGACTGTTGTGCTGACATTGATACTGACATTGATACTCTGTGAGATTTTGTGATCCCAAATGATAATTGGCTTGTGCAGGGTTTCTCAGCATATTACTTTTTCCACAAAAAAGAGCTTTTCGTTAATTTCCCATGCAGCTTCAAGATGGCTACCCTCATCCCTTGTGTTATACCTACTACATCGGAAACAAACTATGGTACCATTCCTCAAACGAAAATTGCTATCTGTGAATAGGAAAATTCCAGCATTGGTATCGGCTTCTTATCCTCCATGTTATGTACTACCGTAACCAGTTTGCTTAAATCATTGGGGAACCAGGGGAAGCCTACACCCTCATTAGTAAGCTAAACCAATTTTCATGATCATCTGAAGTCCCAGTCAGTTTGGATCCTTGGGGGGCAACCATATGCACAAAGCTGATCCCATTATCAAAACTGACAAGCCCATATGTTTTCCCACTAATCAGCCCAGTGATCCTGGACTATTGGGAAGTGTGGAACATTATCCTTGCACACCTGCCCAGGCTATCGGGCCTTCTACCAGTATTTCTGATTCAGTGCCTACTGCTGCGTCTGCCTGGTTTCCTGCTGTTATACCCCCTAGACAGTGCAGACCGGAGTGGCCCCATCCATTGGCCTCACTAGTGTAACTCTAGATGTCGAGGATGGCCTCACGTCACCATAGCCGATCATCCCTGGCAAGTCCTCATATTTCTTCGATCATTACCAGGGTCCGCAGAACATTAAGAATGAGCCACCACTGGCCCGAGATATATGCCTGATCGACAAAGAGGGGAGAGCGGCGGGCAGATGTGCTGGTTTGGATAATGGGATGCTTAAGCCACTTTTATCCTGTGAACAATTGGAAGAATTGTCACCTATACAGTCTGACAAGGGGGACTTATCACACAAAGAATGCCAGTGCAGCTCTGTTCTCGACAAACTTCTTGTTTAACAGAAACTGGTCCTTTTATTGGTGGATTCTGCTGGGAAAGGCATGAACAAAGGGAAGTCAGTGCATCAGTAAGAGGTTGGAAAAAAGGTTTCAACAACTCCGGTGGAAACTGGCTCACCCTGCCTCCATGACCCTGCCACCAAAACCACCAAAACCACCAAATCTAATGAGGGTGGAAGGGGGATGATAATCGGGAATAAACCAAGCATTTGCCCCAGGCTTCCAACCGTAGACAAAGGGTTGCCATTTGAAGCAACCACAACTATCCGTATTTGCCATAGGAGGGCTCAAGAATCAACCCCTGTGTACTGCCCCAGATGACTAATTCACAGGTGGACGAGGAACACAGGTTAAACATTGTACCTGACATGGTCGAGACTCGAATATTTCACATGCACTACATCCACCATGCAAACCCTGGAAGGTTAATAGATTCTTAGATATCCAAGGAGACTGCATATTTGCACAGGGTAACTAAACTGGCGTCAACCCAGGGAAGCACTTGTTGATAAATGTACACACTGGCTTCGAGTTGTCAGAGGGTCCCTATTATCAACATGAGAACAAATCCTGATTTGTACAAGGGTACGTGAGATGGGTAGCAACATCCTTGATTCTGTTAAAATTGTCTTTAAGAGCTCAAATATTTCTAACGGCATATTGAGATTTCTGGCAGGATGAAAGCCACCCGTTAACAGTGTAACCATACCCAGTGGCCATGATTTGATAAATTCAATAAGAAAGCCACTGCTTTCGGGTCCGAATTTCAAACCTTTTGGGCAAAGGATTATAGAAAATAAACTCCAGCCGAGACCCCCATAGAAAATGTTAAACTAATGATAATGGGCATCATTACAACTCCTGTGGTAGCCGTGCCAGAAAAACCGGCATGGTTGCTGATAGAGTTGCATTTTTACCGGCACCCGCGAATGGGCAAGAACTGGGTCATGGCGATTCCAGCGGACCGGGTAATTTCCCATTTGCGGGTGCTGGCAAAAAGGGACTCCCCATCCCCATTCGGTCCCATAGGGACCATATTCAGAATGGTGCCGGTGCATCCGACGTGCTATGCTCGTGGGTGCCGCTCTGCCCGCTAGGTCAGTCCTGGCGGGCTGGCGGGCTGACAGGCGCCCGTGAGCACAGCTCATAGTATGGCGGTCCGGGAACTACGGTACCGGCATGCTTACCGGTACCGTAGTTCCCGGACCGCCAGGGTCGTAATGAGGCCCAATGTGTCCTTATCTATGCTTTTCTTGTGCTATGTTCCCAAATTCCTGTTTGTTCCGCCAGATTCCATTTTTGTTAATACTTACAGGGTAATTCATAAAAATTCGCACAAAAATGGCGCACGCGGCTGGCGCACAGTGTCCCCGTGCGATACACTGCGCCAGCCGCGTGCAAAAAAATCCTTTTCATCGCACAGCGTATTCATGGATTTTAGCCTCCGAAACCAGCCGTGGCGCAGAGTGGCGCAGTGACCCTGCAGCAGCGCCAGTTACGCCCCCAAGAACGCCCTCGCGCAAGGAAAAGCCTTTAAAATCCCCAAATCATCGCAAAGGGCTGCGCTAACCCTGGACCAGTTCACAGGGCTGGCAAACAGCAAACGCCAAGCGAGGAACGTGTATTTCAGTGGTTCGCGGGAAGTTCCACACGCAATTGTCCTGGGTACGTGTACATCAGGGGTGCGTGGGAAGTAACACACGCGATTCCATCATGGCACGTGTATTCCAGGGGTGCGCGGGAAGTATCACACGCAAAAACGGCAGGGTACGTGTATTACAGGGGTGCGCAGGAAGTATCACACGCAAAAGCAGCAGGGTACGTGTATTTCAGGGGTGCGCGGGAAGTATCACACGCAAAAGCAGCAGGGTACGTGTATTTCAGGGGTGCGCGGTAAGTATCACACGCAATTCCATCAGGGTACGTGTATTCCAGGGGTGCGCGGGAAGTATTGCACGCAAAAGCAGCAGGGTACGTGTATTCCAGGGGTGCGCGGGAAGTATCACACGCAAAAGCAGCAGGGTACGTGTATTTCAGGGGTGCGCAGGAAGTATCACACGCGATTCCATCAGGGTACGTGTATTCCAGGGGTGCGCGGGGAGCACCACACGTGAATTGCACGTGTGGTTCCTCCCAGGTGTTCCCTCTACACCCTCCACGGCCCCTGCAGGTGGCCCACACCACAGGGGCCTACCCTGCACATGTCCCGCAGGCACCCCTTCGACCATGGCCATGCCCTCCAGCCAACCCACATGTCACCTTGCACTACTGCCCACCAACGCATGTCCCCCTGCAACCCCAGCCACCAGGGGCACCCTCCACCAGGCCCCCACTCATGTCTCCCACCACCCCCACCCCCCAGCATCCAGGGGCACCCTCCACCAGGCCCCCACTCATGTCTCCCACCACCCCAACCCCCCAGCATCAAGGGGCACCCTCCACCAGGCCCCCACTCATGTCTACCATCACCCCCACCCCCCAGCAGTGCAGGGGCAGCCTCCACCAGGCCCCCACTCATGTCCCCTATCACCCCCACCCCCCAGCAGTGCTGGGGCAGCCTCCACCAGGCCCCCACTCATGTCTACCACCACCCCCACCCACCAGCCACCAGGGGCACCCTCCACCAGGCCCCCACTCATGTCTACCACCACCCCCACCCCCCAGCATCCAGGAGCACCCTCCACCAGGCCCCCACTCATGTCTACCATCACCCCCACCCCCCAGCAGTGCAGGGGCAGCCTCCACCAGGCCCCCACTCATGTCCCCTATCACCCCCAACCCCCAGCAGTGCAGGGGCAGCCTCCACCAGGCCCCCACTCATGTCTCCCACCACCCCCACCCCCCAGCAGTGCAGGGGCACCCTCCACCAGGCCCCCACTCATGTCTACCACCACCCCCACCCCCCAGCCACCAGGGGCAACCTCCACCAGGCCCCCACTCATGTCTCCCACCACCCCCACCCCCCAGCAGTGCAGGGGCAGCCTCCACCAGGCCCCCACTCATGTCCCCTATCACCCCCACCCCCCAGCAGTGCAGGGGCAGCCTCCACCAGGCCCCCACTCATGTCTCCCACCACCCCCACCCCCCAGCAGTGCAGGGGCAGCCTCCACCAGGCCCCCACTCATGTCTACCATCACCCCCACCCCCCATACGCGATTTCATTGGCCCAAAGGCCCCCATGCGCAGCTATGACGTCACGCGCATGGCCGTAGAGAATGGCGCATGTAAAAAAAAAGATACACTTCCGAGTGTCAAAGCGTGTAATTGGTGGAAATGGCCTCATTGCGTATGCGCGTCTGTGACGTGTGTACAAAAGGTACGTGTAGAACGCCATTGGCTTGTACGCGCTTTTCGTGGAGAGCGAGTGGGTGAAATCTGTACTTCTTGTCGGTTCACACGCGATTTACTTCACGGCGTTTCAAGTTCGTACTCCCTGTTACCTCTGACAGCTTTTTCTCTTTTCCTCTTTTTCCTGGGCCTGTTTCCTCAAACAGCGTTCCCTTCTACTGTTGTCCTGTCTCCTCAGACAGCGTACAATTCTTCTTTTGGCGGGGGTGTTGCCAACGCGCACACGGCATATTTTTCACACTTTTGTTCCTGGCAGATGGTGAGTCGCGCACGTATTTAACATCTGTGCTTGCCCCGTGTGTCACGTACCCTTTCAGAGGTCATTCTAGGCTGCATGTGACACACATACGTTCATTCTTGTGTTTCTGGGTGCCACAGCATAGTGCAGGTTTATTTTTCCACGCACGTGGTCTAGGAGGGGTTGCGTGCACCTTACTTCCCTTTTTTGGGGTGCCTGTGCATTGCGTGATCCGTCATCTTTCCCCAGGGGTGACATACAGCCTTGCTAGAGCACTAGGGTACGATTACCATCTGGTACCCAACCCCTTTGACCCCCAATTGCCCAGGACAATAGTTCACATCGACTCCCATACGCACAATAACATCAGTGCCATGGCTGGGAGGCGAACAAGCCGTAAGGGTGGCAAAGGTGGCTGAGCCCCAAGTGGTGGCCGTGGTGGATCCGGTAGGGGACGTGGCCGTGACTTGCAGGGTGCCCCTAGCCCCCATGTGTGGAGGAGCAGTCAGGGACACCCATGCCCCCCCCCCCCCTGGTTGAGGTTAACGTGGCTGACACCATCCATGCTCAGCCCTTGTTGGACCAGCCCACTGTGAAACCAGACCTGGCACAGGGTGACTCCATGGCTGACTTCCAGGTGAGCAGGTCTAGGCCACGTGCGCCGGTGAACGTTGGTGTCATCAGGCCACGTGGATCAGGGGCAGCTAGGTCATCTGCTGCCCCGTGTAGGCAGGCTGGGGAGGCTGCAAGGGCAGCTGCGGCTCCATCCACCCCACCTCTCACACACCCAGCCAGGACAGTGTCGGTCCAAGTCCATCATGCTGACATTCCCCCTGACACCATCACACTTGAGCTAATGCCTGCACCAACTCCCATGCTGAGTGTGCAATCCCACACTCCTAGTACAGAGTCCACCGGGGCTCCTGCCCCTAGTGTCCAGAGGGCATAGGTTACTCAGGATCCCCACCACCTTCCAAGCGGAAGAGGAATAGTGCTCGTCCAGTAGAGGCTGATGCCCCAAACACGGCTACACAGTCCGGCCCGTCAAGGAAGCCCAGCTTCAATGAGGCCGAACTGAATGCACTTGTAGAGTATGTGTCCGCACATGACCGCGAAATGGTGATTGTTGCAGGATCCAAGACCACACCTGCACAACGTCAGGCACACTGGCAGACCATTGCGAACATCATAAGTGCCCTTGGAATCGTGAGGCGCACAGCTACTGAATGCTACAAGCGCTGGAATGACCTGTAGCGCAGGGCAAAGAATAAGCTGGCCTCAAGTCATGCCGCAACTCTAGTGACTGGAGGTGGGTCTCCAGCAGAGGACATAGAACTCACTCCACATGAGCAGGTTGCTGGGACCTACGTCACGGAGGAACAGATCCAAGGCGTGGGAGAACTGGCAGATTACGAGGCATTGTCCGGTGAGTGCACATGCATGTGTGTGTCATCCATGTGCATGGTGTGTGTGGGAGGGCTTCTGTTTGGGTGCCAGGTGAGGGTGTGTGTGCCTGAGTGGTTTGGGTCACCCATGTGCCTCATCCTATAAATTCTGCGCACCAGCATTTGGGTATAGCAGCATCCCTTTGCCAACATTAGACATCCAGCCCAACAGAACGCCAATTGCCCTTGAAGTGTCATCTTGCCACAACATTGTTGCTTATTTACCTCTGTTTATTCAGGCAGATTGTTTGCATACCACCACTTTTACTTGGGATTTCTCAGTCCTATTGTCACATGTCTGACATGGCTATGGTACAGTGGACTGGCTTTGTTTCCTGGACATGATTTGTTTAGACATGTCCCTGTGCTATAGGACCATTTTGGACTGGCAGCTCCAGGTTAAACATTTGAACCATTTCAATGAAAAAATCAATTTCATGAGCAAACTGGAATGAATGAACAATTGGTGCCCTCCTCTCCCTCTTCACTTTATGGCTAGGGTACATGCCATCTGTGTGATGGCATGTGTATTTGACCTGCCAATCACTGGCCAATGTGTGATGCCACTGCTAGGCAGCATGCAGCAAATGTGTTCATCTTCCATCTTGGTGTCATCAATGTGTGCCATCTGCCTACCCTTCACACGCAGTGACGGTGCATGCATGGGAGGGTTTTTGTCATGTGGGACATGTGTCAATCAAGTACTGTTTCTGTAGCCTCTCAGCCCTAATTGTGTGCCATAGTGCTAATGCCTGTTTCCATTTGTTTTCATTTATGTCTTTGCAGGGGATGACGCACTTGATACTGCTGGGGTTGTGGAGATGGTGCAGACCCAGGAGGGGTCTCAGGCCCGACCGAACACCAGTGAGGGACGTGGTGTGGTGGTGGGTGAGAAACCACAACGGCTGCAGGTCGTGCTCTCAAGGGGTGTCTCTGGCTGCACCTCCCCCGAGCTGTATTCAGGTGTCGATTCGGATGATGAGAACTATGTGCCGTCGCAGGTGAGTGTTCCTGGGAGGGATTCTGTTCTGTCCGACCCACCTGCACCAGGGTTAGAACCCTCAATGTGGATGTCAGTGTTGGCAGGTACGCCTTTGGTGGTTACGGATGCAGGGTCACACTCCGCGACATCTGATCCTGTTCCTGGGCCAGCAGATCAGAGGGGGAATGCAGTCCTGCAGCCTCAGGCAGTGCCGGCACAGCAAGGCGCAGTTTGCCTTGCCCCAGACAGGTGTGGTGCCTGCCGACGTGGTGGCCGTACGCCACCTGGCAATACCGCATGGGAGCAATCCATATACGATATGGCAACCCAACAGGCAGCATCATCAGAGATGATGGCTCAGGCCATGCATAGGGTGGCCACTTCCATTGTCCCCCCCGAAAGGCTGATGGAGCGATTACAGCAGGCAACAGACTCCATCTGCCAGTCACACAGGGAGGACATGTTGGTGTCCGACAGGGACAGGCGGGCGGCACTGGCGACTCTGCGGGAAGCCATTTCCATAGAGTCCCAGGGCCAGAGGGAAGCCCTGAGGGTGGAACTCCTTCACCTCAGGACAACTCTTGTTGAGCTTGAGGCTTCAACAAACAGAAGGACAGAACAGCAGCTGGAGCGTCTCACACGTACGCTCTCAGCTGAGATGCAGGCAACTAGGGCGGAGGTCCGGGCATCCCGTGAGTTGTTGCATGGGGACCTCCGCACAATTATCCTCCAGAACGAGACCTACCACACCCGCATGCTTGCTGCCATGGAGGAACAGACTAGGGCTTTGCGTGGGCTGCCTCCCATAGTGCCACCACCTCCTGATGCAGCTGCAGAGGGGGAGGAGAGCGACAGCAGTGATTCTCCCACAATAGGGGAGCCGTGTAGGCCATGAGCCCATGGAGGTGTTTTTTTTCCGCAAGATCCACACAGGTGGGTTTTGGTGTGCACCCTGTCCTCGGACCTCCTGGGTGGCCTCCCCCCCCGCCCATTAATGACCATTTTTGAGATTTTCTTTTTTTTGGGACAGTGTGTTGCCTTGTGTGGCTCCCGTGGGCATACGCTGCATTGTGAGTGGGCACATGCAAGCTTGTCATGAATTTGGTTCAGATGCTTGGGTTTTTGTGACACACACACCTCCTGCTTCCCGTTTCCATGGGCTTGCAAAGGGTGTGCCCAAGTGACATTGACGTACATGGTGACATTGGACTCCCATTCGATGTGTGGGCAGTCTGTAGTCAATACTGTGTATACATTCATAGTGCATATTGTTGTTGTATTGTACACTGCATGGTGTATTGATATGTGCCTCTGCATCCATCTCATCCTCCTAATTTGCAGGTCCATTTCTCATGTCTTCACAAGGCGGTCCACCTTGGAACTGGAGTCCATGTTGTAAGCAGTGCACCTGCACTCTTGCGTGGCGCTAACACTGTATACTTGGAAGTGTTCGAAGTGCTGGCATCATCAGGTAGTGAGGCTGGCAAATTTTTAAGTCTGTAATGTCATGTTTAAGGTAGGTTGGAGGTTGTGTAGGTGATTGGTATTCTTGGTAAGTATTTGGTAATGTGGGTTGTAGGTCCTGCATTACTGTGAGCATTTCATGTGTGGCCATGTTTCCATTAGGGACACTGTAGCTGGTGACACTTGGGGCATGTTGTGGGGATTAATTTGTTTGCTCTCACATTGCATGACATGCCATGGTGTGTTGTGTGGCCGTGCCGGGGAGGGGTTGGGTGACATGGCACTGTTTTCATGTAGTATTTTGCAAGTGGGTATTCATTTCTGCAGCATGGAAGTGTATCTTTTGGTGACACTACATTGGTGGTGTTTGTGTAGGTAGGGATGCACACATTGTGACCCTTCCACATGAACAATCTCAGGCTGCTATGGTTCTGACAGTTGAGTTTCCCTTTGTTGGTCATAATTGTCAGGTCGAGTCATCATTGCTTATCAGATGGTATGTGCCAGGGCTGTGTGCACTCCACAGGGGTGTGATTTCTATGTGAAGCAATTAGCCACCAGCTGCGTACGGGCTGCCTCACCCCGTGCCCTCTCCCCTCCCATGCGCAGTGGGCGTGCATGTGGTTGGGGATGTGGGGGCACCACCATGTCCACAGCCAGGCCCCGGCGTGTTGCAACATTGTGCAGGACACATGCTGCCACTATGATCCTGCACACTACTGGGGGCGCATATAACAGCTGCCCGCCAGAACGGTCAAGGGAGCGAAAGCGTGACTTGAGCACTCCGAATGTGCGCTCCACTATGCCCCGGGTTGCAATATGGGCTGTGTTGTATCTTACCTCGGGAGGCGTGATGGGGTTCTGAATTGGCGTCATCATGTGGGTGCTCAGAGGGTAGACACTGTCCCCTGGTGAGGAGGTGATGGGTATCATTAGTGGGGTAGTGACATAACTCTGCATCTGACATGAGTGCATGTGCAGTGGCATTCATACTCACCAAGCAGCCATGTATCGCCATGCCGGCCAGCTTCTAGGTCCCGGCTTAGGGTAGACATTCGGTAAATGAAGCTGTCGTGGGTGGACCCTGGATAGTTGGCATATACTGAGGTGATGATTCCCTTGGCATTACATACTACCTGCACATTGATGGAATGCCAGTGCTTGCGGTTCCTATAGATGTGCTCAGATGCCCTGGGGGGACGTAGTGCCACATGGGTGCAGTCAATGGCACCTAGCACTTTGGGGAATTGTGCCACACCGTAGTAATCGAGAGCGGCAGCCTGCCTTTCTGCAGGTGTCCTGGGCAGGTATATGTGCCTACGGACTGATGGGCGTGCAGTGATGATGTTCAAGACCTGGTGTAGGCAGCGTGACTGCGTGGCCTGTGACACCCCACCCACTATGGCACTTGTCCGCTGAAATGATCCAGACACCAAGAAGTGCAGTACATTGAGGACCTTCTCCAGGGGGCTGAGTGCTTGGGAGCACAGGGTGGGTAATGTGAGGTCATCCTCCCACTCACTGACAAGGTCCAGTATTATGTGTGGTGGAAACATGTACCTTCCATACACCTGGTCATCAGGCATCCCAAAAAGGCTGTTTCTGGGAGTGAAAATTTGGGCCCTCACTATCCTCCTCCTCCTCCTTTGGTAACCCATGGCCACTGCTGCTAGGAACGGTATATTCATCCTGGCGTCTGAGCTTGTTTGTTGTTTGCACGCACTTTTATGCTGTGCGGGTCGACGTACGCCTGCTTCATGCTGGCGTACGTGTTTCAGGATTGGACCATTTATTTTTCGGCGCGTCGTAGGCGAACGTGTGAATCTTCCCGCCCACCCCAGGAATACACGTAACACGCTCTCCCAGGCCCAGTCGCGTGTGGAAGTTCACGCGCACCCCGAAATACACTTACCCAGGGCAATCGCATGTGGAACTTCCCGTGAACCCGTAAAACACGTAGCCTGCTGGTATCGCGTGTGGAAGTTCACGCGGACCCATAATACACGTACCCTGATGGTATCGCATGGGAGACTACCCACGCACCCCAGGAATACACGTACCCAGGCAAATCGCACGGCTGGGGGGTGGGGGTGCAGGGGGACATGAGTGGGGGCCTGGTGGAGGCTGCCCCTGCACTGCTGGGGGGTGGGGGTGGTGGTAGACATGAGTGGGGGCCTGGTGGAGGCTGCTCCTGCACTGCTGGGGGGTGGGGGCGGTGGGAGACATGAGTGGGGGCCCGGTGGAGGCTGCCCCTGCACTGCTGGGGGGTGGGGGTGCAGGGAGACATGAGTTGGACATGAGTGAGGGCCTGGTGGAGGGTGTCCCTGCACTGCTGGGGGGTGGGGGTGCAGGGAGACATGAGTTGGACATGAGTGGGGGCCTGGTGGAGGCTGCCCCTGCACTGCTGGGGAGTGGGGGTGAAGGGAGACATGAGTTGGACATGAGTGGGGGCCTGGTGGAGGGTGCCCCTGGATGCTGGGGGTGGGGGTGGTGGGAGACATGAGTGGGGGCCTGGTGGAGGGTGCCCCTGCACTGCTGGGGGGTGGGGTGATAGGGGACATGAGTGGGGGCCTGGTGGAGGCTGCCCCTGCACTGCTGGGGGGTGGGGGTGGTGGGAGACATGAGTGGGGGCCTGGTGGATGCTGCCCCTGCACTGCTGGGGGGTGGGGGTGATGGTAGACATGAGTGGGGGCCTGGTGGAGGGTGCCCATGCACTGCTGGGGGGTGGGGGCGATGGTAGACATGAGTGGGGGCCTGGTGGAGGCTGCCCCTGGATGCTGGGGGTTGGGGGTGGTGGGAGACATGAGTGGGGGCCTGGTGGAGGCTGCCCCTGGATGCTGGGAGCTGGGGGTGGTGGGAGACATGAGTGGGGGCCTTTGTGGAGGCTGCCCCTGCACTGCTGGGGGGTGGGGGTGATGGGAGACATGAGTGGGGACCTGGTGGAGGCTGCCCCTGCACTGCTGGGGGTGCAGGGGGACATGAGTTGGACATGAGTGGGGGCCTCGTGGAGGCTGCCCCTGCACTGCTGGGGGGTGGGGGTGCAGGGAGACATGAGTTGGACATGAGTGGGGGCCTGGTGGAGGGTGCCCCTGCACTGCTGGGGGGTGGGGGTGCAGGGAGACATGAGTTGGACATGAGTGGGGGCCTGGTGGAAGCTGCCTCTGCACTGCTGGGGGGTGGGGGTACAGGGAGACATGAGTTGGACATGAGTGGGGGCCTGGTGGAGGGTGCCCCTGGATGCTGGGGGGTGGGGGTGGTGGGAGACATGAGTGGGGGCCTGGTGGAGGGTGCCCCTGGATGCTGGGGGGTGGAGGTGGTGCGAGACATGAGTGGGGGCCTGGTGGAGGCTGCCCCTGCACTGCTGGGGGGTGGGGGTGGTGGGAGACATGAGTGGGGGCCTGGTGGAGGGTGCCCCTGGATGCTGGGGGGTGGGGGTGCAGGGGGACATGAGTGGGGGCCTGGTGGAGGGTGCCCCTGGATGCTAGGGGGTGGGGGTTGTGGGATACATGAGTGGGGGCCTGGTGGAGGGTGCCCCTGGATGCTGGGCGGTGGGGGTGCTGGGAGACATGTGTTGGTGATCAGTAGTGCAAGGTGACATGTGGGTTGGCTGGTGGGCATGGCCATGGTGGATGGGTTGCCTGTGGGACATGAGCAGGGGTGCAGGGTAGTCCCCTGTGGTGTGGGCTGCCTGCAGGGGCCGTGGAGGGTGTAGAGGGAACACCCGGGAGGACCCACACGGCCAAATCACGTGTAGCATTCCCCAGCACCACCGAAATACACGTACCCTGCTGAAATCGCGTGTGAATCTTCTCGCGCACCTCGGAATACACGTACCCAGGCCAATCGCGTGTGGAACTTCCTGCGCACCCGAAGTACACGTACCCAGGACAATCACGTGTGGAACTTCTCGCGCACCCCGAAGTACACGTACCCAGGCCAATCGCGTGTGGAACTTCCCGCGCACCCCAAAGTACATGTACCCAGGCCAATCGCGTGTGGAACTTCCCGCGCACCCCGAAACACACGTACCCAGGCTAATCGCGTGTGGAACTTCCCTCGCACCCCGTAGTACACGTACCCAGGCTAATCGCGTGTGGAACTTCCCGCGCACCCCGAAGTACACGTACCCAGGCCAATCGCGTGTGGAACTTCCCGCGCACCCCGAAGTACACGTACCCAGGCCAATCGCGTGTGGAACTTCCCGCGCACCCCGAAGTACACGTACCCAGACCAATCGCGTGTGGAACTTCCCACGCACCCCGAAGTACACGTACCCAGGCCAATCGCGTGTGGAACTTCCCGCGCACCCCGAAACACACGTACCCAGGCTAATCGCTTGTGGAACTTCCCGTGCACCCCGTAGTACACGTACCCAGGCTAATCGCGTGTGGAACTTCCCGCGCACCCTGAAGTACACGTACCCAGGCCAATCGCGTGTGGAACTTCCCGCGCACCCCGAAGTACACGTACCCAGGCCAATCGCGTGTGGAACTTCCCGCGCACCCCGAAACACACGTACCCAGGCTAATCGCGTGTGGAACTTCCCGCGGACCCCGTAGTACACGTACCCAGGCTAATCGCGTGTGGAACTTCCCGCGCACCCCGAAGTACACGTACCCATGCCAATCGCGTGTGGTACTTCCCGCGCACCCCGAAGTACACGTACCCAGGCCAATCATGTGTCGAACTTCCCGCGCACCCCGAAACACACGTACCCAGGCTAATCGCGTGTGGAACTTCCCGCGCACCCAGGAACACACGCACACGCTATTTTTCACACAGCGGGTGTCCGTGTTTGTCAGTACCCCTTTGCACCTCATTTGTCCTAGAGGGCCACTGTATGGACCATTCATCATGGCTGTATATGGGTGCTTTTTGTTAGCGCATATTTTGGCGCACATTTTTTTCAGGCGCAGGGGCGCTACCGCCTGCTTTCTTGTGGCGTACTTGTTTGGCCCTGTGCGCGTCTTTGACCGTGCGCTGGTTTGCCCTATTCGATTCCATGAATACGGGCTGTAGGCGAGCGTGTGGGCGTTCCGCGCACTTGCCTCCTGTACTTCCCCCGTGACGCCCATATTTTCACACGTTGTTCCCCATTCCGAGTGTTACGCCCCGTGTTCCGCCTACTTTTGTGATGTGCGCCGCGCTATGTGCGATTTCGCAGTGGCCGTGGCGCACACTGTTGGATGACCTGTGCGCCGGCGTGCGCGGCGCACATTTTTAGCACACATCCAATGTTTTTCTCGCGCACGGACTTCCATGAATGGATGTGCGCTGGTTTCCCTGCGATTTTCGCACTTGCACTGCGATTTTCGCACTTTTACTGCGAATCGCACGTTTTGGCACCTCTGCGCGGGAATTTTCGGCGCACATTAATTCCATGAATCAACCCCTTAAAGTGTGGGCCTAGGGTCCTTTGCATAATATGGTTATAAATTGATTGAATGTCCCCTTTTTTTACTTCCCTTCCTTTCTTCCTTTTTAAAAAAAATGGTATTGTTCTTATTTGTTTTGCAATACATTTATGGCTCAAAGCCAAAATAATGTTATTCACTGACTGACTTTTAGAGTTTCCTGTCTGGGTGGTATCATTTGTTACAGGATGAAAGGAAGGAGTATTGCAATAACATACAGTAGTGATTTCAGATAGTTTCTCAGCAGACCTTATGGGTTTTATGGTCTGAAGGGCAAGAGTGATAGGGAGTTCCATCACGGAACGGTAGTCCTTATCCCCATGAGGGGAGTATCTGTCTAGGAAGTCCAGCTTATTGCCAACCCTAGCGAAAATGTTGCATAGCGGGCTCAGCTTCCTAGCCTCACAGGGAAGGGCTTCCCCGGGGAGAAGTGACGTGATCCCATGAATCGCCACATACACTTCCCCTAATCAGAATGCCTTTCCCATCTGCACTTAGGGGAAATCTAGATAGGGAATCTGTTTTCCCTTGTTCTTCCCTTTTCTATGCTCAACAGAAAAACAATATGGTTGGAGGTCTAAGAACCAAAGCATAATACGAGGGTTGATGTCTTTTCTCAGACTAAGCGAAGTAAAAGGGGAATTGTCAGTCACCAATCGAAACTTGCGACCTGTGAGTTAATATTTTAAGTATGTTATAGCCCACTTGATTGCTAAATTATCTAACTCAGTAGTGTCATAGTTCTTCTCACAAGGAAAGAGTTTCCTGCTGATATAAAAGATGGGGTGCTTTACCCCCTCACACTGTTCTGTTGGGGCAGAAATGCACCAAGACCTAATTTAGACGCTTCTGTCTGCAGGATACATACCCTGCTAACATTACGTACCTTAAGAACAGGCTCACTGCAGAGTGTGTGTTTTAAGATGTCAAAGTTATCCTGATCTCGCTTCTCCCATCTAGGTTTCTGGTGCTCTGCATTTTTAAGTTTATCCATTAGACCTGTGGTGATATTAGAGTATCTAGGGATAAATCTGCGTCAATATCTAGCGAGCCCCAGAAATGCCGGAAGATCCCTTTTGGTTTTAGGAGGAGATGTTTCTTGGACGGCTTTTATTTTTTCCAAATTGGGGCTGCACCAACCCCATCCCCATAAAGAACTAAAGCTACTTGACAGCTGACTTTGCAAGACACGGTTTATAGTCATTAAATCGAAAGCAATAATGTCGAAAGTCAAAATTTCTTTTTTATTACGTTTTTTATTTGAAATGGGGGGGTTCCCCCACAACCCCCTTTTTTGTATTTTTTCTTTATTTTACCCCCTTTTTTTACTTACTAAATCCAAAAAATACATATAAATAAAAAAAATAAAACATTCGACTTTTTTTTGACATTTTGTTTTTGACATTTTTGACATTCGACTTTATCGTTTCGACTTTTTGACTGCACACCGCATGACACCACTTCTTGGGGTTAGCAGTCAGACCAGTCTTCCTTAGGGCCCTCACTCTTTTGTAAAGATGGATTGAATGCTCTTCCTAAGTCTGCCTGTGGATTACTATGTCTTCTAGGTATGCTCCGCCGAAATAAGAAAATGGTTACAATACCTTGTCCATCAGCCTTTGAAAGGTGGCGGAGCCTCATGCAGTCCATAAGGAAATACTTTAAATTGAAACAACTCCCAGGGAGTAGAAAAGGCTGTTTTTTCCTTGTCAGAGGGATCCAGAGGAACTTGCCAATAGCCCTTTATCAAATCAATCGTCGAGATGTATTTAGACGGTCCCAGTTTGTCAATTAAATCGTCTATCCTAGGCATAGGATAATTGTCAAACTGGGAGATGAGGTTTAGCTTTTGGAAATCAATATAGAACATTCAGGACTGATCTGGTTCAGTCACTAGGACTATTGGTGAGGACAGGGACACTCCGATGGCTCGTTGATATTTGCCTCCAAAATGCTATCTACCTCTCTTAGGATTGTGTCTTTCCTAACCTCAAAGATGCGATAGGGCTTTAAATTCACTTCTGCTCCTGATGGGGTCCTGATGTGGTGCTTGAAGTTTTTAACCCTCCCAGGGTTTTCATTAAAGATATCAGGAAACTAGGACAATAGATCTTGAGTGACCCCCTGTTGTTCAGATGTTAAATCATGCAAGACCAAATTTGGTTCTGGGCTTCCATTTGTCAATAATTTGGCCATGGTCACGAAGCATTTTTCAACTGGGTCTACATTTTTTAAAAAGAATTTACACGGTAGATTTGGGTTTTTAATATCTGATCAGGTAGTGAGACGAGATAGTTATAAAGCCCCTTTTTTCCAGTATCTCATATGGCCGAAAACAACTTAGAAAGCATCTTTGGTCAGAGGTTGGCAATGGGACTAATATCTTCTGTCCTATCGAAAAGCAACAGCAGACTGCCTTCTGATCATATTGGGCTTTCTGCTTTTTTTAAGTCTGCCCAAGATGTTTTGTGACTATATTTTCCTTTAGGCATCGGGTGGTCTGGAAAATTGGGGAATAGCATCTTCTCTGTTCTTCCACACGTCACAAAGCATGTCTAATACATCCCTCGGTTCCGGTCCATAAAGAAGTTCAAAGGCGGAAAACCCCAGAGAGGCCTGTGGGGATTTCTGAATCGCAAACAGCACACAAGGAATCATGAAGTTCAAATTTCAAGCCTCTAGTTCAACCAGTTTTTTAAGGATAGTCTTTAGAGTCTGGAGGAATCTCTCCACCAAGTCATCCATTCACAGATGGTACACAGAGGTACGCAAAGTCTTGATTTGCAGTTTTTAGGCAGAATCCTGTGCAGTTCCCTTGGGGACCACTGCAAAAAGATTAACAGGGTAATTCATAGAATTTCGGAGAAAAGTGTCGCAAGCGGCTGGCGCAGAGTGTCCGCGTGCGATTGTCTGCGCCAGGCACGTGCGCCAAAACCGATATCCGCGCACAGCGTATTCATGGATTTTAGGCTCCCAAACCAGCCGTGGCGCACAGTATCGCAGCGACCCTGCAGCAGCGCCAGTAACGCCCCCAAGAACGCCCTCGCGCAAGGAAAAGCCATCAAAATCGCTAAATCATCGCAAAGGGCTGCGCTAACCCTGGACCAGTCTACAGGGCTGCCAAACAAGGAACGCAAAGCGGGCAACGTGCATATCAGGGGTACGCGTGAAGTAATACACGCCATTAGCCAGGGTACGTGTATTACAGGGGTACGCGTGAAGTCCTACACGCGACTAGCCAGGGCACGTGTATCACAGGGGTACGCAGGAATCATCACACGCGATTTGGCTGGGTACGTGTATTACAGGGGTACACGGGAAGTCCTACACGCGAATCGGCTGGGTACGTGTATTACAGGGGTGCGCTGGAATTCTCACATGCAATTTGGCCAGGTACGTGTATTACAGGGGTGCGCGGGAATTATCACACGCGATTTGGCTTGGTACGTGTATTACAGGGGTGCGCGGGAATTCTCACATGCAATTTGGCCAGGTACGTGTATTACAGGGGTGCGCGGGAATTAACACACGCGATTTGGCTTGGTACGTGTATTACAGGGGTGCGTGGGAAGTTCTACACGCGATTGGCCAGGGTACGTGTATTACAGGGGTACGTGGGAATTATCACATGCGATTCGGCTGGGTACGTGTATTACAGGGGTGTGCAGGAATTATCACACGCAATTAGGCTGGGTGGGTCCTCACAGGTGTTCCCTGTACACCCTCCACGGCCCCTGCAGGCAGCCCACAAAACAGGGGACTACCCTGCACACCTGCTCATGTCCCCCTGCACCCCCACTACCCAGCAGTGCAGGGGCAGCCACCACCAGGCCCCCACCCATGTCCCCTATCACCCCCACCCCCCAGCAGTGCAGGGGCACCCTCCACCAGGCCCCCACTCATGTCTCCCACCACCCCCACCCCCCCGCCACCAGGGGCACCCTCCACCAGGCCCCCACTCATGTCTCCCACCACCCCCACCCCCCAGCAGTGCAGGGGCAGCCTCCACCAGGCCCCCACTCATGTCCCCTATCACCCCCACCCCCCCGCCACCAGGGGCACCCTCCACCAGGCCCCCACTCATGTCCCCTATCACCCCCACCCCCCAGCAGTGCAGGGGCAGCCTCCACCACGCCCCCACTCATGTCCCCCATCACCCCCACCCCCCCGCCACCAGGGGCACCCTCCACCAGGCCCCCACTCATGTCTCCCACCACCCCCACCCCCCCAGTCACCAGGGGCACCCTCCACCAGGCCCCCACTCATGTCTCCCACCACCCCCACCCCCCAGCAGTGCAGGGGCAGCCTCCACCAGGCCCCCACTCATGTCCCCTATCACCCCCACCCCCCCGCCACCAGGGGCACCCTCCACCAGGCCCCCACTCATGTTTCCCACCACCCCCACCCCCCACCATCCAGGGGCACCCTCCACCAGGCCCCCACTCATGTCTCCCACCACCCCCACCCCCCAGCAGTGCAGGGGCAGCCTCCACCAGGCCCCCACTCATGTCACCCACCACCCCCACCCCCCAGCATCCAGGGGCACCCTCCACCAGACCCCCACCCATGTCCCCTATCACCCCCACCCCCCAGCAGTGCAGGGGCACCCTCCACCAGGCCCCCACACATGTCTCCCACCACCCCCACCCCCCAGCATCCAGGGGCACCCTCCACCAGGCCCCCACTCATGTCTCCCACCACCCCCACCCCCCAGCATCCAGGGGCACCCTCCACCAGGCCCCCACTCATGTCCCCTATCACCCCCACCCCCCAGTCACCAGGGGCACCCTCCACCAGGCCCCCACTCATGTCCCCCATCACCCCCACCCCCCCCGCCACCAGGGGCACCCTCCACCAGGCCCCCACTCATGTCCCCTATCACCCCCACCTCCCAGCAGTGCAGGGGCAGCCTCCACCAGGCCCCCACCCATGTCCCCTATCACCCCCACCCCCCAGCAGTGCAGGGGCACCCTCCACCAGGCCCCCACACATGTCTCCCACCACCCCCACCCCCCAGCATCCAGGGGCACCCTCCACCAGGCCCCCACTCATGTCTCCCACCACCCCCACCCCCCAGCATCCAGGGGCACCCTCCACCAGGCCCCCACTCATGTCCCCTATCACCCCCACCCCCCCAGTCACCAGGGGCACCCTCCACCAGGCCCCCACTCATGTCCCCCATCACCCCCACCCCCCCGCCACCAGGGGCACCCTCCACCAGGCCCCCACTCATGTCTCCCACCACCCCCACCCCCCCAGTCACCAGGGGCACCCTCCACCAGGCCCCCACTCATGTCCCCCATCACCCCCCAGCAGTGCAGGGGCACCCTCCACCAGGCCCCCACTCATGTCCCCTATCACCCCCACCCCTCCGCCACCAGGGGCACCCTCCACCAGGCCCCCACTCATGTCTCCCACCACCCCCACCCCCCCGCCACCAGGGGCACCCTCCACCAGGCCCCCACTCATGTCTCCCACCACCCCCACCCCCCAGCAGTGCAGGGGCAGCCTCCACCAGGCCCCCACTCATGTCCCCTATCACCCCCACCCCCCAGCAGTGCAGGGGCAGCCTCCACCACGCCCCCACTCATGTCCCCCATCACCCGCACCCCCCCGCCACCAGGGGCACCCTCCACCAGGCCCCCACTCATGTCCCCCATCACCCCCACCCCCCAGCAGTGCAGGGGCACCCTCCACCAGGCCCCCACCCATGTCCCCTATCACCCCCACCCCCCAGCAGTGCAGGGGCACCCTCCACCAGGCCCCCACACATGTCTCCCACCACCCCCACCCCCCAGCATCCAGGGGCACCCTCCACCAGGCCCCCAATCATGTCCCCTATCACCCCCACCCCCCCAGTCACCAGGGGCACCCTCCACCAGGCCCCCACTCATGTCCCCCATCACCCCCACCCCCCCGCCACCAGGGGCACCCTCCACCAGGCCCCCACTCATGTCTCCCACCACCCCCACCCCCCCAGTCACCAGGGGCACCCTCCACCAGGCCCCCACTCATGTCCCCCATCACCCCCACCCCCCAGCAGTGCAGGGGCACCCTCCACCAGGCCCCCACACATGTCTCCCACCACCCCCACCCCCCAGCATCCAGGGACACCCTCCACCAGGCCCCCACTCATGTCTCCCACCACCCCCACCCCCCCGCCACCAGGGGCACCCTCCACCAGGCCCCCACTCATGTCTCCCACCACCCCCACCCCCCCGCCACCAGGGGCACCCTCCACCAGGCCCCCACTCATGTCTCCCACCACCCCCACCCCCCAGCAGTGCAGGGGCAGCCTCCACCAGGCCCCCACTCATGTCCCCTATCACCCCCACCCCTCCGCCACCAGGGGCACCCTCCACCAGGCCCCCACTCATGTCTCCCACTCCCCCACCCCCCCGCCACCAGGGGCACCCTCCACCAGGCCCCCACTCATGTCTCCCACCACCCCCACCCCCCAGCAGTGCAGGGGCAGCCTCCACCAGGCCCCCACTCATGTCCCCTATCACCCCCACCCCCCCGCCACCAGGGGCACCCTCCACCAGGCCCCCACTCATGTCCCCTATCACCCCCACCCCCCAGCAGTGCAGGGGCAGCCTCCACCACGCCCCCACTCATGTCCCCCATCACCCCCACCCCCCCGCCACCAGGGGCACCCTCCACCAGGCCCCCACTCATGTCTCCCACCACCCCCACCCCCCCAGTCACCAGGGGCACCCTCCACCAGGCCCCCACTCATGTCTCCCACCACCCCCACCCCCCAGCAGTGCAGGGGCAGCCTCCACCAGGCCCCCACTCATGTCCCCTATCACCCCCACCCCCCCGCCACCAGGGGCACCCTCCACCAGGCCCCCACTCATGTTTCCCACCACCCCCACCCCCCACCATCCAGGGGCACCCTCCACCAGGCCCCCACTCATGTCTCCCACCACCCCCACCCCCCAGCAGTGCAGGGGCAGCCTCCACCAGGCCCCCACTCATGTCACCCACCACCCCCACCCCCCAGCATCCAGGGGCACCCTCCACCAGGCCCCCACCCATGTCCCCTATCACCCCCACCCCCCAGCAGTGCAGGGGCACCCTCCACCAGGCCCCCACACATGTCTCCCACCACCCCCACCCCCCAGCATCCAGGGGCACCCTCCACCAGGCCCCCACTCATGTCTCCCACCACCCCCACCCCCCAGCATCCAGGGGCACCCTCCACCAGGCCCCCACTCATGTCCCCTATCACCCCCACCCCCCCCAGTCACCAGGGGCACCCTCCACCAGGCCCCCACTCATGTCCCCCATCACCCCCACCCCCCCGCCACCAGGGGCACCCTCCACCAGGCCCCCACTCATGTCCCCTATCACCCCCACCCCCCAGCAGTGCAGGGGCAGCCTCCACCAGGCCCCCACCCATGTCCCCTATCACCCCCACCCCCCAGCAGTGCAGGGGCACCCTCCACCAGGCCCCCACACATGTCTCCCACCACCCCCACCCCCCCGCCACCAGGGGCACCCTCCACCAGGCCCCCACTCATGTCTCCCACCACCCCCACCCCCCAGCAGTGCAGGGGCAGCCTCCACCAGGCCCCCACTCATGTCCCCTATCACCCCCACCCCGCAGCAGTGCAGGGGCAGCCTCCACTACGCCCCCACTCATGTCCCCCATCACCCCCACCCCCCGCCACCAGGGGCACCCTCCACCAGGCCCCCACTCATGTCCCCCATCACCCCCACCCCCCAGCAGTGCAGGGGCACCCTCCACCAGGCCCCCACCCATGTCCCCTATCACCCCCACCCCCCAGCAGTGCAGGGGCACCCTCCACCAGGCCCCCACACATGTCTCCCACCACCCCCACCCACCAGCACTGTGGGTCACGTGGCCAGCAGGCACTCAGGCAGCAGCAGATGGCAGGTGGGAGCGTGCTCAGGGCTCTGGGGGGCAGTAATTTGGCCTCCTGGCCAGGAGCGTGGTCTTTCGTGTGTGAACGCGTGGACAGCCTGATAGGGAGTGAAATCCCACACGTCAGCGTGTGAATCGAGGAAAGGCCCTTAGCGCGTAAACCCGTCAACAGCATATGCGCGGCTATAGTCACCTGCACGTGCAGGAAATTGTTGCGTGACACGTCCCAGTGTCAAAGCGTGTGACTGGTGAAAATGGATCTACACGCAGAAGTGACAAAGCGTGTGATTGGTGAAAATGGATCTACACGCAGAAGTGACAAAGCGTGTGATTGGTGAAAATGGATCTACACGCAGGAGTGACAAAGCGTGTGATTGGTGAAAATGGATCTACACGCAGGAGTGACAAAGCGTGTGATTGGTGAACGTACACGCCGCGTAAGTGACGCTGTACGTGTGGGCCTGTATATAAGGTACATGTAGAACACCATTTCCTTGTACGTGCTTTTCGTGGAGAGCGAGTGGGTGAATACTGTACTTCTTGTCGTTTCACACGCGATTTACTTCACGGCGTTTCCAGTTCGTACTCCCTGTTACCTCTGACAGCTTTTTCTCTTTTTTCTCTTGTACTGGTTTACCTGGGCCTGTTCCCTCAAACAGTGTCCCCTTCTACTGTTGTCCTGTCTTCTCAGACAGCGTACACATCTTCTTTTGGCGGGGGTATTGCCAGCCAAACGCGCTCATTTTTCACGCTCTTTTACCTGGCAGACGGTGAGTCACGCACGTATCCAACTTCTGTGCTTGCCCCGTGTGTAGCCTACCCCTTCAGAGGTCATTCTAGGCTGCGTGTGACACGCATACGTTCATTCTTGTGTTACTGGGTGCCACAGCGTAGTGCAGGTTTTTCTTTCTGCACACGTGGTCTAGGAGGGGTTGCGTGCACGTCATCTCCCTTTTTTGGGCCTCCTGTGCGTTGCGTGACCCGTCATCTTTCCCCAGGGGTTACAATCAGCCGTGCTAGAGCACTAGGGTACAATTACCATCTGGTACCCAACCCCTTTGACCCCCAATTGCCCAGGACAATTGTCTACAGCCACTCCCATACGCACATTAATATCAGTGCCATGGCTGGGAGGCGAGGATTCCGTAAGGGTGGCAAAGGTGGAAGAGCCACAAGTGGTGGCCGTGGTGGATCCGGTAGGGGACGTGGTCGTAACTTGCAGGGTGAGCCTGTCCCCCCATGTGTGGAGGACCAGTCAAGGGCACCCATCATCCCCCCCTCCCCCCCTCCCCCCCTCCCGTTGAGGCTGAAGTGGCTGACACCATCCATGCTCAGCCCTTGTTGGACCAGCCCATTGTGGCACCAGACCTGGCTGACTCCATGGCTGACTTCCAGGTCAGCAGGGCTACGACACGTGCGCTGGTGCACGTTGATGCTATCATGCCACGTGGATCTGGCAGGGCGGAGAGGCTGCAGGGGCAGCTGCAGCTCCATCCACCCCAGCTCTCACACACCCAGCCAGGACAGTGTCCGTCCTAGTCCATTCTGCTGACATTCCCCATGACACCATTACACTTGAGCCAATGCCTGCACCAACTCCCATGCTGAGTGTGCAATCCCACACACCTGATACAGAGCCCACCAGGGCTCCTGCCCCTAGTGTCCAGAGCGGCGCAGGACACTCAGGATCACCACCACCTTCCAAGCGGAAGAGGAAGAGTGCTCGTCCGGCACAGGCTGATGCCCCCGACACGGCTACACAGTCCGGTCCGTCGAGGAAGCCCAGCTTCACGGATGTGGAACTGAATGCACTTGTCGAGTATGTGTCCGGACATGATAACGAGATGGTCATTGTTGCAGGATCCAAGACCACACCTGCACAACGCCAGGCACACTGGCAGACCATTGCGGACATCGTAAGTGCCCTTGGAATCGTGAGGCGCACAGCCAATGATTGCTACAAGCGCTGGAATGACCTAAAGCGCAGGGCAAAGAAGAAGCTGGCCTCAAGTCATGCCGCAACTCTAGTGACTGGAGGTGGGTCTCCAGTAGAAGACATGGAACTCACTCCACATGAGTCAGTCGCTGGGACCTACGTCACGGAGGAACAGATCCAAGGCGTGGGAGATCTGCCTGATTACGAGGCATTGTCCGGTGAGTGCACATGCATGTGTGTGTCATCCATGTGCATGGTGTGTGTGTGAGGGCATCTGTTAGTGTGCCAGGTGAGAGTGTGTGCGCCTGAGTCGAATGGGTCAGCCATGTGCTTCATGCAACACATCCTGCGCAGCTGCATTTCGCCATTGCAGTATCCCTTCTGCCAACAGTAGACATCTAGCCCAACAGCACCCAAGTTGGCCTTGAAGTGTCACCTTGCCACTACATTGTTGATTATTTTCCTATGTTCAATCAGACAGATTGTATGCATTCCACCACTTATACTAGGCATTCCTCAGTCCTCTAGTCACACGTATGGCATGGCCATGGTAAAGTGGAGTCACTTTGTTACCTGGATATCATATGTTCACACATGTCCCTGTGCAATAGGACCATATTGGACTGGCAGCTCCAGGTGATAAAGCAGACCTGTCAGAATTAGAAAAGCTATTGCATGTGGGAACTGGACAGAATGAATAAGTGCTGCCCTCCTCTCCATCTACACTCAATAGCAATGGCACATGCCATCTGTGTGATGGCATGTGTGTGTCACCTGCCAATCGCAGGGCAATGTGTGATGCCACTGCCAGGCAGCATGCATGAAATGTGTTCATCTTCCATCTTTGTGTAATCAGTGTGTGCCATTTGCCTGCCCTTCATACGCAGTGAGGGTGCATGCATGGGAGGGTCTTAGTCATGTGGGACATGTGTCAATCAAGTACTGGTTCTCTTGTTTCACAGCCCTCATTGTGTGCCATGGTGCTAATGCGGGTTTCCATTTCTTTGTCATTATGTCATTGCAGGGGAAGACGCACCTGATACTGCTGGGGTTGTGGAGATGGTGCAGACCCAGGAGGGGTCCGAGGGCCGACCAACCACCAGTGAGGGATGTGGTGTGCTGGTGGGTGAAAACCCACAAGTGCTGCAGGTCGTGCTCTCAAGGGGTGTCTCTGGCTGCACCTCCCCCGAGCTGTACTCAGCTGTTGACTCGGATGATGAGACCTACGTGCCGTCGCAGGTGAGTGTTCCAGGGAGGGAATCTGTTCTGTCCCACCCACCTGCACCAGGGTCAGAACCCTCAATGGGGATGTCAGTGTTGGCAGCTAGGCCTTTGGTGGTTACGGATGCAGGGTCACACTCCGCGACATCTGATCCTGTTCCTGGGCCAGCAGATCAGAGGGGGAATGCAGTCCTGCAGCCTCAGGCAGTGCCGGCACAGCAAGGCGCAGTCCGCCTTGCCCCAGACAGGTGTGGTGCCCGCCGACGTGGTGGCCGTACGCCACCTGGCAATACCGTATGGGAGCAATCCATTTACGGTATTGCTACCCAACAGGCAGCATCATCCGAGATGATGGCTCAGGCCATGGATAGGGTGGCCACTTCCATTGTCCCCCCTGAAAGGCTGATGGAGCGACTAGAGCAGGCAACCGACTCCATCTGCCAGTCACACAGGGAGGACATGTTGGCGTCCAACAGGGACAGGCGGGCGGCACTGGCGACTCTGCAGGAGGCCATCTCCATAGAGTCCCAGGGCCACAGGGAAGCCCTGAGGCAGGAGCTACATCAACTCAGGACGACTCTTGTTGAGCTAGAGGCTTCAACACACCAAAGGACAGAACAGCAGCTGGAGCGTCTCACCCGTACGCTCTCAGCTGAGATGCAAGCAACGAGGGCGGAGGTCCGGGCATCCCGTGAGTTGTTGCATGGGGACCTCCGCACCCTCATCCTCCAGAACCAGACCTACCACACCCGCATGCTTGCAGCCATGGAGGAACAGAGTAGGGCCTTGCGTGGGCTGCCTCCCATAGTGCAACCACCTCCGGATGCAGCTGCACAGGGTGATAATAGCGACAGCAGTGATACTCCCACAATAGGGTAGCCGTGTGGGCCATGAGCCCATGGAGGTGTTTTTTTTTCCCAGGATCCACACAGGTGGTTTCTGGTGTGCACCCTGACCTCGGACCTCCTGGGTGGCCTCCCCAACCCCCCCGGGCCCTTTAATGGCCATTTTTGATTTTTTTTCAATTTTTTATTTTTTTTATTTTTATTTTTATTTTTATATTTTTCCCAATTTTTTTTGGGACAAATTGTTGGCTTCCGTGGTTCCTGTGGGCATACGCTGCATTGTGGCTGGGCACATGCAGGCTTGTCATGTATTAGGTTCAGATGCCTGGGTTTGAGTCACACACACCCCTCCTGCTTCCCGTTTCCATGGGCTTGCAAAGGGTGTGCCCAAGTGACATTGAAGTACATGGTGACATTGGACTCCCACTACATGTGTGGGTAGTCTAGTCAATACTGTGTATACATTCCTAGTGCATATTGCTGTTGTGTTGTACACTGCATGTTGCATTGATGTGTAACTCATCATCTGTGTCTGCCTCCCAATTTGCAGGTCCCTTCCTCATGTCTACACAAGGCCCTCTAGTCTGGAGATGGGGTCCTTGTTGGCAGCAGTGCACCTACAACTCTACATGGCACCAACACTGTTCAGTTGGAAGTGGTGGGAGTGCAGGCATATCCAGGTGGTGAGACAACTGATTTATTACATTACTGAAGTCATGTTTATGGTAGTACGTGCTCAAGTTTGTTGTTTGTCCTGCATTACAGTGAGCATTTCAGGTGTAGGAAGTTTCAATTGGGGACACTGTACATCGCAACACTTGTCACGTTGTGGGGATTACTTTCTTTACCTGCACATAGCATGACATGGCACGGTGTGTTGTGTGGCGGTGCTGGGGATGGGTTGGGTGACATGGCACTGTCCTCTTGTTGCATTTAGCAAGTGGGTATTAATTTTGGCTGCTTGAATGTGTTCCTTCACAAAACTGCATTGGTGTTGTGTGTGGGTAGGGATGCACACATTGTAACACTTCCAGGTGAACAATCTCAGGCTGATATGCTTTTCACGGTTGAATCTCCAGACATTCAGGATCAGTGTCAGGTTGAGTCATCATTGATTGTCAGATGGAATGTGCCAGGCCAGTGTACACTCCACAGGGGAGTGAATACTATGTGAAGTAATTAGCCACTAGCTGTGTACGGGCTGCCTCCCCTCGTGCCCTTTCCCCTCCCATGCGCAGCGGCTGTGCATGTGGTTGGGGATGTGGGGCCACCACCATGTCCACGGGCAGGCCCCGGCGTGTTGCAACGTTGTGCAGGACACATGCTGCCACTATGATCCTGCACACTACTGGGGGAGCGTATAACAGCTGCCCGCCAGAACGGTCAAGGGAGCGAAAGCGTGACTTTAGCACTCCGAATGTGCGCTCCACTATGCCCCGGGTTGTAATGTGGGCTGTGTTATATCTTACCTCGGGTGGCGTGGTGGGGTTCCGAATTGGCGTCATCATGTGGGGGCTGAGAGGGTAGGCACTGTCCCCTGTGGAGGTGGTGATTGGTATCATTGGTGGGGTTGTGACCTTGCTCAGTATCCAACATGCATGCATGTGCAGTGGCATACATACTCACCGAGAAGCCATGCATCGCCATGCCGCCCAGCATCTATGTCCCGGCATAGGGTGGACATTCGGTAAATGAAGCTGTCGTGGGTGGACCCGGGATAGTTGGCATATACTGAGGTGATGATTCCCTTGGCATTACATACTACCTGCACGTTGATGGAATGCCAGTGCTTGCGGTTCCTATAGATGTGCTCAGATGCCCTGGGGGGACGTAGAGCCACATGGGTGCAGTCGATGGCACCTAGCACTTTGGGGAATCGTGCCACTCCGTAAAAATCCAGGGCGGCAGCATGCCTTTCAGCAGGTGTTCTGGGCAGGTATATGTGCCTGCGGACTGATGGGCGTGCAGTGATGATGTCCAAGACCTGGTGTAGGCAGCGTGACTGTGTGGCCTGTGACACCCCACCCACTATGGCACTTGTCCGCTGAAATGATCCAGTGGCTAAGAAGTGCAGTACATTGAGGACCTTCTCCAGGGGGCTGAGTGCTTGAGAGCACAGGGTGGGTGATGTGAGGTCATCCTCCCACTCACTCACCAGGTCCAGTATTATGTGTGGTGGAAACCTGTACCCTCCATACACCTGGTCATCAGGCATCCCGAAAAGGCTGGTTCTGGGTGTGAATATTCTGGCCCTGACTCTCCTCCTCCTCCTCCTTTGGTAGCCCACTGCCACTGCTGCTAGGAACGGTATGTTCATCCTGGCATCTGGCTTGTTATTTGAAATGTGCGCAAATTAATGCTTTGCGCGTGTTCTAGGCGAGCGTGTGACCCGCGCACCCCTGGAATCTAGTTTCCACTCCAATAGCGTGTGGAAATTCCCACGCAGCAGGCATACAGGTGCGCTGACGTACTTGCGTGTGTAAGTGCCCGCGCACCCCTGAAATACACGTACATAGGCCATTCGCGTGTACGCGCACTTTTGTCCAATTACACGCGATGAAATACACGTACATAGGCCAATCGCGTGTACGCGCACTTTTGTCCAATTACACGCGATGAAATACACGTACATAGGCCAATCGCGTGTACGCGCACTTTTGTCCAATTACACGCGATGAAATACACGTACATAGGCCAATCGCGTGTACGCGCACTTTTGTCCAATTACACGCGATGAAATACACGTACATAGGCCAATCGCGTGTACGCGCACTTTTGTCCAATTACACGCGATGAAATACACGTACATAGGCCAATCACGCGATGACACTCTGACGTGCAGTATTTCCACGTGTGTTCCGTCATCACGTGCTGAGTGGGGAACGCCCGTGCGGGTCACGTCAGACGCGCTTACGCGCTGAGGGACTCTGGTCCAATAGAATCGCGTATGCGTGCTGACGCGCTTACGTGCTAAGGGCCTTTCCTCGGATTTCACGCTGACGTGCAGGATTTTCACGTGCCAAATCACTCCGTATCAAGCTGGCCACCCGAAAACACACGGAACACCACGCTCCTGCCCAGAAGGCCGAGTTACTGCCCCCCAGTGCCCCGAGCAGCCTCCCACGTGCTATCTGCTGCTGCCTGCCTGCCTGCCTGCCTGCTGCCACCGTGCCCTGCCATTTGGTGCCTGCACATCAGCCATCTGCAGGGGTCCAGTTGCTGTGTCCACCCCTGCTGAAACTGAAGACTCCCAACTGGGATTACATCGCTCCACAGCCCAGCCCCAGGACCCAGTTGCCCACCCACACCTGCCTCTGGGGTTGCCATGTCGGGCACTTCCACATCTGGCACCAGTGGCAACCCCAGGCCAGAGGGGCAGAGGGGCACCAGCTTCACTGCCACCGAAGTTGGTGTCCTGGTGGAGCATGTCCTGGGGCAGTATGATGCCCTCTTTGGATCGTCCCGCGCCAGCAAGGAAGGACGGGAGAGGATCTGGGCCGACTGTGTGGTTGCCATCAACGCGGAGGGGGTGGCAACCCGCAACGTCCTGAAGATCAAGAAGCGCTGGGAGGACTTGAGGTCCAGGACCCTTGTGAAGGCCCGGCGCCTCGTGGAGGGGGGCCGGGGCCACATGAGTTCCATCCAGAAGAGGGTCCTGGAACGCGTACGCCCAGCGCTCCACGCCCAGGTCCTTGAGAGGGAGGCCCGTCTGGAGTTGAGCGGTATGTGTCCAAGCATTACTGTGTGAGACAGGGCATGTTGCGGTGTGCTGGTTCTATGATACTTGTCTGTATGTGTGCCATGGGCCATGTATGCATGTATGTGTGCAGGGACATCATGGTAATGCATGTGCGACCAGTGATGTGTGACCCACATGGTTGTTGCATGTGTTGAAATGTGGCATGGGGAGCCCGATGCAGATTTTGGACATGAGAGCATGCCAGTCTCTGTACCTGGACATGGATGGTGGTGAAGGATGGGTGCTGATGCCAGGTACATATATGGTAGCCATGTCTGTGTGCCTGACCTGCGTGTCTGTGACTTGTGCATGCCATGGATGCATGACACATGTGTGTGGCAATGCACAGATTCAGTGACGCACCCAACTTACCCTTGTTTCGCCTGTGTTCGTTGTGTTTGGGTCCAGATGGATGTGACTGAGGTGAAGTGTGTGCATGTGATATGCATGAGCCATGATGCATGTGAGTTACATATCATTGAATGTTTCAAGAGTCCATTGGACATGCATGGAAATGTCCATGGCATGCACCATGCCTGTTACTGTGTGTGTTCAGCCTGGACTGACCCATGTGTTGTGGAGGGACATGATGGAAGTGTACTTTGACAGTAGTGCGGCTAGTGAAGAAGAGGGCGGAGACGGCGCTGTGGAGTAAGGCGGCGGGGATGCCCCCACGGCTGCAGCGGAAGGGGTGGGTGAGCCCCCACAGGGGCCTGCTACGGCGGGAGACGGTGAGGAGCCATCCAGGTTGGTGGTTTGCACAGAGGAGGAGGAGGCCGACACTGGTGCACACATGGGGCCTGGTGGGAGCATCCCTGCTGGTGCAAGTGGTGCAGTCCAGGGCCAGGGGCAGGAGGCAGCACAGGTCACCGTGGAGGGGCCTGTGCATGTCACTGTCCCAGACCCTGTGAGTGCACCACCATGCACCAGCAGGGATGCCCCGTCCCAGGCCCGTCCGCAGGTAGAGGGGATGTCCATGTCACCTGACTCCCCTCCACCTGCGGACGTGGTAACCCCTGGCCGCGTGGAGAAGGTCCTGATTGGGGTCGCGATGCGCACGGCTGTGATTCGTGATGACGTGCGTGCTTCCCGGGAGGAGCACGCACGTCATCACGAAGTGCACCGTGCCGACGTGGCCCAATTGGGATCGGCCATGTTCGGGGGTTTCCTGCATGTGTTGGCCAATCTGACGGCCCTCTCCTCCTCTGTGCAGGCTATCCACCAGTCGTTCTCCTTGCCGTCTTCCGGCCCAGATGCCACCAGGGCCCCCTGTGGACCTGCCCCGACCAATGCAGCCAGCTCGGTGGGGATCCCATCCCTGCCACAGTTGGGAGTCGGAGGTCCAGCAGGGGTGGACACACCAGCAACTGTCCCCCTGCAGATGGAGGATGTGCCGGCATCATCTGGCAGGGCACGTGCACGACGGCGTCGGTGGTTTCCATCAGCCTGGATGCCGTCGTGCTGGCAGAGGCAGTGGCGTCGGAGGCAGCAGCGGGCTCGACGTGGGAGGCATCATGGCTCGGGGCCATCAAGATCAGAGGGGCAGGCATCGGCCGGAGGGCAGGGCAACCCTGGGATGGTGGTGTGTTCCGTGTGGGAGGAGTTTGGCCAGCGGATAGGTGCGGAGCGGCAGCGGGCGGAAGAGGAGCGGCTCGCCATGGTCAGGGCGGAGTTCTCCATGCGTCGGGCATTGAGGCGGGCTGAGTGCCTCGAGGAAGCTCGCAGGGAGTTTGAGGTGGACATGGGGTTGTCCCTGCGAGACCTCGGGGCCAGGACAGAGTCCCGCCTCCAGGACATCGACATGGAGTTCGATGATGCCCTGGCCAGCAACATCACCAAGTGAGCCGCAGGACTTGCCCGCTGCCTTTGTATATAGTTATTTAGTTAGTTAGTGCTAGGTTTCCTTTATTTATTTTTATTGTTTTGGACCGCTCGGACAATGGCCACTTTTTTGTACATATATTTTTCATTAGTTAGTGGTAGGTTTCATTTCTGGTGTTGGGCTCATGGACCCTGGAACATTCCTGTATATAGTTTGTTTTTTTGGGAGATACATTTTTTTAATTTCTTATTGTTTTCACCATGACGTAATGGTTTTTCATTAATTTCCTATTACTTGATATTGCTTTGGACAAAATCATTTTTTTTTTATTCCTTTGTTTTTTTGTTTATCACTTTTGTTCTCGGACATGGACCATTTATTTACTTATGTTTGAAAAGTTCACTTATTTTTGGTATTTAATACATTTTTTATATTTTCTTACACTTGTGTTGTTTTCTCATTGGTTTGTTACATGTCATGATATGGGTTTTGACATTCACTTGCACCCATTGTGTATGTGTGTGTGACGGACATGTGTTCTTTTGCATACTTGGCATTGGGGTTGTGTCATGTGATTGCATTCACTATGTGGGTGGATGCAATCCTTGCCTGGGTGTTTGTGCTGGGTATGCTGGCCATTACTGCCATGATTGTGTATCGTCAGGACCTGGGGCCAGGGGGACATGTGTGGGGGCCTGGTGGAGGGTGCCCCTGGATGCTGGGGGGTGGGGGTGGTGGGAGACATGTGTGGGGGCCTGGTGGAGGGTGCCCCTGCACTGCTGGGGGGTGGGGGTGATAGGGGACATGGGTGGGGGCCTGGTGGAGGGTGCCCCTGCACTGCTGGGGGGTGGGGGTGGTGGGAGACATGAGTGGGGGCCTGGTGGAGGGTGCCCCTGGATGGTGGGGGGTGGGGGTGGTGGGAAACATGAGTGGGGGCCTGGTGGAGGGTGCCCCTGGTGGCGGGGGGGTGGGGGTGATAGGGGACATGAGTGGGGGCCTGGTGGAGGCTGACCCTGCACTGCTGGGGGGTGGGGGTGATAGGGGACATGGGTGGGGGCCTGGTGGAGGGTGCCCCTGGATGCTGGGGGGTGGGGGTGGTGGGTGACATGAGTGGGGGCCTGGTGGAGGGTGCCCCTGGATGCTGAGGGGTGGGGGTGGTGGGAGACATGAGTGGGGGCCTGGTGGAGGGTGCCCCTGGATGCTGGGGGGTGGGGGTGGTGGGAGACATGAGTGGGGGCCTGGTGGAGGCTGACCCTGCACTGCTGGGGGGTGGGGGTGATAGGGGACATGAGTGGGGGCCTTGTGGAGGGTGCCCCTGGTGGCGGGGGGTGGGGGTGATGGGGGACATGAGTGGGGGCCTGGTGGAGGGTGCCCCTGGTGACTGGGGGGTGGGGGTGGTGGGAGACATGAGTGGGGGCCTGGTGGAGGGTGCCCCTGGATGCTGGGGGGTGGGGGTGGTGGGAGACATGAGTGGGGGCCTGGTGGAGGCTGACCCTGCACTGCTGGGGGGTGGGGGTGATAGGGGACATGAGTGGGGGCCTGGTGGAGGGTGCCCCTGGTGGCGTGGGGGTGGGGGTGATGGGGGACATGAGTGGGGGCCTGGTGGAGGGTGCCCCTGGTGACTGGGGGGGTGGGGGTGGTGGGAGACATGAGTGGGGGCCTGGTGGAGGGTGCCCCTGGATGCTGGGGGGTGGGGGTGGTGGGAGACATGTGTGGGGGCCTGGTGGAGGGTGCCCCTGCACTGCTGGGGGGTGGGGGTGATAGGGGACATGGGTGGGGGCCTGGTGGAGGGTGCCCCTGCACTGCTGGGGGGTGGGGGTGGTGGGAGACATGAGTGGGGGCCTGGTGGAGGCTGACCCTGCACTGCTGGGGGGTGGGGGAGGGGGGGTGGGAGACATGAGTGGGGGCCTGGTGGAGGGTGCCCCTGGATGGTGGGGGGTGGGGGTGGTGGGAGACTTGGGTGGG
Source organism: Ambystoma mexicanum (assembly GCF_040938575.1). NCBI lineage: Eukaryota > Metazoa > Chordata > Amphibia > Caudata > Ambystomatidae > Ambystoma > Ambystoma mexicanum. The sequence goes on along the minus strand of NC_090938.1, from coordinate 184,412,810 downwards.
GGCCTGGTGGAGGGTGCCCCTGGATGCTGGGGGGTGGGGGTGATAGGGGACATGGGCGGGGGCCTGGTGGAGGGTGCCCCTGGATGCTGGGGGGTGGGGGTGGTGGGTGACATGAGTGGGGGCCTGGTGGAGGGTGCCCCTGGATGCTGGGGGGTGGGGGTGGTGGGAGACATGAGTGGGGGCCTGGTGGAGGCTGACCCTGCACTGCTGGGGGGTGGGGGTGATAGGGGACATGAGTGGGGGCCTGGTGGAGGGTGCCCCTTGTGGCGGGGGGGTGGGGGTGATGGGGGACATGAGTGGGGGCCTGGTGGAGGGTGCCCCTGGTGACTGGGGGGGTGGGGGTGGTGGGAGACATGAGTGGGGGCCTGGTGGAGGGTGCCCCTGGATGCTGGGGGGTGGGGGTGGTGGGAGACATGTGTGGGGGCCTGGTGGAGGGTGCCCCTGCACTGCTGGGGGGTGGGGGTGATAGGGGACATGGGTGGGGGCCTGGTGGAGGGTGCCCCTGCACTGCTGGGGGGTGGGGGTGGTGGGAGACATGAGTGGGGGCCTGGTGGAGGCTGACCCTGCACTGCTGGGGGGTGGGGGGGGGGTGGGAGACATGAGTGGGGGCCTTGTGGAGGGTGCCCCTGGATGGTGGGGGGTGGGGGTGGTGGGAGACATGGGTGGGGGCCTGGTGGAGGGTGCCCCTGGATGCTGGGGGGTGGGGGTGATAGGGGACATGGGTGGGGGCCTGGTGGAGGGTGCCCCTGGATGCTATGGGGGTGGGGGTGGTGGGTGACATGAGTGGGGGCCTGGTGGAGGGTGCCCCTGGATGCTGGGGGGTGGGGGTGGTGGGAGACATGAGTGGGGGCCTGGTGGAGGCTGACCCTGCACTGCTGGGGGGTGGGGGGGGTGGGAGACATGAGTGGGGGCCTGGTGGAGGCTGACCCTGCACTGCTGGGGGGTGGGGGTGGTGGGAGACATGGGTGGGGGCCTGGTGGAGGGTGCCCCTGGATGCTGGGGGGTGGGGGTGGTGGTAGACATGAGTGGGGGCCTGGTGGAGGGTGCCCCTGGTGACTGGGGGGGTGGGGGTGGTGGGTGACATGAGTGGGGGCCTGGTGGAGGGTGCCCCTGGATGGTGGGGGGTGGGGGTGGTGGGAGACATGGGTGGGGGCCTGGTGGAGGGTGCCCCTGGATGCTGGGGGGTGGGGGTGATAGGGGACATGGGTGGGGGCCTGGTGGAGGGTGCCCCTGGATGCTGGGGGGTGGGGGTGCAAGGGGACATGGGCAGGTGTGCAGGGTAGTCCCCTGTTTTGTGGGCTGCCTGCAGGGGCCGTGGAGGGTGTACAGGGAACACCTGTGAGGACCCACCCAGCCTAATCGCGTGTGTAACTTCCCACGCACCCCTGTAATACACGTACCAAGCCAAATCGCGTGTGATAATTCCCGCGCACCCCTGATTTACACGCGCCTAGGCTATTCGCGTGTGGAACTTCCCGCGCACCCCTGAAATACACGCGCCCAGGCTATTCGCGTGTGAAACTTCCCGCGCACCCCTGAAATACACGCGCCCAGGCTATTCGCGTGTGGAACTTCCCGCGCACCCCTGATTTACACGCGCCTAGGCTATTCGCGTGTGGAACTTCCCGTGCACCCCTGAGATACACGCGGCCAGGCTATTCGCATGTGGTACTTCCCGCGCACCCCTGAAATACACGCGGACAGGCTATTCGCGTGTGGAACTTCCCGCGCACCCCTGAAATACACGCGGCCAGGCTATTCGCGTGTGGTACTTCCCGCGCACCCCTGTAATACACGCGGACAGGCTATTCGCGTGTGGAACTTCCCGCGCACCCCTGTAATACACGCGGCCAGGCTATTCGCGTGTGGATCTTCCCGCGCACCCCTGAAATACACGCGGCCAGGCTATTCGCGTGTGGAACTTCCCGCGCACCCCTGAGATACACGCGGCCAGGCTATTCGTGTGTGGAACTTCCCGCGCACCCCTGAAATACACGCGCCCAGGCTATTCGCGTGTGGATCTTCCCGCGCACCCCTGAAATACACGCGGCCAGGCTATTCGCGTGTGGATCTTCCCGCGCACCCCTGAAATACACGCGGCCAGGCTATTCGCGTGTGGAACTTCCCGCGCACCCCTGAAATACACGCGGCCAGGCTATTCGCGTGTGGAACTTCCCGCGCACCCCTGAAATACACGCGCCCAGGCTATTCGCGTGTGGATCTTCCCGCGCACCCCTGAAATACACGCGCCCAGGCTATTCGCGTGTGGTACTTCCCGCGCACCCCTGAAATACACGTACCCTGCTGTAATCGCGTGTGGAACTTCCCGCGCACCCCTGATATACACCTACCCTGATGGAATGGCGTGTGGACCTTCCCGCGCACCCCTGAAATACACCTACCCTGATGGAATCGCGTGTGGACCTTCCCGTGCACCCCTGAAACCCACGTACCCGGCCAAATCGCGTGTGAGACTTCCCGCGCACCCCGGTATACACGCACACGTATTTTTTGTCAGCTTGTCCGTGTTTGTGGGTACCCCTTTGCACGTCATTTGTCCTGGAGGGCCACAGTATAGGACATTCATCATGGCAGTATATGGGTGCTATTAGTTGGCGCACCTTTTGGCGCACATTTCTTCCAGCCGCAGAGACGCTACCGCCTGCTTTCTTGTGGCGGTCGTGTTTGTGCCTGTGCGCTGGTTTGGGCGTGCGCTTTTTTGCCCTATTCTATTCCATGAATACGTGTTGTAGGCGAGCGTGTGGGCGTTCCGCGCACTTGTGCCCTGTACTTCCCCCGTGACGCCCACGTTTTTGCAAGTTGTTCCCCATTCCGAGTGTTACGCCCGTGTTCCGCCTACTTTTGTTGCGTGCGCCGCGCTATGTGCGAATTTCGCTGTGGCCTGTGCGATTTTCGCTGTGACCTGGCGCACGCTGTTAGATGGCCTGTGCGCCAACGTGCGCGGCGCACTTTTTATCGCACATCCGCTGGTTTTCTCGCGCACGGACTTCCATGAATCGACGTGCGCTGCTTTTCGTGCGATTTTCGCACTTGCACTGCGATTTTCGCTATTCCACTGCGATTCGCACGTTTTTGCCCACTTGCGCCGCGCTAATTATTCCATGAATCGGCCTGTAAGTCTACAGGAGTAAGCAGTAAACCCAATTGGTAGCAGTCTGTACCACCCAGATTTACCTGGTAGCTGTGGCTGACCAGTCAGACTTCTCTCAAGAAGAGTAAGGAAGTATATAGAGTATACACAATAGGGCTAAAAACACAGTGGAACAAGCAAACACTGACCAGAGCTTTGTATCAAATGTATATAATTATTTATTTAACACACACTTTAAAAACACACTAGCACTCTAAATCAAAAGCAAGTTCAAACACAGTCAGATAAAGTATAAACACCTCCCTTGATAACTATTAGACAAGTCAGAGTTAAAACACCACTATTTGTTAAAACAGATGTGAGCGCGTAACCTAGATGGCACTTCAATAGTTAGGTTAAAGGGAGAGAAAAAGGCAGAGCATAGAAATAAAACAGGTCCCAACACGTTTAGGATTTCTTAGCAAGGGAATAAAGGCAGTATACCCTGTAGAGCCAAAGTTCATAGGCCAGGCCCACTTTAAATGGAGCAAAGCGAAATGTGCCCAGGATCAAACGGTTGAAAATGCACTAAAAGTCTTTGCAGAATGTTCAAAAGAGGTTGGGGCGATTCAGGAAGATAAAGTCAGAAGGTCTGGGGCCAACCCAGTTGGAAAGCCAAGGATTTAAGGGTCACCTTGGGCAAACCAAAGAAAGGGAGGCCAGGCAGGACACAGTACCTTAAAGAGAGAGGAAGCTCCAGCGGTGGCAGTTGTTCCTGGCAGTGGTTGCAGATTGCTGATTCAACCAGGGGAAGAGAGGATCTCATCGAGGAGGAAACGTGGAGTGGATGCACTGCCCAGGGATGAAACCAGCCGCGGAGTTCGTCGGTAAAAGGTGTGTTCCTTTTATTCGCAGTCAAAGTGGTGAAGCTTGGCTATCCAGCTGCCGGGGTGCTTGGCATGGGCGATTCGACCAAGAGACATCTTTGGAAGGTGAAAGGGCGAACTGGTTGGTCCCACCAGCTCAGAGGAAGAAGACTCGTCCAGCAGAAGTTCTTCTCTTGTCGTTGGGAAAGTGGTGAGTTTGTTGCAGCAGGGCTCCACCGGTGGTGTCGTTGTTGCAGATGGCTCAGCTTCTTCCCTCTTGGGATTCTTAGTTCCTGTGGCAACTTCTGAAGTTCCAGTCCCAAAAGCCCTGCTTTTATGCAGAAAAGCCCCCATTCAACAGCCTAGCTGTCACTCAAACATGCTAAGTGGTGAGCCGGGCGGCTCACCACTGGGCCAATCAGAATTGAGTGTGACTTGAGTTGCTAAGGCAACGCAGTCCAGGGTGCCAATTCCCCTACCCACACATCCTGTGGAACCCAGACAGAGTGGCACCATTTGGAGGGCTTCTGTGGAGAAGCCCCCCAAAAAGTGGAACAAAGGGCTCGACCTTGGTCAGAGTTACAGAGACGGACACGAACACCATTTTAGAAAAGAGTTCTGGCAAAAAGACCCAACCGTGAATTTAATATTAAATAAATAAACCGGTGGTATCTTTAACATTGCCCCAAAAAGTGGTGCGTTTAAAATCAATGGGAAAATCCCATAGGAAATATTACGGTGGAATATTTTGCGTGGTAACCACTACCACCACCAGAAACTCGACAAGGGGGGACTGGACAGTGCCCCCTTGGAAACAGACCCAGGGGCAATATAATTAACCCCTTCCAGTACTTCCACAATATGATGGTTTATACTGGTTCTGTTCACAATTTAGGACTAGTAAAGTCATTGGTGACTTTACATGCCCTGGGAGACAGTAGTCAGTCCCAGGGTATGGAGTCTATTTTTCAGGGTCACTATGACACCCCTGTGTTACTGCACTGAGGGTGCTGTGTAACACATCACAAAAAAAGCAGATGATACCCTATGGAGTAAAAGACCCCATAGCCCAAAATCACACAAATAGTCAAAGACATATCTCAAATCATGCCTAAGAGTGGGAGTAAAAGAGTCTCACTCTTAGCAGGAGAAAAAAAAAAAACCAAAAATCTAGCAAAGCTGCTGGGGGACTCACTAGGTTTGGGAAATTAGCCTTTTTAGAGAATTCTCCCTAACACTCGCCCCCACCAGACTAAGGGACAGGAGGATTGAATCCACTCCTGGATGAATCTCATACCTCTAGTCGGTTATAAACACCCTAGAGAGACCATCAGCATTTTGCTGGTGACACCTTGACCTGTGTTCAATGGATAATTCAAAGGTTTTCCTTTGTAGGCTATATGACCTACAAACCCTTTGAGGAACATCTTCCTTGTTAAACCTATAGGGGATCTGGTTGACCAGTCCCTCAGAAGTTCGTACAACTTCTGAACCTGTGTTAGGCTTTTTCAAGGGGTCCTTATAAAGGATTCCCTTATATCTAGAGGGGCCTCCAAGGTTCCTCACCACCTCTCCATTGGGAGCAGGTTGGATCTCAGGCCACTTGGTTGGAGGGGTTGGGGTTAGGCAATGTACCTGCTTCCCATTCCTCTTAGATCTTACCTTACCTACTTCAGGAGTTTCACTCCCAATACTAGGATTTTGGTTGGAGTCTTCAGTAGAAGGTCCAACAGTCTGAAGGTTTTTGGCCTTAGACTTTTCTTTTCTGGTTTTCCACCAGCACTGAGAATTACCAATTCTCTTAGGCCTAGGTAGGGGTCCAGTTGGTCTAGCCACCTCTTCCTCAGAAGCAGGGGGAGTCAGAGACTCTAAAACTGGGGGAATAATGATGGAGCTTGGTTTGGGCTCCCATTTCCCTAACATTTCAGCATGAAATTTGCCTGGGTTACAGGTCAACTTACTAACACCAGGGCTTGTAGTGGGGTTCTCTGTAGAGGTTCCCACAGGCTTAGAGTGGTCCCTTAAGGTAACCTCTCTAGCCAATTTGGTTAGGTTCTGCTGTTCCATACTGGGAGGCCTGGGGTTACTGGACACTACTCCTAAAGTTCTTAGGTCATTCCCCAACAGGACTCTCCGTCTTAACAGGCACCTCAGTCTTAACACTGACAGGAATCTTCACTGTCATGTTATTACAATGAATGAGGGCTGGTAGAATAGGAACCATCAGGACAGGGCCTCCAGAATTTCTAGTGGGACCTTTGGGTGCCTTAGCTTCATCCTCAGGTTTGAAAAAGCTTTCATCCACTACTGTTCTGCTAGCCCCAGTGTCTCCCCTGGCAGGAGTATCCTGGCCATTGACAAGAACACTGTCCATATAATATATTTTTAGAGTTTGCTGGTAGGGAGTCATAGATTTCCCTATTCTGGCTGCTAACCAGACCCATAGGCCCTAAGGATACAATTGCTTGAAGACCCAAGGGTTCTTCAGCAAAGACTTCAAAGTGAGCACTAACCACTTGTACTTCCTCCTCAGGAGTGAAGGCTAAGGAGACTTTGCTGATCCCTGTAGGTCTACCCTTACATTTGGGATCTCCTTTGACATGGTAAGTTGCCTTACAGACATAGCATATTCCAAATGCTCTCTGTAATGGTGGCTTGTTCTGACCTCCTTCTGGTTGGTAACCAGAAGGTACACTAGCCTGATGGGGTTTCCCTGGTGGCTTACCCTGGTTATTTTGTTGTTTGTGGCCCTCTTTGGTATGGGAGGTATTATAATTCTCTGGATTCACTTTTGGTGGCTGCTTTCTCTCGTCTTTTTTCTGAGTGACCCCTGAATCCTTGTGAGTAGCCCTGTTGGCCACCCACAAGTCAGCAGCCTTAGCTAGCTTTCTAGGATCTATTTCCTTTGAATCAGCTATATGCTGTCTGAACTCAGGAGAGCAGGCATCATAAATTGACTCCAACATAACAAGATTTCTCATTCCCTCATAAGTGTTAATTCTGAAACCCTTAATCCATCCCTCTAAGTTCTTCAAACTTTCATTCACCCAGTAGCCCAAGGGGTACCATCATTCTTTTTGAGGGTCCTAAACCTCTTAAGGTATGGGAAGGGGTCTTCCCAAATCTAGCTATTAAAGCTAGCTTCACACATTCACAGTCCAGCCTATCCACTTCCCCCAACTCCATTACCACATCAGATGCAACAGGGGGGAGCCTAGAGAACAACCAAGGAAGCAACTGATTCCCTGAGATGTCCTGGAGCCCACGACTATACTCAAACATAGCCAACCAATCTAACACATCCAACTTAGGTTCATACGTTCCCACAATCTCTTTAGGCATCCAGGGTCTTTTGGGACTGGAACTCCTAGAGGATCCGGGGAGAGAAGAATTTTCCACAGACAATTTCTTCATCTCTAGCTCATGCTTGAGCTCCATTTCTCTGAGCCTTAGTTCTTGGTGCTTTTGTTCAGATTGGGCACTAATTCTTTTGAATTCTAATTCAAGTCTCATTTTTACCAGTTCAATGAATTCAGGACTTAATGTGGTACCTGACAAAGGTCCAGTAGACACAGGCTGAGGTGCTAGAGCAGGCAGAGTGCCAGTGGGGACAATTACATTAGTCTCACTTTCCTCTTCTGAATCTACAACAATATTATCAATACTTTGATCCATATTACCATCATTACTGTTGTCTACATTTGCTGGGGAGTTAGGCTCATCTGAACCACTCCCCAGACTTTGGTTCTCTAACAATCTTTCTATTAGTTCCATTTTCTTACCTTTTACAGGAAGATCCTTGTGTCTACAAAGAACTCTTAAACAATCAGCAGTTTTTGCAGAAAGGGACTCCTGCCTGTAACTTTCCATGTTAGAAAATAAACGTTTTAGTGCTAAGCTTTGTGGTTAGTTGCACCAAAGTATTTATGAGCACTCTAAAATGTATACTCAATACAAATCCCACCGCTGTACACCAGTGTTAGGCAAAATCCTGTGCAGTTCCCTTGGGGACCACTGCAAAAAGATTAAGACTACAGGAGTAAGCAGTAAACCCAATTGGTAGCAGTCTGCACCACCCAGATGTACTGTGGCTGAGCAGTCAGACTTCTCTCAAGAAGAGTAAGGCAGTATATAGATTATACACAATAGGGCTAAAACACAGTCGAACAACACTGACCAGCGCTTTGTATCAAAAGTATATAATTATTTATTTAACACACACTTTAAAAACACACTAGCACTCTAAATCAAAAGCAAGTTCAAACACAGTCAGATAAAGTATAAACACCTCCCTTGATAACTATTAGACAAGTCAGAGTTAAAACACCACTATTTGTTAAAACAGATGTGAGTGTGTAACCTAGATGGCACTCCATTAGTTAGGTTAAAGGGAGAGAAAAAGGCAGAGCATAGAAATAAAACAGGTCCCACCACGTTTGGGAGTTCTTAGCAAGGGAATAAAGGCAGTATACACTGTAGTACACTGTAGAGCCAAAGTTCATAGGCCAGGCCCACTTTAAATGGAGAAAAGCGAAATGTGCCCAGGATCACACGGTTGAAAATGCACTAAAAGTCTTTGCAGAATGTTGAAAAGAGATTGGGGCGATTCAGGAAGATACAGTTAGAAGGTCTGGGGCCAACCCAGTTGGAAAGCCAAGAATTTAAGGGTCACCTTGGGCAAACCGAAGAAAGGGAGGCCAGGCAGGATACAGTACCTTAAAGAGAGAGGAAGCTCCAGCGGTGGCAGTTGTTCCTGGCAGTGGTTGCAGATTGTTGTTTCGAACAGGGGAAGAGAGGATCTTGTCGAGGAGGAAATGTGGAGTCGATGCACTGCCCAGGGATGAAACCAGCCGCGGAGTTCATCGGTAAAAGGTGCATTCCTTTTATTCGCGGTCAAAGTGGTGAAGCTTGGCTATCTGGCCGCCGGGGTGCTTGGCACGTGCGATTCGACCAAGAGACGTCTTTGGAAGGCGAAAGGGTGAACTGGTTGGTCCCACCAGCGCAGAGGAAGAAGACTCGTCCAGCAGAAGATCTTCTCTTGTCGTTGGGAAAGTGGTGAGTTTGTTGCAGCAGGGCTGCACCGGTGGTGTTGTCATTGCAGATGGCTCAGCTTCTTCCCTCTTCGGATTCTTAGGTCCTGTGGCGACTTCTGAAGTTCCAGTCCCAAAAGCCCTGCTTTTATGCAGAAAACCCCCATTCAACAGCCTAGCTGTCACTCAAACATGCTAAGTGGTGAGCCGGGTGGCTCACCACTGGGCCAATCAGAATAGAGTGCAACTTGAGTTGCTAAGGCAACACAGTCCAGGGTGCCAATTCCCCTCCCCACACATCCTGTGGAACCCAGACAGAGTGGCACCATTTGGAGGGCTTCTGTGGAGAAGCCCGCCAAAAAGTGGAACAAAGGGCTCGACCTTGGTCAGAGTTACAGAGACGGACACGAACACCATTTTAGAAAAGAGTTCTGGCAAAAAGACCCAACCGTGAATTTAATATTAAATAAATAAACCGGTGGTATCTTTAACATTGCACCAAAAAGTGGTGCGTTTAAAATCAATGGGAAAATCCCATAGGAAATATTCTGGTGGAATATTTCGCGGGGTGACCACTGCCACCAGCCAGAAACTCGAAAAGGGGGGACTGGACAGTGCCCCCTTGGAAACAGACCCAGGGGCAATATAATTAACCCCTTCCAGTACTTCCACAATATGATGGTTTGTACTGGTTCTGTTCACAATTTAGGACTAGTACAGTCAATGGTGACTTTACATGCCCTGGGAGATAGTAGTCAGTCCCAGGGTATGGAGTCTATGTTTGGGGGTCACTATGACACCCCTGTGTTACTGCACTGAGGGTGCTGTGTAAAACATACACAAAAAAACAGATGATACCCTATGGAGTAAAAGACCCCATAGCCCAAAATCACACAAATAGAGACATATCTCAAATCGTGCCTAAGAGTGGGAGTAAAAGAGTCTCACTCTTAGCAGGAGAAAAAAAAATACCAAAAATCCAGCAAAGCTGCTGGGGGACTCACTAGGTTTGGGAAATTAGACTTATAAGAGAATTCTCGCTAACAGCAGTATCTCCTTTGCCTCAGCCATCGGTTTGGACATACCCTGGTCTATAAGAATTTCCTGGGGAAAACCCACCCTAGATAAAAGGGAATTAGGTGTTTTAAAATCTGTTGGGAAGGGTTGTTTTTGAGGGGAAAAGATTCCAGGTACCGGACGGCATAATCAGTTATGACCAGGATATATTTATTTCCCAACTTAAAGGGCTCTAGTGGTCCTATTATGTCCATTCTGTCCTGAGAAAAGGGTACCCTAATAATAGGAAGAGGTTGTAATGGGGATGGAGACACAATAGGGGGGAGGGCAGTCTCAAGCACAAGTGAGAACAGCATTCGTTAAGTCTGCATGTACACCTGGCCAGTAAAATCATGGAATTACCTATCCATGAGTTTTTGTCATCCCTAAGTGTCATGAAGTAAGATGGGGGTGTGCCAGTTCCAAGACTACTCGCCAGTGACTGCGCAGGACTACTAACTGGGTTCTTGATAGACTCTCATGGATTACACCCCTCTGTATAGAAGTTAATGTTTTAAAAAAAAAGAAAGAACCTCATTGTGCCCGGCCCTCAACCTCTGTAACAACTTTTACGAAAGCTTCCGCTAAGACTGGATCATTATGTTGGGCAAATGTTACATTGGGAATGAGCTCTGTTTCTTCAGAGGGTGGTTTAGATTTCTCTGTTGTTACTATGTCTGCCTACGCAAAACCTTTACTATCTGTTTCGTTAATGTCATGTTCATGGATCTTTAGGGGTATGTGAAAGACATACACTTTATACTGAAAATACATCACAAGTGATGTCATACTACGTGGCAAATAAGAAAAACCTACAAGCAATTATAATTGGTTCAAGGGGAACATCTAGGTGTACCTTTCATAAGGACTTGGATTGTGATTGGCTGCAGTGGCGTCGCTAGGGGGACCTGGGGGGGCCAGGGCCCCCCTTGTGAAACTCTGTGCCCCCCCTTGTGCCCCCCCAACCTAAGACGAGCAGTGACCATGTTCTCCCCCTACTTTTGTCTGTGCCCCCCTACTTTTGTCTTTGGCCCCCTCTGTGCCCCTCCTAAATTTGATTCCTGGCGACGCCACTGATTGGCTGCCCACCATCAGGTGGACAATTTATGCCTACTTCTAAAACATGTCATCTTCAACACTATTAAGTACACGGTTTATCATTGGGTCTCAAACTATAGGGCCCTTATTTATACGGCCCTCTACTATTGGTTGGCACGCTTGTGCCATGGCTGGAACATTCGGTTCACTTTAGCAGCACGTAAGCTCATACCCAGGTGCCAGGAGGTGGACTTGACTTTACCTCCCCACCCAATTAGCCCAACATCTCTCATCACCAATGCCTTCTGCCATGCAGATTGTCTTTGACCTTGACCTTGCAAAGTATCCTTGTCTGTGGGAAAATACAGGAGTGCAGGCAATCACTGTCATTGTTCTAGGACTCCAAGCTCAGCTCTATTTCCATCCTTGGCTCACGTGACAGGAGACCATGATTTTGGTCCATTCTGCAGCATTTTAATGTCTTAAAAGAATACAACTTGGCACTCTTGGTGTTCTTTCTTGGCCCCTTAATAAGGGCTGATTTACCTTTGGCACATTCACTGCTTTCAAGAATAGATAACCGACATTGGCTGCTTCAGATTTGATGCCAGGCCAGACACCTCGCCAGGTGCTTCACGATTTCAACTTATTTGTGCTGCGACACAATTCTCTGCCTTTCCTCTCCATTGGTTTTAGTTTAATAAATTCATGACACTGATGTCCATCTCCTATACACTGGTGGCTTTGCCTGCATTCCATTCACTAGATATAGCCAGCCTCTATGATTACTTAGTCTACTTGCGTTTCTGCGTCTGTACAATTATTGAACGGTTGAATTTCTATAGCACTTCGCACATGTGCAATCTTCTTTTTGCATCTGAAAGTTTACTTGATTCTTAACTTCATCATCAGTTTCCGTAAGATCCATGCATTCTGTTCAGCCAGTATTCTCAGAGCGTCACACTTATCTCTTGTAACGTCACTAGCTTCTTTCTTTCACTCTTTTTCAGAGTTCCTCCCTCAGATTGTCGTCTCTTTGGGGATACATTCAATAAAGTTTTCTCAATGGATACTTTTTCTCGAACACTCGCTGCAGTATTTGCACAACTGCTGGTGTCAAACGTGGCACAGTCTCAGACTTCTAACATATAGGAGGTAGGGGGTGAAACTTCCCCCAGAGACATGCAGCTTCTCCTCTACATTCCCCCCTCTGGTTGACCACCTCTTCAATGGTTTCCACATCTTGATATTTTCTCTTGAAGAAGTGCTTTTTCGGAGTCCAGATACTCATCACCCCCACCGAGGGTGTCGGCTGATTTCCCATGTTCATCTACACTCCAGTTCATGTAGTTGCACTGTCCATTCGGACTCAATAGACCCATTGTCCTATGTACTTCTTATGGTTCTTTGGATACAAGGAACTTTGTTGCTTCAGGTGCTATAATACTGGCCTCTATGTATTTTCTGACATCTTTATTCATCCATTCTTTCAGTTCAAACCCTGATTCGACGTCAATCGTGATCTTCATTCCTACTGCCTTCTTTGCTGTCTTCTTGCATTGGGCAATTATTATACTGAACATACAGAATCCAAACATCACCATGACAAATATTGCTTGAAGGATCTTTCAATAAGTTTGCCAACCACTGCGGAATCCATGAGAATATGGAGGCAAACCAACTGTCATCTATAATGTCTTCTGTCTCATTTTACATCTTGTTATGCAGGTTTGTTAACAACGTTATGGCCTCTGTCAAGGTCCCATTCTCGTCATCATGAGAAGGTGTGAATATGCAACATGAAGGCCCAATTATGGTGCAAACTCCTCCTTCCATCGCTGTGATCATGTTAAGGACATATCTGTTTTGCAGGGTCATTAGTCGTATGTCCCTCAGCTCCTCTTTGATATCATTGAATCCCTTTATGGTGGTATTGATTGTCTGCAAGAGCTTCCATCTTGTGATCTGCAACCACTTACCATTGGCCATCGTTTGGATCCCAGGCACAAGGATAGTTGTGAATGTTGAACAAGTCTTGCTGAACAACCTGTGTTCATACAGAATGGAGTCATACGCTTCTGTTGATTTGGCTGAGAAGTAATTCCGTCTTCTGGTCCGATTGAGAAACTCAAGCGATGATCTTCTCAAAAGGGCATCTGCATTTAGATATTCTCCAATGTTCAGGTCACTCTGAGGAATCACTAACGTTGGAACATGAATGAGCACCAAGGAACACGTTCCTCCCCAATCCTTGGGTAACGTCATGAAGGCCCTAGGATAACAAGCCCAATATCAATCCATCAGGATGGCTGTCACTGCTCCCATCCTGGAAACGTCAACTGCAGTTCTACAGTCCTTGTTGTTTCCAACATGATTCTTTCCGTATCTTCGAAAGCACAATGTTGCATTAGCCAATGGAATTACAGCCATGGGACGCGATTCATCTTCAACTCATGTCAACAGTTTGGCATGCTTAGCCCATGACTTCAAACACCCATCTTTCACCCATTGCACCTCTTGTACATATTCTGGCTTTATTAGATGAGCTGCACAGTACATCAGTCCTTTTTCCATCCCTTCTTGGATTTCACTCGTCCATAGACTAAGACTTGGGTTTGCTCCCAACATCCAGGCGATCCAGCTATTTATTTCACATCAGGGCAATTCATTCCATTAATCTCTTCAATGACCACCTCATCCTGTCCTGTTGCAGGAAACACAAGCATCTTGCTCTTCCATCCAGGTTCCTTTTCCAGCTGTGTACTCTTGATATAGTCATCCTGGTATGGAAACAACCATTTTGATCCCCATCGTAAAGTGTTCCAACTTCCTTGAAATTGTCTTCTGGTCATACATGCTGCAAGATGGCTGAGGCAACTAGCATCGTGCTCTGGAGCTTCTCTGGCGATGAAAGTTTGCACTGCATTCATGGAATATGATATGAGAGAGCAGGCGTAGAAACTCTCCTTAGAAGTCTTTTCTCCCTTCTTTCTCATGTGCTGATACCATATGTTATTCCCCAAATATGCTGCATTATCTAGATAGGTGTTTATCCCCTCAGTATCTTCCTCTGCATCTCTCCTGTGTCTCCCAAAGGTTGTGTAATACTCATGAAGCACGTCAAAAGTAGTTTTCATAGTGGGGAGAACCATAGGGACTTCTTCAGTGGAAGTACCAACATGATAGAGAGTGTGAAAGATGAGGAACAGAAAGACCAAGAGAACAATCATGCAACATGCAAGCATATATTATGCATAAGAACATTGGCATCCATTTTTCGCGCCATCCTACTACTCATTGCACTTGTTCTTTGCTTTAATACATGCCACTTTCCTCTTTAATCATTTTTAATACAATCGTCAAATTCTGTATACTTGTAACTGCAAAATCTGCTCGATAATGGCAATAAGGAGCCTCCGTATCACTGGCCCATTTTTAGGATCCTGTAGAAAAGTGTAAACATCAACATTTCTTCTCACAAGAGCATGTTAAGCTTGAGGTATAAACACAAAGACAGCAAGCAAAAGTTGATGAACATCACTATCGGTAAGCACCATATGATTAACTGTTGAGAACAGGGATTCTCCATGAAATTAATCACTATACTGATCTTGTTTCCAATTCCTAATCAAGAACTGATGTTTAGGCATAAATCTGATGCTTCAATGAGTATTTCTAAAGTAAATTTTCAAGCCACTGCAAGTATTTTCACTCACTGCTAAAATATCTATAAGGAGGGTCCACTTATATTTCAGTCCAGGATAAATGCATATTAACGCTATTGCTTTATCGTCCTTCTTCTTCGTCATTGATCGAGTCTGCACAAGCTGAAATTCTTCTTGTCTTGCTTCTGGATCACCAATGGTGGGAGGGTGGCTCTCACCTTTATACGCTTTTACATCACTCAGCTGAAGCCAAGATCATCTCCATTGGACTTTTACAGCTGAAGGAGTTATATTCTCAATGCAAAAGGTACCATTAAACCGTGCTCATGCCACTTTCGAGTAAAGTTATTAATTAAGATTAGGTCTCCAACATATAAGTTAAGTGCCGGTAATAATTCAATTGGGTTGGTTGTTGAATTGCCTTCTTCTGTGTTCTGAGACCAACCCCCCTTGCGCTTGACTTGATCTGAAATTAGAGAGATGCTAGAGTTCATACATGTCAAATAATCGTGCATTACATCACCTAAATGTTTAGCAACAATCTGGACATCACTTCTACACGTAGACGAGATGTAAGGGGCCTTCTTATATGGCTCCCTGTCACTAATTCATGAGAGGTGAGGTGATAGTCTGATCCTGGCTGATTCCAAAGGGCATACAAAGCTAGGGGTAGGCAGTATAGCCATCCCTTCTTCAAAGTCATTTTAATCTTGGCAATCCTCTCTTTAAGGAGGCCGTTCAGTCTCTCACATAATCTGTTCGCTTGCATGTGATAAGCAGAGAAAATTGTAGGTTTAATATTCAATAAAAGCCCTATCTATTCAAATAGCTCATTACAAAAATGTGGCCAATTGTCAGATCTCAGTACTTCAAACACACACCCCATCTTGGAAAGGCTTCACGCACTAAAAACTTTGCTGCGCAACTGGCATCAGGGTGTGCACAAATAGCTGCCTCGATCCACCTAGAAAAGGGACACACCACTAATAGATACCTATATCCATTACACACCTGCAGCATATCAACATAGTCGATATGTAAATACTGAAACTGACCATTCAGTTGAGGTATTACCCCTCTAATTGTCCTCAGTGTATGCCCAGCAGTACACTTTTGACACACAATGCAGCTTACCATAAATAGTGCAACGTGTTCCAACAAATTCGTAATGTGCGAGTCTTCCACAATCGTAGCAGCAAGACTCTCCCTAGTTACATGTGCAAGGTAATGCAGCTGTTCAAGTGCAACCTTTAATAATGTTACTGGCAACACCAGCTTTTCAGTGATGTCTTATCGCCATAATGCATCTGTTTGGGACAAAGAACACGCCCTTCGTAGTCACTCCCTTGAATCTCCATTGGTTGGGTTATTGATAATTTATTAAACCTTTCTTGCACTAACATAGTTGTGACTACTTTTTCTTTAGTCCTCTCAGTCTCAAAACTTGAAATGTCTGGGGAATATGCAACCCTTTTGGCTTTTTTGTCTGCAGCTTAATTCCTGCAAGAGATAAAATCTGTTCGCTTAGTGTGCGCTGCGAATTTAACAACTGCTATGGCCACTGGGAGCTATATTTGCTTAATAAACCTATCCAATAAGGATGCATGCTGCACTGGAGAGACATCTGCGCAGAAGTAGTCCCTCCTCTTCCAACATGCTAACAATGTGTGTACAGTTGAAGTCATGTAGGGGGAGTCACTGTACACCATCACGTCCTGTCCTTCATGTTTCTTGAGTGCAACAATGAGCGCTACCAATTCAGCTGATTGCGCTGAAAAGTGAGACATAGTCTTGCCCTTGCTTCAACTTCAAATTCTCCATTTAATCTATGCCTCACTACTGCGGTGCCTGAATGCCTTTACCCACTAGTCTGATCAATTTTTGAAGAACCAAAAGAGAATCTCTCCTGCAGCCAAACCATTTTCCTCCACATGGGATATATCATCATAAAATTCAACATAATTAGCACTGTCATGTACACGATTGCCTTCTTCTATTGACTCAGCTATAAACGTGGCAGGATTCACTATTTTACATCTTACAATTTTAATTGTTGGGTTAAAAATCATTACCTCATAGGCTGAAGCTCTTTGAGATGTCCATGTGCCTTTGGGCAAACAGAACATGCACTCACGAAGAGAGTCATGGAGCAGCCCATAACTATACTTGTAGATTTCTCAATTGCGAATGCCGCAGCAGCCAGACTGTTTGCAAGGAAAGTGTCCTCTCATAACTGGGTCTAAAAGACCACTGTAATATGCTAAAGGTTTGTACCCCAATGTAGTTCTCTGTATAAGCACTGCTGTCATGATTGTCCCATTTGTGTGCGAAAACAAATACAATTCATCAGCATAATTGGGAATTCCCAAAACAGGAGCTGTACAAATTGCTTTTTTCAGTTCCTCAAACCCTTCCTCCATTTCTTCAGTCCATTCTACTTTACTTTTTCCACCTGTGCTTTCTTTAACACTTGCAAAAGTGGTCTTGGGTACATACTGTAATCAAATACCCAGGCTCTGACATAGTTGCATAATCCCAACAACTTTTGCATTGTTTCACTGTGACTGGTTATTAGGTTTTCATAATTGCCTCAGCTCTTTCAGGTGTCACCTTCTTTCCTTCATGTGAAATCAATTGACCTATATATAACACTTCTTCCCGACAAAATTTGTAACTTCACCTTGTCTACTTTATATCCCTTTTTGGCTAAATAGTCATCAACTGAACAGAATCTTGTCTGCACTCATCTTCTGTGATGCAACAAATTAAAATGTTATCGACGTACTGTATCACCGCACTCTTAGGATCAATATTGCCTAAATACATCAGTAGGACTCTATTAAAAATCGATGGGGACTCACAGTACCGTTGGGGCAAACGAGTCTATTTCAGTCGAGTTTGGCAGAACGTAAATGACGTCAAGGCTTGTGAGTCCTTGTGCAATGGGATCGAGAAAAATGCATTCTTCAAATCGATCACTATGAAATATCGAGCTTCCACCAGGATACTACACAGTATCATCACCGGATTAGGAACTAAAGGAAACTCTGCATCTACAATCTGGTTAATCTGTCTCATATGTTGTATAAATCTCCTTGACCCTCCTTTAGATTTTTTGATTGGATATACTGCAGTATTACACCATGATTCTAATGGCACCAGAATGCCTTGTTTCATCAGTGCTTAAATATACCCTCATCAGCTTCTTGAGACATGGGATACTGTTTTGCTTGAGGTAAAATCGCTCCTGGTAAAGCTTTATTTTAACTTCCCCCATTCCCTTCAGTAAACCTACGTCATAATGGCCCGTGGTTCAAAGTACGCATGGCACCTTTTCCAAGTCTTCCTGAAAACATTCTGGACATTGCCGCATCATCGCCATTCATTGTGGGACTTCCCTTTTCTCTATTCTTATCCAGTATTTAATGCTCATGAAAAACACAACTTCATTGTTTGTTTGGTCTTCCCTGAACATGTCGTCATCAGTTATGAGAGTCAATCTATACCCTTCCTCAAGAGCTATTACTATTCTCCATGGTCTACCCTCATCATCTACTCCCTCAAGCATTGCCATTTCCTTTTGTACTATGGCCGCTTCCAGTTCTATAGGGATACAATGTCCCCCATCTTCCTCCATAGGTATTCGTGGTCTAAACAAAAACTTGTCAGGTATCCTCGCAATTTTTCCCACTTTGCAAGGAAGCTATGTCAGTGGAATACTCACTCCATATAGAAACATTTCTGGATCTACTGGAACGCCTCGCAGAGCCACTCGCCCAGTGAATGCCAGTATAAACTCGCCCATGTTTAAATAGTGCATTCCTATAGTGGAACACACTATTCCTTGATCAGTAAATGAAATTGTCATGTTAAGTTTTGTCATTAAATCTCTTCCCAAAATGTTAACCGGAGTTTGCTGTGAACATAACAAAGGAAAAGACATGTCACACTCTCCTATAGAGACTGATAATTCATTAGTAAAAGGAACCCAACTCATAGCTCCATAGAACCCTTGAGCATTCATGGCAATTCCCGACATTGGATATTTTCCCTCTCGTATACATTAACAAGTAGCTCCAGTGTCTACTTGAAAAGAAAAAGATTTGCCTCCTATTGTCACATCGATCCTTGGTTCCTCTTGGGGGCTGGTGTCACAGATAGTACTGAACACATCAAGTCACCCTATGAGCTATTCTATTGTAGGTACAGGCTCATTCCTGTCCCTGTGAAAGTATTCCCTCCTACCACAGTGACACCTCCTATCCTGGGTGTCAGTCCTGTATTTGCATACTGATGTGTCTGCATAGGGGCTTGTTGTGACTGCCCTTGTGGTGGATTCATTTGCACTTGTACTTGTTGTTGCACGTGCTGCACTTGCGGCGCTTGTGTCTCATACAATGTATGATGTTGGGGGAACCCTTTTCTAGTCTGTGTGCTATATGGTGGAGGATAAGCTGTCCCCCTCTTGAAAATTGTCCATTCTGTACATTCCACTGGCTCCCACATAAGTGTGCAATGTGCCCTATCATCCCACAAGTCCAAAATACTGTAGGTGCCCATCTGGCAAGCCCTCCTTGAGTACTCTGCTTCTCATTCTGTGTACCTTGAAACCTCTTGTTTATTTTTAAATCCTCCTCATCTTTCTCTATAGCCTATACCTCCTTGTGGCACAAACTCATATCCACCTTGATCCAATGGGTGCAAATTACTCACCTGCAATGTACCCACTGCTTGCTGCATTCCCAATCCTTCTCCGCTTGTCAATACCGCCCCTTCTATGACAACTTTGACAACTTTTTCTGAACTAACTTGGCTTCCTCAATTTTCCTATTCTCATCTTTCTTCTTATTTTTCTATTGTAATAATCGACAATGTACTATTGTCAGCTCAATCTCAGCCCACAGCTTCGCTTCCATCCCCACTTGTTTCTTTATCTGTCTCTGTAGGGGATCAGGCAACCCCTGACATAAAATGTGGTAAAATAATGCCACTGTCTTTTCCCAATGCTCGGGAGTTTCAGGCTGCTATTTCTCCTGAATATTCTGAATGTAAGCAATAGGGTCTTCAGCTTCCTTCATTTTGCTTGTCATAAATGAACCCAAATCTGACGTATCAGGATACGGTACCCTGAGTGCTCTCCAAACATCTGCTCTGCAATTATTAAACAGCGTTCTATCATGTGCTTTATTCTGTGCTGTCACACTTGAATAATCCACTCTTCTCCATATATCATAAGCTCTCTCCCCAAGAATAGCTGCCAGGAGACCTTTTATGTTCCATATCGCCAACGTGTTTACTCCTGTCATTTTTTCTAATTCGTATATCCATTCCCCAGCACCCGAAGTCAAACTCGGGGGCTTACACCTTAAGTTATCCTTGTCCATCTGCGGCCATGGAATATACTGTGGTGTTGCTCCACCTTTTTCCAATAAGGGAAACTGTGTAAACCCTGCCCCACAATCAGATCCTACTATTAGTCTATCCCCGGAAGGCACAATCGTCCCTGTTTGTCTCCTTGTGGGTAACAACCTTAATCTACTCACATAAAGTGGCGACTCTCCCTACTCACTTTATGATCGTCCTCGAGGATGCTCAGGATATGGTATGGGATGTGGCGGCCTATCTTTAGGTTGTTGCAGATCAGACCATCTCACGTCTTTATCTATTTGCAGGATTCCTTCAGGGGTGCACGCGCTCCCTCTTCCTACTTCGAGGGTAGATTCTCTTTCTTAGTCTGACATGTCTTGTCCCCAACTAGTGTGACTATCATCCCCTTCACCCTTAACCAGATTTAGGGCCTCATTACACGGACGGCGGTGGACCAAGGTGCTATTAGCACCTTGGTCCATGCCGGTAAAATACCAGCATCGCCTTGGTGGAAAGGGGAATTACCGCCCTATTCCAAGGTTGGTGGGGCGGTAATTCCCCCTTCCCCCATTACCCTTCCCCATTCCCATTTTTGCCCCATAGGGCATAATGGGAATGGGGAAGGTGCTAATTACGGCACCGCAAATTACGGTACCGTAATTAGCTCCCTGGTCCCTTTGCGGGTTGGTTTTTAATGCCTGCAAAAAGCAGGCGTTAAATTCTCCAACCCGCAAAGGGACCTCGTAGTAAGGCGGTAAGGGTTAACGGTCACCGGTACCATTGACGGTGACCGTTAACCCTTACCGCCGTCCGTGTAATGAGGAACTTAGTCTACCTAATAGACAATGCTTGATGTTCATCACTGAACCGGCTACCCTCCTCTCTGAGTTATCGAGGCACTGAGGATCGATCATCATTCCCTCGAGTTTCATACTCGCTATTTTGCCTCAACTGTTGATAAACCTTATTGATCCTTTCTCCAATGCTTTCTGCATCAATTCTTTCTTCGTCTAATGTAACTCTAAATTCCCTGCGTTGCCTCCTTTATCAGAAGGAACTCTTCTACTCTATGCCATCGTATTTCTAGGCTTGGCCCTACTGGTTCCTTACGAGTGAGACTAGTATCAAGACCTTGTTGCCTACTTTGTGTTTCAATTCTCTTCGCTTTTTCGCATCCCTTCTAATTCTTTCTTCCACTTGCCTTTGTTGTTCCCCTCTCCTTATTCCTTCCCTTCTTTCCTCTTCTTCTCTTGATCTCTGTAATCTTTTGTCCCTTAGTCTTAGCGCTTCCTCCTCTTATTTCTTCTTTTCCTGTCTATCGCTTTCTTCTATCACTCTCTGTCTATTGTCATACTTTCTTTGTTCTCCTGGCTGTTCTTCTTTTCTCTCTTGCTCCTCCTGATATTTCTGTTCTTGTCGCTCTCTGTTCTTTCTTTTTGGCTCATCTTATCCCACTCTCTTCTCTCGCTCTTTATCCTTTCTTTCTTGTTCATCCTTGTCTTCTCTTTGCCTAACTTCCTTAATACTCTTCCAATCTATTGTAAGTAATATCTGTCCTCCCATCCATTCGTTCTGCACAAGCGCTACCTCATCAGCCTTATCCTTTTCTCCTTTCCATCTCTTCATTTCCATGTCTATTTCTGTTGACAGTTTTGACAGCTCACTCCTTTCTTCTTTATCTTGTATGATGTTATAGATCTCTTCTTTTCTCTTATTTTCCTCTGGACTATCGTCACAATTGTAAGCTTGGGGTTCATATATTGGATTACTATACCCCGTTGCTGCTTTCAACTCTGTTAAAGGATACAACCCTATTTGTTCCATGCTAGCTCCTTTTTTTTCAGGTGAGGTAAGGGGACCTGAAGGCTCAAAATCTTCCTCCTTTCACTGACTTAGCACCCACTCCTCATGTGCAGGGTCTTCCCTTTCTTCCTGGTACATTTTCCACAGCTCTAAAATCACTAATATTTTCTCTAATTTCTTCCCCGTGTATGCAGCATGCATGTAAGTGGTCTAGTGTTGCAATACTGCCTTTGACAATGATCTCCCTTGTGGCATGAACGTTTCATCTGCCGTGCCTTTCACCCATTCCGCACTATACTGTTTGAGTTTGGGCATGTGCTTTGGCAATGTTTTGCATGCATTTATCAGAGGAGTATTTCCCATAATAATAAGTCTCAATTGACTGTCAATACTTACCAGTCTTATGAAAGAACTTCATATTTCTGCTTAAATCACCACTTTTCAACGTCATTAAAACAACAAAAATGAGCATGCACAATCAATTGTTGCTCAAGCCTCTAATCTCTTGATTAGATATATATTCCCTTGATTGGATATCCCTACCTTTTGATTGGCGCCAATCACTTCACTACGCTCAATCAATGTTGCTCCTCAACTTTTTCAATTTCTTCACAACTTCTATCACTCTTAGATATTTTTACTCAACAAACAACATACAGACTAGTCGACATTACAAATTAATAAACACTGTGATCACCTTTTTCTCTCTCGCCTTTACTTTGTACCCTATACAGGGTTTGAGATGTCACCATACGTAATTATAATTACATGTTTTATGTTTCTGCTCTACCCCCATTGGGATTTGAAACATCTCCTTCTGAAACTCCATTGAGCCAGGACTCCTAGGCACTACCTTTGCTTCAGACAATTTTCCTGTTACTCAAAAATTATCACAATCCCATCCCCTTCATTTGCCATTCACCTTGGTCTACTCCCCATTCATTTGTTAATCGACATGAGGCCTTCGGTATCGACTCCTCCTCGAATCCGACCACTTCGCCTTCCATCCGCAGGGCGCCCATGAAAACGGGGTAGGGATTTTGTAAAAGGGGGACCTTCCACCATCTCGGTTCTTCTTGCAAGTTTATTTCCAACTGCCCCTCTCCACAGGAAACCGTACAATCTTCTGGCTAATGGCGGAGGACACTCGATCATCCGAAACACTGGAGACAAACTGTTTTGAATCTTTTCCACCCATCCTCTATTACCACTTGAACGTATGGTCCTTTAGTAACGTGCATGCAATGGATGGAGTTCACAGAATAACTCCGAACCAACTCGGGAAGATGGCAAAGGTTGCTGTTTTATTAACAATTATCTAAAACAGGGAGGTTACAATGGACATAAGAGGAAGTCCGCTCACCTCTCGAAAAAACATACACTTTATACTGAAAATACGTCAGAAGTGACGTCATACTACATGGCAAATAAGAAAAACCTACAAGCAATTATAATTGGTTCAAGGGGAACATCTTAGTATACTTTCCATAAGGAATAGGATTGTGATTGGCTGCCCACTATAAGATGGACAACTTATGCCTACCTCTAAAACATGTCATCTTCAACACTATTAAGTACACAGTTTATCATTGGCTCGCAACTATAGGGCCCTTTGTTATACAGCCCTCGACTATTGGTTGGCATGCTGGTGCCATGTCTGGAACATTGGGGTCCCTTTAGCAGTACATAAGCTCATGCCAGGTTCCATGAGGTGGACTTGACTTTACCTCCCCACCCAATTATCCCAACATCTGCCATCACCCATGCCTTCTGCCACGCAGATTGTCTTTGAACTTGGCCTTGCAAAGTATCCTTCTCTGTGGGAAAATACGGGAGTGCAGGCACTCACTATCATTGTTCTAGGGCTCCAAGCTCAACTCTATTTCCATCCTTGGTTCACGTGTCAGGAGACTATGATTTTTATCCATTCTGCAGCATTTGAATGTCTTAAATGAATAAAACGTGACACTCTTGGTTTTCTTTCTTTGCCCCTTAATAAGGGGTGATTCATCTGTGGCACATTCACTGCTTTCAAGAATATATAACCGACCCTGGCTGCTTCAGTTTTGATGCCAGGCCAGACAGCCTCGCCAGGCGCTTCCACAATCTCAGTTTATTCATGCTGCAATACAATCCTCTGCCTTTCCTCTCCATGTGTTTTAGCGTACTAAATTCATTACACTGATGTCCATTTCCTATACAATGGTGGCTTCGCCTGCATTCTATTCACTACATATAGCCAGCCTCTATGATTACTAAGTCTACTTGCGTTACTGCGTCTGTACAATTATTGAACGGTTGCATTTCTGTAGAGCATCGCACATGTGCAATCTTCTTTTTGCATCTGAAAGTTTACTTGATTCTTCACTTCAGCATCACTTTCCGTAAGATCCATGCCTTCTCTTCAGGCAGTATTCACAGGGCATCACTCTCGTCTCTTGTGACATCATTAGCTTCTTTCTTTCACTCTTTTTCATATTCCTTCAGGGAATTCCTCCCCCAGATTGTTGTCTCTTTGGGGATATCTTCGATAGGGTTTCCTCAAAGGGTACCTTTTCTCGAACATATGCTACAGTATTGGCACAACTGCTGGTGTCAAACTTGGCACAGTCTCAGACTTCCAACATATAGGAGGTAGGGGGGGTGGGATGTCCTGCAGAGGCATGCAGCTGCTCCTCTACAGTACCTCTTGAGAAAAGGCTTATAGTTAATACCCTCCAGCCAATACCCTCATAGAAAATGTCAAAGTAATATTAATGTGTCCCTATCTATGGTTTTCATGTGCTATGTTCCCAACTTTCTATTTGTTCTGCCAGATTCTAATTTTTTTAATACTTAATGACTGGGCGTAGGTTCCTTTGCATAATTTAGTCATACATTGATTGAACGTCCCCTTTTTTTTTCCTTTGTTCCTTTTTTAAAAATGATATTGTTCGTATTTGTTTTGCAATACTTTTATGGCTCAAAGCCAAAATAAAGTTATTGACTGACTGACTTTTAGACTTTCCTGTCTGGGTGGTATCATTTGTTACAGGAAGAAAAGAAGGAGTATTGCAATATCACAGAGTAGTGCTTTCAGATATTTTCTCAGCAGACCTTATGGGTTTCATGGTCTCAAGGGAAAGAGGGATAGGGAGTTCTTTGACAGAATGGTAGACCTTATCTCCATGAGGGGAGTCTCTCCTTATGAGGTCCAGCTTTCTGCCACCCCGGGCTCACCATCCTAGCCTCAAAGGGCAGGGCCCGCCCGGGGAGAAGTGACGTGATCTCATGATCCCATGAATCATCACATACACTTCCCCTAATGAGAAGGCCTTTCGCATCTGCACTTAGGGTAAATCTAGGCAGGAAATCTGCATTCCCTTGTTCCTTCCATTTTCTATGCTTGACAGAAAAACTATATGGTTGAAGGTTTAAGAACTAAAGCATAATACAAGGGTTGATGTCTTTCCTCAGATTAAGCAAAGTAAAAGGGGAATGGTCAGTCACCAATCGAAACCTGCGAACTTTGAGCTAGAATTTTAAGTATGTTATAGCCCACTTGCTTGCCAAAGTTTCTAACTCAGTAGTGGCATAGTTCTTCTCACAAGGAAAGAGTTTTCTGCTGATATAAAGGAAGGGGTACTCTGCCACTCATACTGTTGGACCAAAAATGCAACAAGCCCTAATTTAGATGTGTCCGTCTGCAGGATCAATTCCCTGCTAACATTGGGTACCATAACAAATGGCTCACTACAGAGTATGGGGTCTGGGTTCCCTGAATGGGGAAATACCAGGCCATTCTGACCTTGGAGGGCCCGGTATTTCCCCATTCAAGTCACCCACACCCAGTCCATCCCCATTCCCATTTGAGCCCCCTAGGGCGTTAATGACGGACCTGTTGTTAGCATGCTGGGCTGCTCTCAGGACCCGCTAAGGAAGTTTGGTAAAACCAGGCATCCTGAGCGGGTCCCGCGAGCGGACCTCGTAATGAGGAGGTAGGGGGTTAATGGCGCCAGCAGCTCTACCGGCGCGGTTAACCCCCTACTGCCAGGGTCGTAATGAGGACCTATGTGTTTTAACATTTCAAAGCTATCCTGATATCGCTTCTCCCATCTATATTTCTGGGGCTCTGCATTTTAAGTTTATCCGTTAGAGCTACGGTGATAGTCGAGCATCTAGGGATAAATCTGCAGCAAAATCCAGTGAGCCCCAGAAACTCCTGAAGATCCCTTTTGGTTTTAGGAGGAGATGTTTCTTGGACAGCTTTTACTTTTTCCAATTGGTGCTGCACCAACTCCATCCCCACAAAGAACCCAAGGTACTTGACAGCTGACTGTACAAGATGACACTTCCTGGGGTTAGCAGTGAAACCAGCATTCCTTAGTGCCCTCACTCTTTTGTAAAGATGGAATGAATGCTCTTCCTAAGTCTGGCTGTGGATTACTATGTCTTCTAGATATGTCTTCTATATATCGTCAATCCTAGATATAGGATAATTGTCAACATTGGGAGATGGAGTTTAGCTTTCAGAAAACAATACAGAACCTCCAGGGCTGATCTGGTTCAGCAACTGGGACTATTGGCGAGGACCAGCAGCTCTCCGACGGCTCAATAATATCTGCCTCTAAAATGCTATCTACCTCCCTGAGGATTATTTCTTTCTTAACCTACAAGATGTGATAGGGCTTTACATTCACCATCTCTCCTGATATGGTCCAGATGTGGTGCTTGAAGTTTTTAACCCTCCCAGGCTTTTCATTAAAGACATCAGGAAACTGGGACAATAGATCTTGAGTGTCCCCCTGTTGTTCGGATGTTATATCATGGGAGACCAAATTTGGTTCTGGGCTTTCATCTGTCAATAATAAGCATTTTTCTACTCAGTTCACCTTTTAAATAAAGGATATACATGGTAGATTTGGGTTTTTATTTAATCTCTGATCAGGTAGTGAGACGAGATAGTTATAAGGCCCCTTTTTTCCAGTTTCTCATAAGGTGGAAACAACTTAGAAAACATCTTTTGATCAGAGGATGGCAATTGGACTAATACCCTCTGTCCTATCCAAAAGGAACATCAGACCGTCTTCCGATCATATTGGGCTTTCTGTGTTTCTTGAGCCTGCCCGAGATGTTTTGTGACTATATGTTCCTTTAGGCATTCAGTAGTCTGGGAAATTGGGGGAATAGCATCTTCTCTTTCCTCAAAGGCTTCATGAAGCATGTCTTATACATCTCTCGGTTCCTGTCCATAACGAAGCTCAAAAGGGGATAACCCCATAGAGGCTTGCAGGGATTTCTGAACCCCAAACAGTACCCAAGGAATCATAATGTCCCAATTTCACACATCTAATTCAACCAGTTTTTTAAGGATAGTCTTCAGGGTCTGGTTAAATCTCTGCACCAAGTCATACATTTACAGATGGTTCAAAGAGGTACACAGGGTCTTGATTTGCCTCAGCCATCAGTTTGGACATAAAGGGGATAACCTGGTCTGTGAAAAATGTCCTGGGGAAATGCCACCCTAGATAAAAAGGGGATTAGATGTTTTAAAATCTGTTGGGAGGTGTTGTTTTTGAGGGGAAAAGCATCCAGGTATCGGGTGGCATAATCAGTATGGCCAGGATATATTTATTTCCCAACTTAAAGGGCTCTAGTGGACCTATTATGTCAATTCTGGCCTGAGAAAACGGTACCCCAATAATAGGAAGAGGTTATAATGGGACTGGAGACACAATAGTGGGCGGGGGACAGTCTCCAGCACAAGTGATCATAATATATGATAAGTCTGCATGGACAACTGGCCAGTAAAATCATGGCATGACCTTTCCATGAGTTTTCGTAATCCCTAAGTGTCATGAAGTACGATGGAGGTGTGCCAGTTCCAAGACTACTCGGCAGTGACTTCAAGGGACTACTAACTGGGTTCTTGATAGACCATCAGGGGTTACATCCCCTCTGTATAGAAGTTCATGTTTTAAAGAAAAGAAAGAACCTTCTTGTGCCCGGCCCTTAACCTCTGTAACAACCTTTAAGAAAGCTTCCGCTAAGACCGGATAACTATGTTGGGCAAACGCTAAGTTGGGAATGAGCTCTGTTTCTTCAGAGAGTGGTTTTGATTTCTCTGGTGTTACTATATCTGCCTCCCCAAAACCTTTACTACCTGTTTTGTTAATGTCATGTTCCTGGATCTCTAGGGGTATGGAAAAGACTGCACTCTCTAAGATCACTTGAGCAATCTTTTCTCCTATTTTAACTCGGTTAGCTTGTTTTCCATGGTTATGGATTAAGATCTTGATGTCACTTAGGTAGTTGAGATCTTTTACAGCAGCCATGACATCCAGGCCACATTTCCAAGCTAGCCCTGACTTAGAGACCAGCCGTACATAAGTTCCATCTGAAGGGAACAGAATAAGGCAGGTATGGACCAATTATCATTCTCCCACTTCAATAGTAACTTCGCTGCTACTACAAAGATCAAAACCAAAAGACTAAGTTGTAGAAACTGCTGGATTTGAGGCACTAGGAGCAAATTTACTAAACTGAATGGTACACTGATTTTTATCAGTTGGGCCAGATCCCATGCTGATATCATGTATGGCATGCTGGAGCATGCAGTCAGATAAAGTGGTGACATTTCTACTGGGATCTTTATTCAAATAATAATGAAAAATTCCTTTCTTTCCCTATCCCTAAAAGGTTTTCTCTACCTAATTAAAAAATAACTGGGGGGGCTCATCGTCAGAGTGGTTGTCAAACTCAAATTATCCTTTGTTTATCCAAAGTAGCCTACTTTAGCCCTTCCACTAACAAAAGATATTAAGATCAATAGTTCCAGTAGAATGACTCCCTCCCCCTGGTTCATTGGGATCAATCCTATGCACCTATTTCTGTTAGTGTTTGGTAACTGTTCAGTTTCTGCACTTGTAGGGAATACCAGGAGAATTACTCCCTTCTCCACTGAAACCTTCTCCTGGATATCTTGTTTAGTTTCTTGGCTGTTGTTTTGTTAACCTTTTCCTTGGTTTCTGATTCAATAATTATGTGGAAAACCTGGAGAATTGCTCCCTTCTCCTGGTTCAGATGGTTCAGCCACTGGCTATCTTTGGATAACTTCCTGTAAAAGTTTTATCAACCTTTGTACTTCTTCCCACGCGTATCTTGCTTTCAGGTCATAAACTGCTTTAGTTTCCAATATACAGTTATTCCTTGCCTTTCTTTACATTCGTCCTGTTGGTAAGAACAAGGGGAACTGTTTCCATAGTGTCCTTGGTTCCTTCTAACACTCTGATGAAGGAGAATTTTCTTGTGGTACTCTCAGGCCTTAGGGTCCCTCTTGAGGCTAGAGTGTTGAGGGAGACTATTCCCAATACATTCTTCTCTTTTACTCTCTTTCACTCAACAACTGAGACGAGGAAAATCACGTCTGATGTAATCCTCACAACTAGTACTTCTGACGCAACTCTATAGTCGAGGGAGATTACACTTGAGTCTTTCTTTGCATTCAATGTTCTTTACCCCACTACTGGGATGAGGGAGGTCACTCCCGATGCCTTCTTTATTTTCAGTACTTCTGGCTAAAAAACAGAGACTAGGGAGATCACTTCTGTTACTTCGGTACTTCTGGGACAAAGACTGGGAGGAGGGAGAATGCTACTAATGCCTTTGTTACATTCAGCACCCTTCCCCAATCCCCTACTGGCACCCCTGTTACCGCTTCTGTGGTAGGGACACATCACTGGTTTTTCCTGGGGTGTTAGGTCACTGCATTCCTGCTGAGCACTTTTCATTCTTCGCGTCTCGCTCCCCACTGCTTTACTTTAACTCTGCCGGGTCTCTGGCCAGGCTGTGTCATCACGGTTAATGGACCGCATGGTCCATTTCCTTGAAGTCACGTGACTGTCGGTCAGTTCCCAGCTTCCAATCAGTCCTGCTCAGCATCGACCTACAAAGGACTCCTGCAACCTGCTGTTGGTGTCCTTCGGACTGGAGGTTCGCTTCTACAACGTAAATTCTTGGTGCCGGTTTGAACTTCCCAGGTCTGGCAGGCTTCACAACTGCTTCACTCTTGATTGAGTGCTTACTCCATTTTTGTGTCAGACAGCTGGGTCCTCCCAAGCGGAGTGTCATAGTCCTTTGTTTGTGTCCAGTGTGTATGCTTCACACCTCCTATGGGCCACCTCTTCCCAGTACCTTCTGTACTTGTCAAAGGAGTAATTTGTTTAACTCCACCAATCTTCTTCTTCCAGTGTTTTTTGACGATGACTTCAGATCAGGCTGTATGTTTATTTTGGACTTTCGAGAGTTGCCATGCCAACACCAGCCTCAGCCCAGGAACCAGGAAGTCCTCCAGGCAGCTTAGCCGGAGGCCTCCCCCTCCTATATATTTAATCCAGGGCTCCCCTAGCAGGGTGAAGTCTGCAGGGGGAAAAGGCACCAGAATTGCTGTGCCAACACCAACCCCAGCCCGGGACCCATGAAGCCCTTCAGGCAGCTGCATTGGAGTCCACGCCCCCTCTATAATTCTCCTGGCCTCCCCCCACAGTGGAAAGGGTGCAGGAGTTGTAGTGCCAACACCAGCTTCAGCCCAGGACCCCAGAAGACCTACAGGCAGCTTTGTTGGAGGCCATGCCCCCTCCTCTATTTTCCTCCAGCCCTCCCCCACAGGGTGAAGCTCGTGGGGAAAAGGGCATGGGAGTTGGCATCTGCAGGGAGTTAGCAGCTAGCAGGCCTTTGATGACTGTGAACCCCTTAGAATATGCATTTTTGATAAGTGGATCCACCAAGCACCTAAGCATAATTTCTTAACAAGTGAGAGGCACAGCTGGATAATATTAGGCTGTTTTATGTTGTTGTTTTTTTAAATTACTTGTGGAAACAATAAGGAAACAATGCAAATGGAAACTATTGTGCTGACATTGACACGCTATGACATTGGGCCTCATTACGACCCTGGCGGTAAGGGGTTTACGCCAGCGTTAGCTGCGCCGACCCCTTACCGCCAATTACGAGGTCCCTTAGCGCCATGGCGCTTTTAACACCTGCTTTTAGCAGGTGTTAAAATCCATGGCGCTAAGGGACCATGGAGTTAATTACGCCACCGTAATTTACGGTGGCGTAATTAACGCCTTCCCCACTCCCATTATGCCCTATGGGGCAAAAATGGGAATGGGGAAGGGTAAATGGGGATTGGGGACTTACCGCCCCGCCAAGGTCGGAATGGGGCGGTAAGTCCGCCAACCAACATGGCGTAAACGTAGTTTACGCCATGGTGGTAATGTCACGGCCCAGGTGGTAACTTACCGCCTGGATCGTAATGAGGCCCATTGTGTGACCCCAAATGATAATGGACTTGTGGAGGGTTTCTGAGCATATTACTTTTGCCACAAAAAAAGGCTTTTCACTAATTTCCTATGCAGCTTCAAGATGGCTACCCTCATCCCTTCTGTTATACCTACTACATCAGAACAAACTATGGTACCATTCCCAAATGTAAATTGCTGTCTGTGAAAAGGAAAATTCCAGCATTGGTGTCAGCTTCTTATCCTCCATATTATGTACTACCGAAACCAGTTGCTTACCTCATTGGGGAATGAGGGGGAAGCCTACAGTGAGATAACCCCATTTTTAGGTTCAACTGAAGTCCCCATCAGTTTGGATGCTTGGGGTGGGGGGGCAACCATATGCACAATGCTGACCCCCCTTATTAAAACTGATAAGCCCATGTGTTTTCCCACAAGACAGCCCAGTGATCCTGGACAATTGGGAAGTGCTGACCATTATCCCTGTACACCTGCACAGTCTATCGGGCCTTCCACCAATACCCCCAATTCAGTGCCTGCTTTGTGTCTGCTGGGTTCTTCCTGTTATACCCCCTAGCCAGTGCAGACCTGAGTGGCCCCATCCATTGGCCATCACCAATGCAACTCGAGATGGCGCGGAGGGTCTCACATCACCAGAGCCGATCATCCCTGACAAGCCCTCAGATTTCTTCGAACATGACCAGGGTCTGCGGGGCTTTAAGAATGAGTCACGACTGGCTGGAGATATTTGCCTGATCAACTACGAGGGGTGGGCAGTGGGCAGCTGTGCTGGTTTGGATAATGGGATGCTTAAGCCACTTTTATCCTGCGAACAATTGGCATAATGTTCACTTATTCAGTCTGACGAGGGGAACTTACCACACAAAGAGTGCCTGTGCAGCTCTGTTCTCGCTGAACTTCTCTTTCTAAAGAAACCAGTCTTTTTATTGATTGATGCTTTTGGAAAAGGCTTGAACAAAAGGGAGTCATTGCATCAGCAAGAGGTTGGAAAAAAGGTTTCAACAATTCTGATGTAACCCGGCTCAACCCCGTCTGAAATTTGCCACTGTAACATCTGTGCCACCAAAACCACCAAATCTAAAGAGGGTGGGAAGGGGATGATAATCGGGAATAAACCAAGTATTAGCCACAGACTTCCAACTGTGGACAAAGGGTTGCCATTTGAAACAACCACAGCTAGCTGTATTTGCCATAGGAGGGCTCAAGAATCAATAGCCCCTGTACTTCCCCAGATGACTAATTCACAGGTGGACAAGGACACAGGTTAAAAATTGTACCTGACATGGTGGAGACCCGAATAGGTCACCCACTCTACATCCACCATGTAAACACTGGAAGGGCAATAGCTCCTCAGCTATGCAAGGGGTACCTAGACTTGCAAAGTCTGCCTCTGCTGTCTGCGGTGGATGGAAGAAGCAGTCCACACATGCCAAGGAGTTTTCATCTTGTTCCCTTGTCCTGGTTGGAAAGGTTGCATTTGGATTTCACTGTGCCGCATCGGTATACGGATTGACATCTGTACTTCCGGCTCCTCAGGATCACCAGTAGCATTTCTGTTACCATGGTTGCTGTCTTCTGAGGCCCTGCCCACCTGTCTTAATCAATCCTGACGGTCAGATATTTGTACATCATATACTGCCTGGGCAAAGCCCAGGTGAAGTCAGGCAAATTAGGCCTCTGCTGTCTGCAGCTGTCCGCAGTGAGTATGCGTTACATCCTGTTACTATGGCATCATACCCCCAGGCCACTTCCCCAGCACACCCAGGTAATTCATCTCCTAGTTTCAAGTCTTTTTTCATCAAGGTGCTGGCACCACTATTTGCAAATTTGACTGTATTTTGCTTAATGCGTCCAGAAAACCTTCACTTCACTGCAAAACCAACATGCACTTGTTTCACCAACAATCTCATTTCCCTCTGATTTCTACAAACACTGCCGCTGTTGACCTAGTACTTTGGAATGCTAGGCCACTGCGTAACCTTCAAAAGAAAGAAAGCTGGAGGGTCCAACTTAAAGCACCAATCTCAAAGAAATTGGAATATGCTGCCTACAGCACTATGAAATGAGAAAGTATACACGGTCTTCCGAAAACAGCTGAAAACTAATCTGTTCAACTAAGTTTATCTCTGCGCTGCAAGTAGAACTTAGCTTCTCCCTCTTGCCGAATGAACCTGTAACTTTGACCCTCACCACTATGTTCTGTATCACTGTTCCATGTATGTATGTATCAATGTTAAGACTTGATGGTCGTGTAGATGATGAAACCTCTGTCCCCAAGTATCATACGGGCAAATAATAAAATCACTGCCCGTGCAATCTTTGAGGCCACAGGTGTAGAGTACCGTCAGCCTGGAAACAGGAATGTCGGAAGGACCCCACTGACCACTGCAAGGCAAGCAACGAAGTTAGGCAAAGGAAAGCAATTCTAATGAGACCAATGATAAAGGCACACAAGAAGGCTTACCCGAATGCAGGTGGTAGGATGCCCTGGGTGTAGCAAATGGGTAGGGGTCTGTAGTGGTCGACGGCAGCAGGCGACTGATGACAATAAGGATGTGACTCTGTGTAGATGGTGCACACCTGGTCAGCAGAGAAACATGAGCAAGGTACAATGGCAGGAGAGTCCGTAACCAGTCCAGTACACAATCCGAGGTCAGGAACCAGGAAGTAACGACTATTGCAGGGGAAATCCAAGAAACACTCCAGAAGACAAGCCAAGGTCAAGAGTTCCAGGTAATGCAAAAAATGCAGAAGTACCAAGGAGAGACAAGGAGAGGTCCGTGGAAGCAGTCCGTGATCGATTGAGCCAAAGGAACGATAACAATGAAGACGCCAAACAGTACCTGCCAAGAGCAGCTGTGAAGCGTTGTCTGGAGTCTGCTCGATTCATTTGAATGGTAGCGTGGTCACATGGTCGGATCACGTGACGCGAGTACCGTGTCACGTGCTTTGTCCACTGGGATATCTTCCTGATCACATGGATAACGTGATGCGTGATCAGCGTCCCTCCTTCCTCTCCTAGATTACTTCCTGGTCACATGCTGATGCACGTGACGGGCCCCCAAGCAATGCCGAAAACCATGGTGCAGCGTGGAGAGACGCCACAGCAATCGCCACCGGAGGAAAGGAGCCCGACCCGGGCACAGGATCCTCCCATGCCTGCGCCAGGAACTGTCACGCAACTGCCGTCGTCTGGTGTGTGGAGGCAAGTGGGAAGCCGGGGGGAGTTGGTTCGTGACCAGGGACGTGACAATCAAGTAAGTATACTGTAACAGCGCCATGATGCCCCAGGGCCGTTGTGCGATATACAAATTCAAATAAATAAATAAATCTGCCGCCGATTTTGACCTATTGCTTACACTAAATCTTCACTTTCTATGCATTACAGAAACATAGATTCTGCGTCACAATACTATTGTTGCTGCTTCCCTTACCACATCTTTGACCTCGTTTGACCATGTCCCCCGCGCCACTGGCATACTTTACGGTTCCTCCTTCTCTGCTATTTCTTCTCCCACTCTTATTTCTTCCCATTCCTCATTTGAATGTATCTATAAAATCTTCTCATTTATCATTGTGCTCCCTGGTTCGATTGGTTCTTTTTGCGAAGGCATTGATCACCTTTTGTCTCACATCTTGCCTAATCCTACTCCTGTCATACTTTTAGGTGACTTTAATCTCTATCTTTCCTCAATACACGCTACCATTCCTTTTCTATCAGTTCTTGACTCTCACTTTCTTCTCCCTCTTGTGACTCCTTCATCTCATATGTCTGGCTCCTCTCTTGATCTAATCTTCATCTCAACTCTTACTTCTTTTCCTGTGTTAGCTCTACCTGTCTACCTCTCGGATCAATATCTGCTTTCAGTATCACTATTCCCCTCTACCTTCCTAAATCCTCCGGTTCTCTCACTCCCAGCCACATTTGTTCGACACAATCTATGTAACTTTAACCCCACACTTTTTTAACACCACTTTTATCGCTTCTTTCCTTTCTCTGCTTTCCTTCCAACGCTCAATGCTAATGAGGATGACTCTGTCCTTTCCACATCTGTTTCTTCCTCTTTAGACCAACTCTATCTTCTGTCCTACTTTCACCCCAGCCGGAAACCATCCCAACCCTGGCTATCTCCCTATCTTTGTTCCATAAGTCGCTTTCTCCGATGTCTCGAAAGGTGCTTTAAGTCTAAATCTATGCATGATCACTCCTCCTACTTTTCTTATAATGCTCTCTATGATAAATGTTTATTCTCTGCAAATCGTCTCTATTTTTCTGATCTCTTGCACACTCAATCCACCCACCCTCTCTTCCAAACCCTTGCACAACTTCTTTCTACTCCTACGTTAGATCATTCTGTTAGCTCCACGTTAACTGCTCCCAACTTCATTCATTTTTTATCCTCTAAAGTCCTCTCTTCGTCGTGACATTGAGGCCTCTCTTCCACCTGATGTGCCACCTCCTCCCATGTCCATTCCTCAGGCCTTCTTGCTCAAGTTTCTAATACTGATGTTCTTATCTTACTAGCTAAAGACCAACCCACTCCTTCTCCTAGTGACCCAATTCCTTATGCATTAATACCTTCTCGTACCCTACCTTGTTTCCTTCTTTCTACCTCTATTTTACCGGAATCTGCTAAACATGCATCTATTATGCCTATCGTAAAGAAGCCAAATGTGGATCCTTCGATTATTTCCAACTTTCTTCCAATCTCTCACCTCTCATTCCTTTCTAAACTGTTAGAACGCCTTGTTTACTCCCAGGTTTCTTTGTTCGTCTCTGACTCTTCTCTTCGTCCCCGATTTCAATTTGCTTTCATCCCTCACATTCTACTGAAACTGCTCTTGTGTCTGTACTAAATTCTCTTCTTTCAGTCCTCTATTCTAAACACTCATCTTTTCTTATTCTTCTGGATCTAACGGCTGCCTTTGACACTGTGCATCACTCTTTACTTCTGGCGTCACTTTCCTCTTTCGGTTTTACAGGTTCTGTTCTGTCTTGGTTTAACACCTATTTGTCTAATGAAGTGTTTTCTGTCTCCTGGGCAGGCAAGTCTTCTACATCTCATTCGCTTGCCCATGGGGTACCTCAAGGGTTGGTCTTAGGCCCGTTCTCTTTTCTCTTTTCTCTCTACACATCACATCTTGCAGCTATTATTTCCTCCTTTGGCTTATCTCATAATTTCTACGCCGATGACACTCAACTCTTTCTATCCTTTTCTTCCTTTTCTCCTGAAATTCATCACACTCTCTCGACTTTCTTAGTTGCTTGAAATCTTGGATGTCTTCCCACTTTCTTACTCTTAATGCTGGGAAGACTGAAGTACTGTTCATCCCTGCTAACACTCTTTCTCCCCATCTTCCACCTCCTTTCATATCTTTTCCACCTTCTAAGCTCCCGATCTCATCCACAGCTCGTAATCTTGGCCTCTACCTCGACTCAAATCTCCCTTTCTATCATCACATTTCTCTAACCTCTCGTTCTTGTCGTTTTCATCTTCATAACATCTGTAAATCCTGCCCGTTTCTCAATTTCCAAGCTTCAAAACTCTTAATTTCCTCTGTAATCTTTTCTCATCTTTTCTACTGTTCTATTGCTCTGTTTGGTCTCCCAATTCTCGTCTTGCTCCTCTTAGATCAGTCTTTAATTCTTCTATTCACCTACTGTGTCTTCTCGCATTTTGAGATTCTATTTCTTACTCTCTTGCTGCACTTGGTTGGCTGCCTTTCATTCTAAAATTAAATGTAATGTTGTCTGTCTTGTTTTCAAGTCTCTCTCTGGTCTTGCCCCTAGCTACCTTGCTGAACTAATATGCTTTTACACTCCCTCTCGCTCTCTTTTGTCTTCCTCTCAGTTCTGGCTTCTGGCTCCTTGTCCCCCCTGTGATCATTCTCATTTTCGGTCCTTTGAACTTCTTGCTCCCCTTCATTGGAATGTTCGTACACTTTCCCTTTGCTCTATCACTGTCTACTCTCTTTTCTGTCATTCGTTAAAATCTCATCTACTACAACATTCCTGAGTGATCGTTTCCTATACTTAACTGCTTATTCACTTTTATTGTACCGTGTTTAATTTTTATGCTCAGTGCTATGGCTTAAGGCGCTCAATAAAAGACAAATAAAATACAAATACAATGAACCCAGGGAAGCACTCGTTGAAAAATGTACACACTGGCTTTGAGCTGTAAGAGGGAGCCTATTTGCAACACAAGAACAAATCCTGAGCTGTACAAGGGTACCCAAGAGGTGTAGCAATGTTCTTGATTCTGTTAAAATTGCCTTTAAGAGCTCAAATATTTCTAAGTGCATGTTGAGCAAGATGCCAACCACCTGTTAACAGTGTAACCATACCCAGTGGCATGATTTGGAAAATTCAATAGAAAGGCCCATGCTTTCGGGACCAAATATCATACCTCTTCGGAAAAAGGCTTATACCCTCCAAACGAGACACCCATAGAAAATGTCAAAGTAATGTTACTGTGTCGTTATCTATGGTTTTGTTAGACTATGCTCCCAATTTCCTGTTTGTTCTGCCAGATTCTAATTTGTTTAATTCTTAAAGACTAGGCCTAGGGTCCTTTGCATAATATGGTTATAAATTGATGGAATGTCCCTTTTTTTCTTCCCTTCCTTTTTTCCTTTAATTTTTTTTTTATTGTTCTTATTTGTTTTGCAATACTTTTACGGCTCAAAGTCAAAATAAAGTTATTGACTCACTGACTTTTAGACTTTAAAGTCTGGGTGGTATCATTTGTTACAGGAAGAGGAGCATTGCAATAAAATACAGTAGTGCTTTCAGAAAGTTTTTCAGCAGACCTTATGGGTTTCATTGTCTCAAGGGCAAGAGAGATAGGGAGTTCCATCACAAAACAGTAGTCCTTATCCGCATGAGGGGAGTATCTCCCTATGAGATCCAGCTTTCTGCCACTCCTAGGGGAAATGTTGCATAGCAGGCTCACTTTCCTAGCCTCACAGGGAAGGGCTCCCCCAGGGAGAAGTGACATGGTCCCATGAATCATCACATACATTTCCGCTAATGCGAATGCCTTTCCCATCTGCACTTAGGGGAGATCTAGATAGGAAATCTGCGTCCCCTTGTTCCTTCAATTTTCTATGCTTCACAGAAAAACAATATGGTTGGAGGTCTAAGAACCAAAGCATAATATGAGGGTTGATGTATTTCCTCAGACTAAGTCAAGTAAAAGGGGAATGGTCAGTCACCAATCAAAACTTGCGACCTGTGAGTTACTATTTTAAGTATGTTATAGTCCACTTGATTGCTAAAGTCTCTAACTCAGTAGTGGCATAGATCTTCTCACAAGGAAAGAGTTCCCTGCTGATATAAAGGACGGGGTGCTCTACCCACTCATACTCTTGGGCCAGAAATGCACCAAGACCTAATTTAGATGTGTCCATCTGCAGGATAAATTCCCTGCTAACATTGGGTATCTTAAGAACAGGCTCACTGCCAAGTATGTGTTTTAACATGTCAAGGCTACCCTGATATCGCTTCTCCCATCTATATTTCTGGGGCTTTGCATTTTTAGGTTTATCTGTTAGACCTGCAATGATAGTAGAGTATCTAGGGATGAATCTGCTGCAATATCCAGTGAGCCCCAGAAACGCCTGAAGATTCTTAATTTTAAGAGGAGATGTTTCTTGGACGGCTTTTATTTTTTCCAATTGGGGCTACACCAACTCCATCCCCACAAAGAGCCAAAGGTACTTGACAGCTGATTGTGCAAGATGACACTTCTTGTGGTTAGCATCCAAACAAGCCTTCCTTAGCGCCCTCACTCTTTTGTAAAGATGGAAGGAATGCTCTTCCTAAGTCTGGCTGTGAATTAGTATGTCTTTTAAGTATGCTCCGCAGAAATGGGAAAAGGGCTGCAATACCTTGTCCATAAGCCTTTGAAAGGTAGCGGGACCCATGCAGTCCAAAAGGAAAGACTTTAAATGGAGACAACTCCCAGTGAGTAGAAAAAGCTGTATTGGTCCTCGTCAGAGCGATCCAGGAGAACCTGCCAATAGCCTTCGTCAGATCAATCGTGGAGATGTATTTAGCCGGTCCCAGTTTGTTAATTAAATCGTCAATCCTAGGCATAGGATAATAGTAAAAATTGGGAGATAGAGTTTAGCTTTCAGAAATCAATACAGAACCTCCAGGACTGATCTGGTTCAGTGACTAGGACTATTGGCGAGGAAAAGGGGCTTTTCGACGGCTCAACTATATCTGCCTCCAAAATGCTATCTACCTCCCTGAGGATTGTTATTATCTTAAACTCAAAGATGCAATAGGGCTTTAAATTCACCATCTTTCCTGATGGGGTCCAGATGGGGTCTTGATGTGGTGCTTGAAGTTTTTAACCCTCTCAGGTTTTTCATTAAAGATATCAGGAAACTGGGACAATAGCTCTTGAGTGTCCCCCTGTTGTTAGGATGTTAAATCATGGGAGACCAAATTTGGTTCTGGGCTTCCATCTGTCAATAATGTGGCCATGGTCACAAAGCATTTTTCTATTCACTCTACATTTTTTAAAAAGGATATACATG
Source organism: Ambystoma mexicanum (assembly GCF_040938575.1). Taxonomy (NCBI): domain Eukaryota; kingdom Metazoa; phylum Chordata; class Amphibia; order Caudata; family Ambystomatidae; genus Ambystoma; species Ambystoma mexicanum. The sequence goes on along the minus strand of NC_090938.1, from coordinate 184,373,042 downwards.
GTAGATTTGGGTTTTTAATCTCTGGTCAGGTAGTGAGATGAGATAGTTATAAGGCCCCCTTTTTCCAGTATCTCATATGGCTGTAACAACTTAGATAGCATCTGTTGGTCATAGTTTGGCAATAGGACTAATACCTTCTGTGCTATCGAAAAGGAATGTCAGACCGCCTTCCAATCATGTTGGACTTTCTGGGCCTCATTACGACCTCGGTGGTAGCCATGCTGCTATTGGAGGCATGGCTGCCGCCGAAATCGCCTCCGGGTTCCCAGAATGAGGAATTACCTGGCTATTTCGAGTTTGGAGGGCCTGGTAATTCCTCCCTTCAAGGACCCGGACCCAGACCTTCCCCATTCCCATTTCAGCCCCCATAGGGCTGAATGGGAATGGGAGAGAGAGCAAACAACGGCCGATTACGAGTTGGCCCGTTGTTTGCTCCCTCTTCCCCTCGCGGGACCCGGTAAGCACGCCTGGTTTTACCAGGCGTACTTACCGGGTCCCGCGAGGGGACCTCGTAATGTGGCGCAACAAGTTTAACGGGTCCGCATCCTTTTGCGGAACCCGTTAACCCATTCTGCCAGGGTCGTAATGAGGCCCTCTGTGTTTCTTGAGCCTGCCCGAGATGTTTTGTCACTATATGTTCCTTTGAGCATCGGATGGTCTAGGAAATTGGGGGAAAAGCATCTTCTCTCTCCTCCCAGGCTTCACAAAGCATGTCTAATACGTCTCTCAGTTCCTGTCCATACAGAAGATCAAATGGGGAAAACCCCACAGACGCCTCTGGGGATTTCCAAACCACAAACAGCACCCAAGGAATCATGATGTCCCAATTTCACACATCTAATTCAACCTGTTTTTTAAGGATAGTCTTTAGGGTCTGGTTGACGCTCTCTACTAATTCATCCATTTACCGATGGTTCACAGAGGTACGCAAGGTCATAATTTGCAGTATCTCCTTTGCCTCAGCTATCAGTTTGGACATAAAGGTGCTATGCTGGTCTGTTAGAATTTCCTGGGGAAACACCACACTAGATAAAAAGGGGATTAGATGTTTTAAGATCTCTTGGGAGGTGTTGCTTTTGAGGCGAAAAGCTTCCAGGTATCGGGTGGCATAATCAAGTATGACCAGGATATATTTATTTCCCAATTTAGAGAGCTCTAGTTGTCCTATTATGTCCATTCCAAACTGAGAAAAGAGTACCCCAATAATAGGAAGAGGTTATAATGGGGCTGGAGACACGATGGGGGCAGGGGTCAGTCTTCACCACAATTGATCACAACATTTGTTAAGTCTGCATGGACGCCTGGCCAGTAAAATCATGGAATGACCTGTCTATGAGTTTTATGTATGTATGTATTTATTTTTTTATTTATTTATTTATTTATTTATTTGTTTGTTTATTTATTTATTTATTTATTTAATATACAGCTATGTGCATATTAAATAAATAAATAAATAAACAAATAAATACATGTATTTTTATGTACTGGCTTTACATATAACAACCGAATATAAACATTAAAATACATCAATCTTTTATACAAAACTAAAAAGAATCTCTAATAAAATCAATCATATTTAACACCATCTCACAGTCATACATTGTATTAATGGAAGATCCCTATTGATAATTATTTTAAAATCACTAAAACAACTTCATAACATTTCATCATATGATAGATCAAGTTTTGTATCGTTGCCACTTAACAAACTTTCCCATATATCATTTATAGTTCCAATCTTTCTAGTATTGTCATATGCCAACAACTATTTAGTACGCAGGTTCTGAAGGCTTTCGCACTCACATATTATGTGGTTTGCGGACTCAATACACATCGATCCACAGAGTCTACAATATCTGGATTCTCTCGGTATGTTCACTTTTACACCTAGAATTTCCATAGTGTCTCTCGTATTAAATTTAAATTACAAATAACATCTAACGGTAGTGCACTCAGGAAATGCCATCTGGTAACAAGGTTTGCATTTTACTCCAGAGCCATATTCCAAGTATAAACCACTATTTGTTTTAGTTGCGAGGTTAACCAGATTTTATTCTCTGCCATAGGCATACATCGCTCTTTTCAATGGCCATTTGAGCATATCAGAAGAGTAGATTAGCCAACTATTTACATCATCTTTGGACCATTTATGATATGTATCACTCAACCTATAGAATATTTTCGAATCTTGTTTCTTATCCATGACTTCAAAATTATTCATCAGGTCTACTATAAACGTGTCATTATCCAATTTAGCTAGTTTCCCATAGAGAGTGCTATATCACTCACACTATTCATCTGACATCCTAACAGCATATATTCCCGAAGTAAACATTTGGGCATTTTCAATATTATTCGTAACATTTTTGCTTCGAATCTTTCCAATTCTTTTATGAACCGTATTTCCCATACTTATGCCCCATATAATAAACATGAGACAATGTTAGCGGAGTATAACATCACTATTGTACTAACCGAGAAACCGCCTTTACCTCCTATAAAGTTTCTCATTTCTATTGTCACAATCATACACCTCCGTTTAGTGTCTTGCCAGTGTGTTTGCCAGGAGAGTTGATGGTCAATGATCAATCACTCCAAGATATTTATACTGTTCCACTATCTCTATCAGTTGGCCATTAATATACCATTTGTGGGTCTTGTTATTACACATTTTAATTTTACCAAGAAACCTCATTATCTTGGTTTTACTTATATTAATGGTCAAATGATTGCTGTTAGCGAATCTTTCAGGAATGTCTAATTTGGCGTGTAGGCCTTTCAGTGTATAATCTAAGAGCAACAAGTCATTGGCATAACCTAGCCAGCCCAACCCTTTTGTGCCAATTCTGATGTTATTAATTTTTGGTTCTGGGTCATTTCTCATGAGTTTTCATAATCTCTAAGTGTCATGAAGTACGACGGGGGTGTGCCAGTTCCAAGACTACTCAGCAGTGACTGAGCAGGACTACTAACTGGGTTCTTGGTAGACCTTCAAGGATTAAATCCCGTCTGTAGAGAAGTTCATGTTTACAAAAAATAAAGAACCTCCTTGTGCCCGGCCCTCAACCTCTGTAACAACTTTTAAAGGAATAGTGCGCTGAAAAATATTATTGTCCCGAGGGTTCGTGCATGTGTTTTTAAGCATACGTTGATCGATCGTACAAACATTTCCTATGCCCCTTACCGAAGTTTTCCTAATTTTAACACATGCGAAATCAGGCAGCAGGGCGCGGCCATCTTGTGCTAATCTTATTCATTGCCACATCGCCCTAAGGTGAACTACCCTTGCAGCACTAAATCACATCCCCAGCGCTTGAGGATGAGATCACTAGACATGTAGCGCCCATTTCACAATGCCAATGCACGTCTTGTGTCAACATTCTCTGCGCTTCAGCTAATGACGTGTTTCCATGGAAATGGCAGGACGCCTCTTTCCTCAATAAGTATAAACAGACCGCTTCTCATCAGACAACATCAGATTTGCTTTTCCAATCCTTTCACTGTCTGTTTTTTAGTATTCTGTGCCTCGTTTCTGTGCTCTGGTCAGCTACCTTCATTGCTCGTATTACGTGAGAACAGATACTATTACCATTACTATCCATTTTTATTTTGTCCCATAATGGCAACAATACAGGCCTACCAGTATGAGCCAGAGTATTGCAAGGTGGAATTACTCGAAAGAGAAAGATGAGGAAACGATGGGGCTTCGGACGACAGATCAAGAACCTGAGCCTAGTCGTATGGACGATGTATCCACCTGGTGTAACTGCAATCGGTGCGCGCTAACCACAACCGAGGAGAACTGCTGCTGCCGAGAAAACTCTGGATGCTTGTCCTACATATCGGAAGGCGAGACACCGCCGCAATGCATTAGCAAGCTGCATGACTTCAGGGCAGCCTGCGAAACACGGTCTGTGTTGAAGATTATGATGGTGCTTATGCACGAACTTCACGCAACAGTTCGCCCTCGCAATCCAAGTAACGAGTGAGTGTACTCCAGTTGTGATGTCACTTGGGCCACTACCATTTCATGGTTGTCTCCTATATTGTCGTAACTTTGATCTATCACTGCCAAATGAATTTAGTCTTGCAATTCTATACATCACTCGCAATTTGGGTAAATCATAGTGGTCTTCTTATGTTTATTTCATGTACATCCATTAAGCAATATTTCTTTGTGTCCCAAATGTAATGGAATGCATAGTCGTTCAATATTATGATGTGTCTACACTTTAAAGCCCAAGTGGATTGATCCGTGAAGTAACATTTCTACTTGCAAAAATGCCATTGGATACAAGATTGCATTTTCAACTAAGGTTTAATACACTTATCTTGTTCATTTAAAAACAGTTTGTATCTTTCTCTTCCACAGGTGGTACAGGCTGGTGGCCTATCGTTCGTTTACATGGTGGCTTCATGGGAGGCTTGGACACCATGTTCGACGAGTAATACCCGCCTGTGTCGTTGGTGCCATTAGAGACACATTCCCCAGTGACAGCGGTCAGTGCAGAGGTTTTTCCCATACTGTGCTGTAACCCAAAGTTTATAATGTGTAGTACATTTGTGCCATCAAAATCAACAACAAAAAAAAATAGAACGGAACTTTTATGAATGGTTGTTTCAGTTTTTCAGTGAATCAAGTATGTCTCCATTCAGCAGTGTTCTGGCCCTTTCCTACATGTCTCTTGGCCGTCCATCCCCCCCTACCCTATCAATGACTCTTAGCGCCTGTGGCCGTGCCCTCCCAAGGTGGCTGGCAGGGTGGGAACGGCCAAGGTGCAACACACCATGTACACCTCAAAGGTATCTTACGTGCAGGGGCCATTGTTCACATGCCCTCCTCAGACCCAGTGTCTCCAGGCAGGCTCCCCTGAAGCAGATCCTGCCCCTGCAATCTACATAAGTGTGTTTCTCCCTTCAATGCTGTTCCGGGCCTTGTGTGCATGCCTCATGCCCATCCACCCCCCCCTCCATTATCAACGGCAGTTCACACTAGTGGATATGGGCTGCCAAAGGGGGCTGGCAGGGGTGGGAACGGCCAAGGTGCCAAACACCATGTACACTTCAAAGGTATCTTACGTGCAGGGGCCATTGTACACATGGCCTAGCCAGACCCCGTGTCACCATGCAGGCTCCCCTGAAGCAGACTGCGCCCCTGCTATCCACATAAGACCATGTCATGTCACTCATTCACATACACACCCACTTTTCTAATTCTTTATAAACCTCTTGATATTTATCATGAGAACATCTGTGAGCACTGCAAGTCAACTCATGAACGTGCTACCTGAGAACCTCTGTGACCATTGAGATTCAGCTCGTCAAAGTGCTACCTGTGAACATCTCCCTGTTCTCCTGCTTGCTGAATCTAACTGTTTGTTGGTCAAGGTAAGGGCAGGTCACCTAGTCATATCTCCTTGATCTTTAAATTGCAATCTATTTTGAACCAACATACCCAGTAGTGTAATGTTCATTCATCTCATTGCCATTACCATTGACTTGAGTTTAATTTGTTCACTTCTCGATATATAGCAATTGTCAAATTGCATCCTTCGCAGACTATGTCTATAAGCATGTATCCTTTTGATGCATGATAGTACATTCAAGGGACGAGTAACATGTTATGATTTGCGTCAGATCAATCAATTGTGTATGAAAGCTATCCTATAATACAGTCCGCTACACTACACAGGTTTTGCTTCAGTGACCAAAACATAGATTGCATAGAAAAATGTATGATATAATTGCATCTTTCTCACGCGAAATAATTTTTTATTGAGGTGGACCTTTTTTTTTTTTACAGAATTTCCAACAATGCCTGCATGTATGGCTTACCGTTTGCGTTCTAAGACCCATAATAAACCTAAAGGCACAATAATGCATATATTGCTGAGGAATGTAGATCTAATAAGAGAATGGGTAAGATATTGCGGATTTGCACCGGACGAGCTTGAAAGTAGAGCCCATTTGTCTTGTGGGACTTGAGGGGTGATCGATTCCGCATCTGCAACCTACACTTTACCACGAATATGTATGATCAATAGCAGTACAAAAAGAAGCATTGACTCAGAACGTCTTGTAAATTGCTTCCAAATACAATTCCAGCTCTATGCATGCACACGCTGCCTATGTGAGTCACGGTTCATGATTTAGCTGTAGGCCTTGGAGTACTGAACAGGTAACTACATGGACGGATTGATGTTTTAGGTAAATGTCCCTTATAATACTTTTCATATTTACAGGCTTGTATTGCTTTATAACTAAACCCCATTTTGCTATACATCTGTCTTTGGTTTTAGGAGCATCATAGACAACTTTTTATGGGCATATATAACTGTGCTATAGTGCCCTTGGAAATAAGCATAATCTTTTTGTAATCGGTTGCTTTACATGTCAATTTGTTTAGGTTAGCTTTTGCAATTAAAATCTAATTTTCCCTTTACAACTCCATGACAATGCACTGAATATGAAGGAGCAAGATTCTGCATCCATGTCTTTCCCGGAATCAACAACAACTTTGAGCGCTTATCAGGTAGGTTTATTTCGCTATTCAATTCCGGAAATGTATTATTAGAGATAATATGATAAAGTTTACATATCTTGTTGTTTGTTTACATAATGTTTCATTATGGGTTTTTATTGATATGTACCATTGTCTGCATCCCATTGTGTGCCTTCAATTTCACTTTTTTCATCCATACTAAAACAAGTACTGTGTTACAGGGTGATGCTGGTACTTTGACTACAATTACATCATCCTTTCAAGCTGATCCAGAGCTTGAGGTATGCGTACCTACAGTTACCTTGAATGAAAGAAAGTATATTGTACATCTGATACTATTAGACAGTGACATTATTATAAATGGCCATCTTTTGCAAAACGCTTGAGTGCAACATTACAATAAGTGGGTTTCGCACCGTGAACTCTGATCGAGTACACTAGCCATCAATCAGGTGCAATTCGAAATGTATATTTTGACTAAATGACGTAAACAGTGTACGAGGGTATCTATGTAAGCTGTGTGTGCAAGGAAATAATTGGATTTAAAATATGATTGACTTTTTAAAAAATCAATATTCTATTCTAGGCATGTATACAAGATCGGGAAATAGAAGAGGAGGCACGTGGATCCGAGGTGGCGGAACAACTTGCTGGTGCAGTCGTTACAGCGAAGAACATGGTTGCACAGAAAATCAAGAAAGCAAGGGTAACTAGCAAACAAGTGCGATTAAAAAAAAGTATTTTGGGCAGGTGTCTTCATAACATGCTTTATTTTAAATCTAAAGTGCTATATACTGTATGTTGGTTTTACATTGAACATGTTTTCACAACCCATCTCCTAGAGGCCCAGAAGTAAACAAACTTTGATGACACAGACAGCTACTGAAGCCAGGGATGCTGCTTGCCAAACTGATTTCACCATGGAGCAACTATTATTTGTGGCGCAGCGTGTTCAAATCAATAATCAGACTTGAGATACTTATGCCCATTGGCCAGAAAATGAATTGAATGTGACCGACGAAGCTAGCAAAGTGTTGTTGGACCATTGCTACAATGCGAGAACTCCACAGATGAAGACGAAACTGAATATAATGATGATGCTTTTGAATTACTCGCAGACCACTTGACACAATCGACACCAGCAAAAAAAGGGACACCCAACAAACAATCGACATTGATGTGTTCTCCGATTCGTGTTCAAATAGCACAAGCTGAATTAACAGAGACTGAAGCCTCAACACAATTGACTGAGGAACTTGCCAAAGATCTCGACTACAGTGCGTCCGGTTCGGCCGATATGTCCACCACAGTTGAGTCACAAACCACATTCATGCAGGATGATATTCTAATACAGGGGCCCAAATACATTGTATTCGACAGCTGCCTAATGGAGATTTTACTGATGCTGAAAAATGTCCATCCAGTGAGGGGAGAAGTATGCGGGAAGCCATTGTTGAATGTGACTCGTGTATCACAAGGCACTAACTTGAAAATACAAGCCACCTGTGATCTGCTCCATGCAAAATGTTCATGGTCCACTCAACCGATGATGGGGAAAGTGGCAGCTGGAAATCTACTGTGTGCAGCAGCTTTACTTTTCAGTGGCTCCACTTTTAATAAGTTGTCCAGTTTCCATCAATTTGTGGGACTCCAGTTCCTTTCTAAAATGCAGTACTACAAATATCAACATGAATATTTATTCCCTGCTATTAGTGAAGCATGGAAAATTTAACAAATGTCAATTGAAAGAACATTCTCTGACAAACGGTTCAAGCTAGCTGGCGATGGACAGTCTGACAGCCCCGGATTTTCAGAAAAGTACTGCACATACCACTTTCAGGACATGGAAACTAAAAAAACAATGTTTCTCCATGGCCTCTGAGGATTTACATCCGAATGTAAATCCTCAGAGGCCATGGAGAAACATTGTTTCATCAAATCCCTGGAAGATCTCCAAATGAGGGGAATGCAAATTGACCTCATAGCCACGGACAGACATGTTTCAATAGCCAAGACCATGAGAGAGCAGTTTCCAAATATTCACCATCAATTTAATGTATGGCACATTGCCAAATCAATCAATAAAACATTCTCAGCTGCTGGGAAAAAAAAGGTTCTGAAAATATTTTACAGTGGTCGCAGTCTTTCAGCGACCATCTTTGGTGGAGCTCCAAAACTTGTGGTGGTTCTGTGGAAATTCTACTAGAAAAATGGCGGTCACTAATGCTCCACTGTTCTAAAGTTCACTCTTGGACAGAAAACAATGTGCACATGGACCCTTTTTGTCACCAGAGCAGGAACGCAAGAGGAAGTGGTTGATTCCATCTTCACCTCCACACAAAGCTCTTGAGAAGATCGTGTTTGATAAAACTCTATCAAGACATCTGAAGGGGCTCACAGAGTTCTGTCACACAGGAGATTTGCAGGTGTTCCACAATATGTACAGGCCCAAGCGATTGCATTTCTGCATAGACGGGATACAATATAGGACATTACTACCGGTATTAGCGCATAACGAGAACGTGGGACATGAACAATTGAGGACTGCAGGAAACTTTGGGATGCTTTGTTACACAATGGCCTTTACAAAAAGAAGCAAAAAATGGGTGGTTAAGCCAATATACCAGGAAATGGAATTTGATTTTGTGAAAGATCTTATTATGACTGTCTTGGACATACATACTCAGGGAATCGCACACGATTTTGTTCCGAGGACACATACATTGCCACAAAACATTGCAAACATGCCCTGTCCACCGAAAGCAGAGCTTGTGGAACAGTTCACTTCCCGGTTCAAATGATTATCATCTATTTCATTGTTCAACAATGTTTATATAAAGTGTCCAAATAACACGTCCAATTTGTCTTTTGAAATCTATTCTCTTTGTCAATTTTATTTTCAACAAGTGCCTTTTTGAGAATGCGATACAATGTAACGCTGTGCTTTCACACTTCCCAGTTTCGTCAAGCTATTGTGGGTCTTTCACTGATCGTGGGAGGGTCAGATGGATAACAGCAGGAAAGCAACTTTGAGGTTCTGTAGTTGCCTTACCAAAGACTTGCCCAAATAGCTGATTAACTATGCGTCCCACCAAAGGAATGAGACCTAGGCTAGATAAGATACTCAGCATGCAAGAACTAGTGACTGTAAGCAAAGCAGAGCATCAAAGGGGGTTGTTGGTGATAAATAGCTGCACTCTGACCTATATTTTCATGGGGGCATATGTTGGGGGTTGTTGCTAATGTAAGGAAGGAGTGGGTCGGTTGAGCCCCCACTCCCCATGCATTCTATGCGAAAGTGACACCTTGCTCTTGCACTCGTGGGGGATGCCTCCTTTGTCCTTCTGCAGCCATGGGGAAGAAAGTGGGTGCTATTGCTAGACACACTTTGACTCCATTTTGTGTACCCTAAACTCCAACTTTGGACTAGGCCGCATTCTGGCATTGTGAAGTTTCCCCTCCCCTCAGCAGCACCGCGCACAGCGAGCACTGACAGCCCCCACCTTTTTCCTCCTGTGCCTGTGCCTCCCAAGTCCCTTTCTCATGGATTTGTGCTGAGACAAGATGTTGCGAACAAAGAATGTATTAATTTCATTCTTCCTCTGAGATCACTGTCCTGTGTGTGACAGGGCCAAACCATGGCTTGTAGTTCATCCATCTCAACAAATGTACTCCTGCACCACTCACCCCCGCTGCCGGAAAATTACTGCTTGTTCAACCTTGTCCCCCTCCAAAGCTATTCTTTTGATGTACCAGAAGTGTGGCCTTCCTTGCTGACCACCCCAGAGTGCCTCCTAATAAAACAAGACCCCAGTCACAGTAAATTCCGTCCTAAACTAAAATGTGTCACTCCACCCCCTTTCTCGCTCTGATGTGCCAGACCTGTCAGCTATCGATCCTGACCCCCGCAGGTTACCTCATGGGCAAGACCCCAACCCACTTCACCTCGCTAATGGCCCAAAGTGGGATAGTACAAACTTACGTGTGCAATTTATAGGCCTCTAATATATACTTAAAAGGTATAGTGATGATCATTATTTAATGCATGTCTAGGATAAGTGTGTAGATCAGTGTGGCGAGTGAGCGCCTTCACTATCAGATGTCTTATCACAGGAGCCGATCTTTAATTTGCAGCCCTTGGAGTCTTACGATTTCAAACGCAGTGGGGGTAGGTGTCAGCGTTACCAGAATATATAGCCAATCCAGAATAGGTATATGAGGGGTGAGGTTGAGGTGGTGTGGGGTTAGGCTCTGGAAACCAGATGCGTTCAAGGAGAACTGGGGTCATGGGTTCAGGGGACCGCAGCCTGGCAGGAGGGGGTTGCAACAGGGCTTGCTCGTACATTCTTGTACAAGCAAATTTTGTCAGGGCTCAAGACTCGCTCCTTGTGAAAAATATTTACGTGATTTGCCGTGTGAACAGAAAATAGGCTGAGCTGACAGGTGGTGTGGGCTGGCTGTGGGAGTCGCTGGGAGAGTGCGAAGTTCTCCAGAGGAACATTATAAATAAGGCTTTTGGAAGTAAACTAACTGTAACTAACTGTAACTGTTTTCATTAAAAAAAAGTAAATTACTAGAAATTTCGTGTGGCATTGGTGGATGGCAGCAAACAATTCATTTGTTTTTCAAAAATATTTCTAATGCCACTATGGTCTGAAGGGCTATTCGCTCGCATTCGGAGTGAGGGTCAGCAGCTTTGAATTTTGCTTATGAGCTGAGCAAACCCATGCATTGTATACAGTATAAGGTTCAATTGTTTATCGCCCTAGCAAGAAAGGCAGTATTCCTAAAGGAATGAATGAAGGGAGGGGTGTAATACCATCAAATATGATAAGGTTCACCATTCCAGAACTGGACAAAGTAACATGTAATTTCATTTTATGAAAATGTGTTATTCAGAACAGAGTCTCTGCATTACGCTGAGAGAATGGAAATGCTGAATATTATGTACGTTTTACTATATACGATTTTATAGACCAATGAGTCAACATATCATTAGCCGACCGTTATTGCTGGCTTACATTGTACTGGGTTGTTCTTTGTGGCATATTGCAACGACATGCAAATACAACCTGTGTGTGTACTTGTCTTTGTCCCGGGCACATGGGCAGTCCAGCATCGAAATGCATCCAGTCCACATCTGAGTTCCCCCAGGTTCCACAAACACAAAATTCTACGCTAATATTTAGTTAAAATGCCAGTAATGTGTTCTTCGAATTGTAGCGTTAGCTTCTGCATCCCATTTCGAGCTGAACATACTCCATAGCACTAACTCTCAAGCAAATTGTAGACTACTTTCCACGTTGTTTTCTCTGTGTTCCCATTGTTTCACATTTGTGTTCATCCTTAGTTTTCACACGGTGCAGAATGAATGGTTAAAATTATAAATTATAATAAAGAACAGCTACTGAGACACATTTCTGTATGTTTTTCAAAAAGCTACATCCTGCATTTCTGTGATTGTCATCGATTCCAGATACCAATTGACGGTTTTTTTAACAGGCAGCTGCAGATACACTTAAATGACTGGATCACCATGACACTGTTTTGGGACGATCGGCACAGGCTGATATGCTCTTACACTGTACCAGCGATAAGGAGCAACCTCACATCATTTACGGTGGCCTGGCACCAAGCTGATGCCGAAGCCCTGCGATTCACGGTACGTCCAATGCGTTTCTTATACCCAAAAGGAAAACCACGTGACTCACGATAAACAGGATCGAGAAGAAAGGAACAAAATTACCCATTTGCTGGAATATGGCAATCGCTGGATGTTCTCGAAGTGTTTATTGTGAAATAAAAGTACTTTACAAATTGTAGAGTTTTGCTATTTCCTTTCCCAAAGTATAGTTTTATATTTAAAATTGGGACGCGCTGTTTTGTGAAATTACGTGTGTTGATATTCCGGGTTCTGCGTAAACCTACGTTAACACGTAGGTGATGACTGGGCACATTTGGCTACACTCCCCAGTAACGTCATGGAGATATGCGGAGAATATCACTAGGTTTGGTGATGTCAGCCTCAGGGGTGGAGGATATGATTTACTGCTGCCAGGGCAGTTCCCCTTCGGGCGATGCTGCAACGGATAAGATTAGCACAAGATGACCACGCCCTGCTACCTGATTTCGCATGTGTAAAAATGAGGAAAACTACAGTAAGGTGCATAGGAAATGTTTGTACGATAGATCAACGTATGCTTAAAAACACATGCCCGAACCCTCGGGACAATAATATTTTTGAGCGCACTATTCCTTTAAGAAAGCTTTCGCTAAGACCAGATCATTATGTTAGGCGAATGCTAAATTGAGAATGAGCTCTGTTTCTCCAGAGGGTGGTTTAGATTTCTCTGGTGTTACTATGTCTGCCGCACCAAAACCTTTACTACTTGTTTCGGTAATGTCATGTTCCTAGATCTACAGGGGTATGGGAAATACTGCATTCTCTAAAATCACTTGAGCAATCTTTTCTCCTATTTTAACTCGGTTAGCTTGTTTCCTATGGTTATGGATTAAGATCTTGATGTCACCTCGGTAGTCAGGATCTATTACAGCAGCCATGTCATCCAGGCATATTTCCAAGCTAGACCAGACTTAGAGACCAGCCACACATATGTTCCATCTGAAGGGAACAGAATAAGGCTGGTAGCGACCAATTGTCGTTCTCCCACTTCAATAGTAACGTCACTGCTACTACAAAGATCAAAACCAAGAGACTAAATTGTAGAAGCCACTGGATTTTAGGCACTAGGAGGAAGTTCACTAAACTGAATGGTACCCTGATCTTTATTAGTTGGGCCGGATCTCTCGTCTGACACCATGTGTGGCATGCTGGAATGAAGAAGGCCAATTTTCTCTATCCCTAAAGGGGCTTCCATACCTAAATAAAGACTAACTGGGGTGGTTGTCGTCAGGATGGTTGTCAAACTCAAAGTGTTTGTCCTCTATCCAAACTAGCCTACTCTAGCTCTTCCACTAACAAAAGATATTAACATGAATAGTTCCAGTAGAATGACTCTCTTCTCCTGGTTCAATGTGATCAGCCCTATGCGTGTATTTCTGTTAGTCTTTGGTTCAGTTTCTGCACTTGTATAGAATACCAGGAGAATTACTCCCTTCTCCTGGTCCAATATTTTAGCAACTGAAACCTTCTCCTGGTTAACTTGGTTAGTTTATTGGCTGCTGTTTCGATAACCTTTTGCCTTAGTTTCTGATTCAACAATTATGTGGAAAACCCAGAGACGTAAACCCTTCCCCTGGTTCAGATGGTACAGCCACTGGCTATCTTTGTTTAACTTCCTGCAGCAGTTTTATCAACCCTTGTACTTCTTCCTACGCGTCATACACTCCTTAGTTTCCAATATACAGTTATTCCTTGCCTTTCTTTACATTTGTCCTGTTTGTAAGGGGAATTGTTCCCATAATGTCCTTGATTCCTTCTAACACGCTGATGAAGGAGATTTTTCTTGTGTTACTCTCAGGCCTTAGGGTCCCTCTAGAGGCTAGAGTGTTGAGGGAGACTATTCCCGACACGTTCTTCTCTTTTACGCTCTTTGGCTAAACAACTGAGACGTGGAAGATCACTTGTGATGTAATCTTGGTACTTCTGACACAACTCTAGAGATAAGGAAGATTACTCTCGAGGCTTTCTTTCCATTCAATATTCTTTACCCCACTACTGAGACAAGGGAGGTTACTCCTGATGCCTTTTTTATTTTCAGTACTTCTGGCACAAAACCGAGACCATGGAGATCACTCCTGTTACTTCGGTACTTCTGGGACAATGACTGGGATGAGGGAGAAAGCTTCTGGTGCCTTTGTTACATTCAGCACCCTTCCACAATCCCCTATTGGTACTCCTGTTACTGCTTCTGTGGTGGGCTGACATCACTGGTTCTTCCTGTGGTGTAAGGTTGCTGTATTCCCGCTGAGCGCTTTTCTTGCTTCGTGTCTCACTCCCCATTGCTGTGCTTTGTCTTTGTGGGGTCTGCGGCCAGGCAGTGTTGTCACAGTTATTGCACCGTTTGGTCAACCTCCTCGAGATCACGCCACTGTTGGTATGTTCCCAGCTTCCAGTCAGGCCTGCTCAGTGTCAGCCTACAAAGTTCTCCTGTTACCTGCTGTTGGCATCCTCCCGACTGCAGGTATGCTTCCCCAATGAAGATTCTTGGTGCCTGTTTGAACTTCCCAGTCTGCCAGGCTTCACAACTGCTTCACTCTTGATTAAGTCCTTTCTCCATTTTTGTATCAGATCGCTGGGACCTCCCAAGCGGAGTGTCATAGCCCTTTGTTTGTGTCCATTGTGTATTCTTCACACCTCCTCTGGGCCGCCTCTTCCCAGTACCTTCTGTACTTGTCAAAGGAGTAGTTTTTATAATTCTACCAATTTTCTTCTTCAGCCTCAGCCCATGACCCAGGAAGCCCTCCAGGCAGCTTTGTTGGAGGCTACTTCCCCTCCTATTTTTATCATCCCGGGCTCCCCTAGCAGGGTGAAGTCCTCAGGGTAAAAGGGGCCAGAATCGCTGTGCCAACACCAGCCTCAGCTCAGGACCCAGGAAGCTCTCCAGTCAGCTTTGTTGGAGGCCACGCCCCCTCCATTTTCCTCCTGACCTCCCCGCACAGGGGAAAGGGTGGAGGAGGTGCTGTGCCGACACCGGCCTCAACACACGACCCAGGACCCATTTTTCTCATACAACTTCCAGGCAGACTTGACACATTTATTTCTCTAAATAAATATGTCCGAAGTCTAACCTGCAGAAAGTTGACTTTTTTCCTAAAAGCAGTGTGGCCTAACAGTAGCATTCTTTAAGTCAAGGATAAGCAACTTGCTGCTCGCTAAACATTTTGGACTGCAAGTCCCATTATCCCTCACCATTGACTAGGCTGGCTAAGGCTGATTGGAGTTCTAGCCCAAAACCTCAGAGTATGCGAATGTCTCAGACCCCTGATTTACGTGTTAATATTTATCAGTACAAATAAGAAAAGGGTGGACATTTTTCCTCCCGATGAGGAGGCATGAGCTGTTTCATTCAGTGATTGAAGCACTGGTGTATCTAGACTCAATCTGAAGCTTAGACCTACAGTTCAGTAGTCCAGTCTTTTGAAGCATTTCCTGAACTCAGTGAGAGACAACTTTCATACATGGTCTGCGCCAACCCATATTATCTCCCAAGTCTTCAGGATCTACACATGGGCAAATATGGATATAATAATCATCATCATCATCATCTTCATCATAATATTATTAATAGTAATAATATGAGCATTTTAGCTTTTGCTGGATTCATCACACTTCAAAGTACAGTAATAACAGCGGTTGTCATAACCTAATTTAATGGTACGAAGTCGACATCAAAAAGATGACTTTTTATTTTATGGGACTCTCTTCCTCCCAAAAGACACCTGAAAGTATGTCCCGGGGATGAAGTCATGGGCCTGGTAACTGATAGCAGGAGCATTATTTCCTATCTCATTCATTGTGATTTTCAGTGAATCAAAAGTAGCTTAATAGGATTTATGTGAAATCCTGATGGTCAAATGTTAGCTTTTGTCACTTCCTGAGACGTCGTGAAAGGGTCCATGTGTCTTGTCACTCACTCTGCTTCTCCTGTTATATTTTTTAAATGGCTGCAATGCTCATGAGACTCAACACAGATGGCACTGCTGTTTTCGGGTAATTTCAGGTATTGTGACCAACTAAGATGATGTATCAGTAAAGTTCACATGAAAACCTCAAAATGGCTCTAAATTAATATTCTGTCTTTGAAGAATGCCTATTATTTAATTCTATTCAATGTCAAATACAGAAAAAAAACAATAATACACTTAGGTGTTTAACAAAAGTTTTATTGGAATTGTACATCGTGCTTTCATACAGACTGCTTTGCAGACATGCAAATCATTTACTAGAATCTTATAGAGGATTTCAATGGATACGATCAAGCGGTGTGGTTGATCCCTTTTAAGAGAGAATATAAACAGTCCAATGTGATTATTACTATACATTTTCCCTTCTGAAATGTCTTAAGCGTAATTCAGAAGACCAAGAATCATTGAAAACTGAGCAAAACAAGATAGGAAGCATCAGCCTGCAATGATTTTGATCATCACAGTTGCTTTACCCACAGCGGATTGGTGCATCTGCAGTCACAATAATCTCAGTCACTTCAACCCCAATGTACTCCCCTTTTACATCTTCAATATTTGTTGTGTCATCCTCAAAGACTGTCTTCATCTTTCCCGTCCAGGGGATGTCAGCAGTGCATCGTTTACCAGTGACATAGTAATCCAACGAGTACTGGGGCCGCACTTCCACTTTGGCGTTAATGGAGTCAGACCTTGATTCCATCCGCCTGCCTGCGGTACCTGCAGTGAGGCTAGTGGTGACCGATGAGGACACAGACATATCTGCCAAACCGGGGATGCCGGCATTAAACTCTATGGCAGAACCAATCGCAATAGAGGAATCGAAGCTCCAGCTAGATTCTGTTTCCACAGTGAAGATCAGTTGCCTCTCAATATTAAGGGGTGGGCTACCTTCAGGAGCAGCACAGTTCTGGGCTTTTGTTTTTGCTGTTAGCTGCAGTGGCTCGGTTCTCAATATTTTCTTATCATTAAAGTTGTACCTAATATCATATAGGATCACCTTTTTGGTAGGCTTGCTATTGTAAACTTGCACATACTTGCTCTTCAGCACATATGCAGAAATATCCATGTCTCCATGCCTTTTAACACCTGACATAGCATTGATGCTTTGACCATCTGCATTGATTGCAACCGCTTTCCAGATACTGACGTCATCCCTTGCGCCACTCCCTGCATCATTCCAAACCCAGGCCCACTGCCCTGGAGTTACATAGTCGGATTTAACACAGCGGAAATCATCAACGGAAGGGGGTGCATAGTTCCCTGTAGCAACATAACCCAGAGATACATAGTAGGGGGGACACACAGGACGCCAAATAGCACATTTTCTATTAGCCCCAGAACCCCTATCTGTCCAAACATGAACAAAAGAGGTTGGCTTAGCCAATGTCCCTGGTTTTACTTCTTTTGCAAATATTCCACTTGGTCTATTATAATTATTTGCGGCGACGTGTCCGAGACTGCAGCAGTGGTCAGCCCTCCAGAAGCAGACATCCCTGTTTGCTCCGCTTCCTAAAAAAAGGCAAATGCATAATAAGTTCAATAATTACAGATCCCTCCCAATGCAGTCAATTACCTTTTTCTCTGCTGCCTCTGATAGAAATTCTGGTTCTTATAGATATGTAGTTTTTTTTTAAATTTAAATGCTCTGGTATGTGGCCCAAAGGCATCCTTCACCCCTACCTTTGGTGAGCAAGGCTGGCAGAGTGGCAACCAATGTGTGCGACGGTGGAAATTACAATCCACGTATGCATGTCCCCCCAAAAGTCTGAGATCATCTAGAAATTGCTATTTGCCATTGGGGTGTCAAAACAGGGGTTTGAGGTTAAAAAAACTAATGATGAGTCTATAGAAAGAACCTCACTTTCCCCTCCCCCCGTATCCCCCACCACCCCCTGGATGTGCTGCTTTTTCCAGTTTGGTACATCGTCTCTTCACTCATTTTCCCTCATTCTACCTTTTACGCAAACGCCTAATTCTAACCCACGGTTATTATCTTCCAGAAACATATATTGCATTCACATTTTCAGTTTGCAATATGAAGTTACAAAAATATTGCTTTTTGGGCAGAACATTGCTAAGAATTTCACAAATGTTCTGTCTACAGAATGCAGTCGGCCGTATGCAGCCAAAAATGAGCAAAACCCAGAAGCCCATTCACCAATGGTGGAAATTAAAACATGTCCTTTGAAGTTTGTGCCCATGGTTCCTGATTTATAAAGTGTTTTTCCATACGAACGTGCATTGTACATCAGCCCAAAAACGTCATTTCAGTTTTATGCTTCCAAGAATGACAGTCTCCTCTTTGGTCCTGTTTAACATGAGTGCCCCTCACCCCACTCACCCCCGAAGGCCAGACATTTATAATAACCTTTGGTGGATGTGGCCTTACCTTTGTCATCCCAAATTTTGACCACTTCTTTCGTCACATAGAGAACCAGGGCGACATCTGCTGAAGCTCCAGCTGAAGGGATTGTAATTTTGTCATAATTCAGCACATACGCCGTCTCCGAGGGTCGGTTATAATTGCTTACGGAAAGGAAGGTCCCAGATGCCAAACCTTGAAATTGAAAACATAGAGGATATATTGTAGTGCAATTTCTAGCAGCACTGTGCAGTTTTGTCAAAGCCACATTCTGCTGAGTGCAAGGAGCAAGGTCTTTATGGTGTCTTTGTACTGCGTGCAGCTACTTCAGTGACATTTTCACACAACAGAAAAACCCACACACCCATTCATGCATATACATCTCCATCCTTAGTGTCATTACACCATCTATGCTTGTCCCACTTTTCTCGCAGTTATGAAGGATACCTGTTTTGGGGAAACTGATGACGTGGGATCCTCCGGCCAGTGCTGCTCGATGCTCAGAATGTACTTCTGCCCTGCAGAGTCCCTTAGTCTATATTTAAAGTCAATAAGGGAACCCCTAGAAGTAGGATGAGAGCATATATAAGCTAACACAGGGTCCAGTGGAGTTAGCACTCCCCCAGCTATGAGATATAATGCTACTGTCACACGGGTAATAACTTGATAAATAATGGACATTTAAGAGGAAAAATGCCAAAGTAATTTGCCACCACTTGAGCATTTAGTGTTACATTTGCATATCACACGCAGTCTAATTTATCTTTATTATTTTTGAGGATATCTGCATTTTGCCAACTCCCTGTAGAATGGCCCTATCCATGACTTTCCTTTTCTGAATTTTTCTGTCCTATGCATGCACAATGACCCTGGAGTACCATGTACCCAGAAGCTATATGATGGCCTTATTCAGACACACTATACAAAACAGGTAGTATTTAATCTTGCAATACATTCAAGTAATTTGGTATGGTGACTCTCAAAATGTAAATATACCGTTGTTGCTGTACTACTAATTAGGAATTCATAGAAAGCACCATTTCAGCTGTAATAACTTTAAAGGGGGAAAAGCAGTATACATCTATGTAACTGTTAGATGTGGTCATTTGCTTACTGTCACTTTCTAAAACAGGGATTTAAAAATGATAGGTGGGTGTGGATGTCCTTCGTATTGTGCCGCTTAACTCAGCATGGAATGTGGAATCTGCTTAAGGAGTGACAGTTATGCTCAAGGGGTGTCCCCAACATTACTGCTAGGGCTGGGTGACAATGCATGCAGCCATTGAAAGATGACTACAGGAGTTTACTGAAGTTTGAATGAAATACATTGCAATGGGATCATCACATTGGCATCTAGTGTTAAATTCGAAAATAAAAGCATAAAAGATTAAGTTTGGAAAATAAAGTTTGAAAACCAAAAGAGAGGAAATCTGGGCAATTGTCAAGAAAATGATGCAGCCATTAAACGTCATAAGGAGAAAGTGTTCATGTGGCTGAAGGCTGTGAACCAACTGTAGTCAAGTCATTTTAACATTAAAATACGTATTTTTTTAAAAGTGGAAGGATACAAAGTTTAAGGAAAAATAAAGTGTCTTTTGGACAAAAGGTGTGTGATAATGGGCGGACTCCTTTTTATATAAAAATAAATGCATCTCGCAGGCGTTTGATCTAAATCGCCAACGCCTCTGGGAAAAACAAATTGCAATGGGTTGCCCTCTGAGACTGGTGGATGATTTGAAGGCCATGCATTGGGATACCAAGGTGAGGGTATGCCTTGATCAAAAAGGGAACTACACAAGGTGGATTAACAGTCGCTGCGGGCTGTGCCAGGGATGAGTACTGGCACCATTTTTATTTGGTATGTATATCAGCGACTATGGAAACATTGTTAAGAAACTTTGAACTTTCCCACTGAAATTAAGAAACCTGCCAATCAGCTATCTGGCATACGCCGACGACATAGTCATATTTGATCTGACCCCTATTGGCCTTCAAAGAACCTTGACAGCGACGAGCGCCTATTTTGCATCTCTGTATTTACAAACCAACGTTAATAAATCAAAAAAGGAAATAATACATTATATTAAAAATCAAACCAAATGTTAATTGTGGCATATCTAAGAAGCGCTTGGAAGTTGCCCCGAATTTTAAATACTTGGGAATTGAGATCAATTCAAAAAAATCTAAGCAAATGGAAAATGATTGGCTACTTAAAAACTAAAATGAACATGTTAGAATTGACAGAAGATTTGACAGGTTTTCTGCAATCCCTATGTTTAGGTTCTATCATCAAAAAGTTGTCCCCTGCTTGGTGTACAGAGCTGAAACTGGTCTAATACCTACGAATATTTGTGGGAGAGTGGAGCCATTAATATGGAAAACACTCCTCTCTATTCCCAAAGGCTCACCTATGTCTGTCATAAGACATGAACTGGATTTGGTCTCATTACAGGCACGCTTAGACTGGAGGCAGTTGCAACTTCTGAGAGCATAATTGCTCGCTCCAGAGAACTGTGTGTTGTTAGAATTGGGTGTATAGCTCAGGGGCAACACGCTCGCCTTTGAAGCAAGACAACATGGAGCAGCACAGGTTCGAACCCTGGGTCCATGCTTAGAAACCTCTGGGTATTAAGCATGTTATAAATAACCATTTATATATTTATAATTATATCTTCTAATTGAGTGCCCAAAATTACATGAATCACATACACATTGCTTTGGGCTATTTGTTTTTAGATTAAAAAGTATTTAACACTAAATTGTTTTGGTCAAGGATTCAAAATAGTTGTGAGCCATCTTTGAATAAATCACTTTTAAAGTTCTTAAAGTTGTCCTGTACCGATGATTTGAAATGAATGTCTTAAATTCTGTAGAAACATGAGATGTTTACTGTTACTTTCATGAACTTTTGTAATGTATCAATTTGAATGACATGACATGTTGATTTTTAAGATTGTTTTTCTGTATTTCTTTTACAAAAGATGAGTTTGTTAATCATATGTAAATAAATAAATAAATACAATAAATACAAATAAAATGTATCACTATGTGCTGAGGAACATGATGGGATGGGAAGGACAGGATAAGTAGGTACGGTCTTGAAACAAGTAGAGAAAAATGTTAGTCTGATAAAGGAATTATCTCTTTAATATTCTGTCTAATTATTGTTTTTGTTGCTTTTAAAAAAATGACCCGTACTGCTTGTCTGGCTAACATCGGAATCCAAGCATTCTTTCATTTTTTCCTTATAAAGGAATTCTAATTGTGTAGCACATACCAGTGACAAAGTGAATCAGCATTGTTGTCAGGTGAGATCATCTGATGATCACATTACATTGGCACTGCAGTGCATATTTTACATTTTTATATGTTCAAGTAATCAACAGTTGAGCCCCAGAGTACAGCAATAGACATGTTCAAATATTTCAAATAGACTCAGAAATAGGATCTGAAGTTTGCCTTTCTAGGAAGTCCTTTCACGTGTTATATTTGTTATATTTCAAGCAGACTGCTTTCTTTTCAATAGAAGGTTCAGAGCTATAGATATCCAGAAAACAACCCATCGACAATAGTCTTGATGAGCATGAAGCACAAGCTACAACTCTGAAGTTCAGTCAAGCTAAGCCAAGTCTAACATGTTACATTGTATAAGAATCTCTGTGGCTCTAAACAGTCTATTGAAAACAATGCATTCTGTGATTAGAATAATATGTAAGATTGACAGATTGAGGAAATTATATTACATAATTAAAATATTTTTACAGATCTGTTGGTGTACTTTAAGGTGAAACTGGTTATTAATTCAATATTTAAATAAAATAAAATATGCATATTAACTGAGAAACAGGAATCTAAGTAAATGTGGAAGTACAAGTGGACATTTCTACAAAGGTTTGTCTCAGTCGTATAACAGAAGTTGTGCCTTGGAAGATTGAATAAGAGTGTGACAGGAATTTGTGTGCATTGCTTTCAAAACATTATCATCTGATACAGGGCAGAACACTTTGCCATTGTGCGATCATGGCGAAAGGAAAAATATCATGATGAGTATTTTAGGAGAAAAATCATTCTTGTAAATCTTCTGTATGACTTAATATAATAAAGTGCTGAAGGGGTATTGTATATATTTAACGTTTTTTGGAAAAGTGCAGATACATTTTTCAAAGCATAGTTTAAAATTTCAAAAAATTGTGAAAAATAGTTGTCTAAAAATAGTATTGTATCAAAACCAATTGTGAACCAAAAAAAACAAAATTGAGTGAGTTAGTTTTAGATCATAGAATTTGAAAATAAAGTCAACTGCAATTCAATTAGTTTACTAAATAATTATAATGCAGAAGGAAAGACCTTAAACTGATTAATTGAATAAAATGCTTGTTCATAGTTATTCAAAGAGTTCTACAAAGTATAACTTGTTGAGACTGGTGAATTTAAATCAACTGATCAGACTGGAATTTCATGCAAAAAATACTCTTCATAATCATCTAGAGAAATGTAAATCCCTACTCTAGCACATGCTGTTGTGCCTAGCCTCCCCACCCGGTAAAAATATATGATTGTGACCAGGCTGCTTGATGTTAGAATTAGCTGTACCAAATTGAAAATACAGTATAGTTGGATGTTAAATGGTTGTCTTGAGAAGTCTTGGAAGTGAGATATGGTTAGGAACACAATACTTTGCTCAGAAACCTTCAGGTGATGGTGTGCCCCCTGTGTGGGTTTAGGGAAATCCCCTTGGAACATTATTACACTTTTTAAGATGTTAAGAAGGCAATACTCACTTGCAGGTTCGACAGGGTCAATGTCTACTGACCATAAACCAACATTGGCATTTGCGCCTGAACCTCTGTCATCCCAGATAGGAAAAAGGAAACCGGTTCGTACCAGATCTGCTTGTACACACCTGCAAAACATTTTTTTTAGTATCGTCATGGCCTGGAAGGATTTCTAGAACCTATTCTTCACACACAAACACACAAAATGTACAAGGTAGATAAAAACAATATGCTGTTTACATATAATGTTGACTAGTTCTTGAAATGAGAGGCACCGTTTTTCATTTCCGAGGGGTGCAAGGCTCCAGACTGTCTGAGTGTTTTCTTACCTATACTTTCTTGCATCAGGATAACTATTGGAATTGCTCTCAGCTGCATTCCCCAAACACACATATCCTGGCGCTGGTATCATTTGATAAATGATGACATCTTGTTTAGCTCCACTTCCTGTATCTTTCCACGTGGGTCTGAAAACATACAAACAATATTAATTGTAAAACATGACCTCATCTGGATACATTGATACTTTAATTTGGTTAAGGAACTTATTGGAGAGTCTTCATAATATGTTATTGGGAAGCAACTTTGTAAGCTGGGTGGATAGCTCAGGGGGGGAACGTGTTTGTCTTGGAAGCAAGATAATGCAGAGCAACACAGGTTTTAATCATGGTCCCACTCTTAGAGACTGCCTAGGGACTGATCTCCAGTATTGCTCACATTATAAAAGATTAATTAAGTCTAAACACACAAGGAAAAAGTCTGTCAATGTATTCTACTCTTGTAGATCCTGTGTACCTTACCTAGCTAGAATGATGTGATGTGTTCATCAATAAATAGGATATAAACTTGAATGACTCCTAAAATGAAGAAAATAGCCAAGAGGATGATCAGCCTTGCTATTGAGGTGGGAGGTACAGAACTGATTTCGTTCAAAATAACAGGAGTGGCGGACAACAGTTTCCCAAATGTCACCCTAATGTCCTGGTTATCCAGTACACCTGATTCATAGACCATCCTAAAAGCTTCCCCACTCTTAAATCAGTGCCCTAGACCTATGACCTCTGTATCAGTGGCAGAGATCAGAGAGGAGGTCTTGCATGTTGCATGACCTAAGGTCATGCTTAAAAATGTAGTTTAATTTGTCTAGGCAGTGAGTGAGGACCCAGCATTGAGAAGCTGTGCAGCAAGGTACAACAAATGGTTAATTGGAATACTGGTTAGGGGGCATACATTGCATACTATTATGAAGTGAGGTCATCCAGCTAGTGCATTGGGGTTTCTGTGGTGCCTGTGGAAGATACACCTTCACAAGGAGGGGTCGGGGCTAGAGCTCCAGATGCATAAGTGTTGGTGCAAGTTTAATTGTGATGGGTATAAGATTCCCCACCCTGGAGGTGTAGGTTGAGAATGCCTATTTCCTGTTTTTGTTGGTGCATGTTTACAGCTCTAAACTGTACAGGTCCTAGCTTCTTGTCCAACATTAGCCCCAAGAGATGAGGAGCTTGTCGGTTCGGTAGGAGGCAGAATGCCTTACTCTCCTAGCTTGCTAGAGTGATGTACTTCTTGTTTGAGATATGAATGTCATCCTTTGCCATGGATACTCGGCAAACTCCTCAATTGTTGGCCTTGTCGAGAGTATAATTGGTGTAACCCAGTAGTAAAATCACTAGTACCTGAACGACCCAGGTGGACTAAGGAGCCCATTTCCAACGTCCTTCACAATGACTGCAGCATTAGGAGGTGGTGAATGGTTAGGCACAGCGGTGTCTCCAAGTATACAGTAACCTAGCAAGACGTAAGCCCGGGAGGAAGACAACATAAATACAAATACAACATACCAGATTGATTATACAGTCAGAAGCAGTCTATCCCTAGATCACATTAAAAGATTGTGCTGTGCAGTGTACATAATGGTGTCCCCTACAGTGCAGTCAGTCCAGCTCTATTTGTCCTTGAATTCCTCCCACCTGCAAACTAAGAAAAGTGAACTTAGGCTTACTTTTCTAGCAAGCCTACATACAATGTGACGGATAGTTGACAAAACTAATAGAAACCTTGGAAAGTTTGTAAACCTTGAAAACCTTGTCTTTGTTTCAACAAGGATACCACTGTTTGCAGCGAAGGCAGTAACAATAAGACACAAGAGGAAGAAGTGTTTGGAATGGAGTGTTGCCCCAACACATCATTATCACAATTCCAATGTAACAAGATGGGGCTGGGCCTGTGACATCAATCCCCCAATAGCTAGGTCTCTGTGATTGTGCATTTGTGGACTAGGGTCAAAATCACCTGGCATTTACACAATAACTGCATTTGGCATAGGAATATACAGGCATAGAAGGGATTGTTTATCCACTTGCCAGATATCCTTGTGTGGGAGATGAGATGATCATAAAATCATAATTTAGAGGTTTATTTCTGGAGGCAGAGAAGGAAGGATGTGTGTTTGGAGCATGGAGTACTGCCACATTTGCTAAATCAATTAAAATGAACATATCATGAGCTTAACGAATCATAGGGGACACTTTTATAGAACTGCTTCTAGCCTATTAGTCAACTAATAATGTTTGATATTGACATTTGTTTTGTTTTTCTCTGTCTTATTTATTTATTTAACTTCAATTTGTTTTAGTTCAAATTGAACTTTTCACATATAAAATATATCAAACACATCAATAAATATCCTAAAAACATTCCAATATGAATTATTTCTTCTGTAAACATTTTGCAAAATAAAACATGACGTAGCCTCATCATGTGGTTTCTGTCAATTCTTATAGTAAGATATCATATTCCTTGAAATCTCACAGTTATTATATAGTCAACCCCACCTTTACTCGCACATTTCTCCACTGTCAGTCCATTGTCACTTTACAATAAATCAGTGTAAATGACTGCTGTTTAGAGACATCTGCTAGTGTGGGTTCTGTTAACTGCTAAAGAGGTAGATTTCGCACTGAGACATTGGTCAGAAAATTTCACTTTTTATCCATTCGGGACCTTGTACAAATCTTTCTAAAATATAATGTGTAAAAAATCTGTGTTAAAGGTACGTTATGGTTAAGTTGCACCAATTCAAACCTATCAAATTCATTGAAAAAAGTACTTTGTTAAAGGGACGTTATTATTAAGTTGTACTAATAAAAACCTCACAAATTCAATGGAAAAAGTTTCTTAAAGGGATATTATGGTTACAGGTAAAACTTTTAAAATTAAAAATTAAAAAAACACAAGAAAATGACCAGTTATGGTAAAAGAAAGCACCTATAACTTGCGCCACTACTGTCACTGCTAAGACTAACACCCATGACATGAAAGATGACATAACAATTTTCATTGAAGATTTTACTCATCACCTCAGAAATCTGGACGACTTGGTTTTGATTACTGACTGTACAAATCTTTAAATGAAAAAATTGCAATATATGCAGAAGACGTTAACCTTCTTGTATATTGTAGAAGTGAGTGGGTGTGTGTTGGGTGTCAGCCAGCTCATTGGTGCAAAGATACAAGCCAATAACCAGGCCATGCACACACAATATATCTGCAACTAATGGATCCACAAGTCCCCCAAAATCTACACTCTCTGCATCCTGAAAGACACAGCCATAGCAATAGCCATCTGCACTCCACTCAGCAAACAGATCTTCTACCACACTCTCTCCTTGCAAACCCCACCCACGAAACCTCCTTGGCCAATCCCCTGAACTGCACAGTCCCATTTCCATGCCTGGCATCCTCAAAAGACCTGGATGTAGCATGTTCTGTCTGCAGACTACCGTGGTGTCTGTGGACAGCTCATCCAAATCGAGGAGTTGGGGAGTGAATTTAAACACTCTTTAGTGGTGGCTCTGAAAAGAGCCTTTTTTAATTTGTTTTTGGGGCTTTTCAGATGTTTTCAGCTACACCTACTAAATGCACTCTACATGATTTTACAACAATTTTCTAAGTGTATTCTGAATATTAGCAACACAGATTTCATTGCCACAATCTGTTAAAGTGATGTCATCACAAAAAAAGGACTTGCACCATCCTCCAGAATGTTGTCATTTGGGAACGATGACATCCCAACAGCGCACAAAAAGGAAGAAATGCCTTGGTTGACAAGACGCCATCCTGTGTCTTGTTGAGGACAGAAGTCATCGGGGCAGGTCCATAGAGCCCTAGGTGGTATTTGGGAAAAGTTCACCTTTGGACATGGAAAGAGCTGCATTAGTGCTTTCAGCAACTCCTTCACTGCACTCTGCAAAGTTATTCCACTAACGTACCTCAAATACAGTCCTCCACAATGCACCACAAGGACATACGGACTGTTGAAAACAGCCATATTTTTACAAAGTGCAAATACACCATGCAGATTTCTCTCAGGCACATGACACCACAAAGCCTCCACTCCCTCCAATCCAAGGTTGGCAGAAATCCCACACATCTCTGCATACCTCTGCAGATTAATCATGAAACAATCCCCTATCATCCACACACTGAGTCTGTCCATCTCTCCAACCACATTCATCTTCACTACTCACAGCAATGAAAAAAAGCGATTATCCTCTCTTCCTATAAAGCACAACCAAAACACCTGATTGGCTAATCCCCACAGTCCTCTTCCCGTGCCAAGCATTCTCAAAATACCTGAATGTGGCACGTGCTGTCCACAGACTACTGCGGTGTCCGCAGACAGTTCATCCAAAGCGAAGGGTTGAGGAGTGAAATTAAACACTCTTTAGTGGTGGCTCTGAAAAGAGCTTGTTTTAAATTTGTTTTTGGGGCTTTTCAGATTTTTTCAGCTACACCTAATAAATGCACTCTGCATGATTTTACAACAACTTCCTAAGTGCACTACAAATATTACCATCAAAGATGTAATTGCCACAATCTGTTAAAGTGATGCCATCCCAAAAAAAGGAACTGCACTATCCTCCATAATGTTGTCATTTGGCAACAATGACATCCCAACAGTGCACAAAAAAGAAGATATGCTTTGGTTGTCAAGACACCTTCCTACGTCTTGTTGAGGACATCAGACATTGGGGCAGGTCCATAGAGCCCTAGGTGGCATTTGGGAAAAGATCTACTTTGCACATGGAAAGAGCTACACTAGTGCCTTCAGCAACTCCTTCTCTGCACTCTGCAAAGTACTACACTAACGTACCTCAAATACAGTCCTTCACAATGCACCACAAGGGCATATTCACTGTTGAAAACAGCCATATTTTTACAAAGTGCAAATACACCTTACAGATTTCTCCCAGGCACACCAAACCACAAAGCCTCCATTCCCACAAATCAAAGGTTGGCAGAAGTGCCACACATCTCTGCATACCTCTGCAGTTTAGTCATGAAACAATCTCCCGCCATCCACACACTGAGTCTCTCCAGCCACAGCCATCTTCACTACACACAGCAATGAAAAAAAAATGATTACCCTCTCTTCCTATAAAGCACAACCAGAACACCTGATTGGCTAATCCCCACAGTCCCCTTTCCATGCCAGGCATCCTGAAAAGACTTGGATGTGGCACGCCCTGTCTGCAGACTACCACAGTGTCCATGGACACCGTATCACAGGCCAGCCCTTCTTCCCTTTCCACTTAACTCTTTGCAGCACTTCCCCATTGGCTGCTGTTGAGCAGTCACACACCCATCCACCAATCACAACCAAGAACTCTACATCTAACTCTGTAATCTCAGTTCAACACTGCAGATGTACTGGTGAACACTCAGAGTACAGGTATCCTCTTATTCCCAAGCACCAGCATCAAAATTACTGTAAAACTCTCCAAGATTTCTATTTACATATTCATCCACATCTGCATCTATGAACACAAAGTGCAGGCATGCGTATATTTCTAAAATTAAATGTCCAACTCGTTTACAAATGCATATAAACAGGGTTCCTACCACTTACCATGCATTGACCTATTCAATAATCATACTCTCATTTGTCCCACCTCCTGACATCAAATGGCACTCACATACAATGCTGTGTAGTTGCAAACTTTTCTTTTAATGAAGATTTTCATAACACATTCAAAACACATGTTTACAATTTCAGCAGCACTGCCTGTGTCTTGTTTGTGAAACAAAATAAAACCACATTTGAAACATTTCCACAGCATGTTTAAGTGCCAGATCCTGTGTGAAACTTAAATATATTACCAGGACATGCATGCTTGCCCATATCACCCATTCTAATGTACAAACTGTTGTTTTCTTCTTTCACTGTGTCACTTTTAAAACCACTTATCCCACTAACAAAGCTGCACTGAAACTTCCACAATGCAAACGCACAATGCAAACTGCATGTATATTACTAAAGCATGGCATGTACATTAAATGAAAAAAGTCAGAATCCAATGCTTTTAAAACTATTCATTTCAGCACCATTTCAAGGAAAACAAATACATGCATGTGTACATTTACAACAGTGCTACGTGTAATTTGTAATAAATAAATTAAACAAAATAGAAACAATTTCTCCAACATATTGCAATAACACTCAGTGTGTGCAATTTCATTATCTTTCCCACATGCGCATACTTGCTACCTAACATTCTGGTTCCTAATCTGTGCATGATTCCAGGCTTCTGGATGTTCTCTGCATCCTGGGATTTGCAGTGCACCATTTCTAATACAAATAGTGCAACAACAACTCCCACACTTTCAAAACTCCAGCCCTGTAGGACATACTTATCACAGGACCACCGGCCCCATTACCAATGCTGCTGGTGCCCCCATGTCCCCATTTCCATACAGTGCTATGAACGCCACAGAAATAGAGACTAACGTTTTCCATCACCTGACTTTCCAGGCCAACATGACCTGTAATGTCCTAGTGACACTGGGAAGCTATCTGCCAAGCAATTATTAGGAATCTTGTGGCAACCCGTCTGAGGCAACAAGAGTGTTACAACCGTACTTGTAATCACATGCAATGTTACTAACTCTTCTTCCCAACAACTCCTCCTACAATGAAAAATAATGTCTTCTTGTACTTCCATTACTTTGCCATTACCATTCACACCCACTCATTTTCTTCTTTCCCAATTGCAGTGAATATCAGCCTCCTGAAAGACAACAACTTCTCTCCTAGAAGACAGCGACCTAAAGAAAACTTCTCTTCACATCCTACAAAGTAAGTGCACTAGTATAGTAGTATTCTTTCTGTTACTCATACAATATAGTGTAGCTGTATACTAGCCTAAAAAATGCTTCCAACCCCACAGCATTTATTTCACTCTTCCTCATTGCACCGCAGCAGGTACACTCTTTATATTCTCATCTGAACACCAGTTTCATAACACCCACTATTATCGTGAAAACATTGCAATCTCCTCACTTATTCATGCATAGTAGAATATCTTACGCACTATCCCAAGCCTTTCACACATCTACACACACAGCTACTTTTACATCCTTCCCAACCAGAACTAACACCCCATTGCACAATCACACACCCCTCTATTTATGTCTGTCCTCACATTCACACACTCATTCACAATGCACACAAATACATTCCACAACTTTCAAACCCACCCTTTCTTTTTTTCTCCAAGAGACAGAACAGAATGCCTACTAAAAAGCAACTCCAGAGAAAACAACGAAAAATAGAGCAGATAAAACTAAAAGCATACAGAATATTCATCCACCTTCAGCAGAATGTATAGCAAATGCTCAAACAAAACTGCTAATGCAGTCAGTCAACAAAACTGAACCAGCTAGCAGTAAAAAACTAGGGGACCACTCCCAAAAAGTAAAAATAAAAACAAATGTATAAAGAAGAATAAAACTACTAATAGTGCCAGCACTGCATCTACGAATGTTAACATAGTCACAGTTAAGCATTCCAAAAAAATAATTTTACAAGTACTTTGAAATCTTATAAAAACAGCAGCAAAGTCATGTTCAACCCTTAAAAATTACTGCAGAAGACTAATCCTGGAAGCTCTCATTGACAGCGCAATGCTCCTCAAAAGAAAATCATTTATATTATTTATAACCAGAATGAAATCACTAACAAATTAATCAGTAAACTACAAAAAGTACTTCTACACAAGCGCAATGTGAACATAGATACCTTTGCAAACTTCTGTGCAGGTGAGTGGATTCATACAAGCAGCACAGAACCATATTTCAATCAAGAGGCATATAAACAGGAGCATAAAACCCAATTTCCATACATAGTAGTGGCAGAGGGTATGAAATGCCACAAGAAACCCTCATTGAAAATATTTCACCAACAAACACACAATCAACTCTTCAGTCAACTGAACCAATCTGTCCAGTCTACAAATGGCCCTACACCTCAATGTGTAACATACAGAACCAATCCTTCAAATCTTTACACCAATTCCTCTTTACTTTACTTTACTTTACTTTACTTTATTATATTTATATAGCGCACCATAAAACCCAGAGGTGTGGGCACACAAAAAACAGAAAGGGGTTGTCCTGGCACATCAGAGAGCGTCAATACTGGACTCGTTATTTAAACAGTAAAGTCTTGATTCCTTTCTTAAATCTTTCCAGGGAATCATTCTCTCTAAGGGCCGGCGGAATGACATTCCATGCCTTGGGAGTGGCCATGAAAAATGCACCATTTGTAACATAGGTAAGGTTACATTTTGGGATTTGTAACTGATTCAAGGTATTCGACCACACTGTTCTAGTATTGTTTCTTCTTTGGAGTGTTTCATTTAGGTACCTTGGACACTCTCCCCTAAGGCATTTATGGGTAATAGTAAGCAGCCTAAACTGAATACTAGACTTAACGGGAAGCCAATGCAATCCCTGTCTATCCTTTGTAACGTGATCTCTTCTTTTTAGACCTACAATGCTTCTAACCATTGTGTATTGAAGTGTCTGTAGGCGCGCTATATCATGTTTGGCGCTCATACCAGCAGACTACCACAGTAGTCAATTTCTGAGCCAACAATTGCCCTAGCAATTGTTTCACAATTTTACTGAGAAATAAAGGGTCTGAGTTGTCTTAATAGTTTAATATGGTAGGCCATGGAAGACATATGACTATTCAAATGTGCCTTCATAATCAGGTTTTGATCAAAAACTACCCCCATGTTTTCACTTTCTTCTTTGTCTCTATAATACACCCAGCTATTTTGAAGTGTTTTTTGTTATCATCCAGTTTATTAATTTTATTTCTTGTACCTATCACCATCAGCTCAGTTTTCTCCTTGTTTAGTGCCAAATCATGTTTTGTAATCCAACAGCTGATGATTTCATAGGCTTTGTTTAATCTTGTTTGATCCTCTTCGTATTGACCTGTCACGGGATGATACAGTGAGTATCATCTGCAAAATTAGTAACCCATATTATTAATTTCCCAAAAATGTAAGAATGGTACTGTGAACACACTATAGAAGAAGGGCAGCAGGCACGCACCCTGTGGCACTCCACATTTTGGAATGGTGAGGGTTGCCTTAGCATCACCACTCCAAACTCTGCATGTTTGCTTGTTTAGAAATGATTCCACCCACTTAGCTGCATTCTCTGTGAAACCTGCTACCTCCTTCAATCTGGTGATCAGTTTATTATGATCCACCAGATCAAAGGCGGCAGACAGGTACAACAGCATTAGTGTCACTGTTTGCCCTTTATCCATATATTGTAAAATCTGTGATTTTAATTCTAGAAGGGCTGACTCTATACTGTATCCCTGTCTATTTAGTATGTTCTTTTCCTTCAGGAATCTTGACATTTGTGCATAAGCAAACCAAATCTAAAATCTTTAATAAAAGTTGTGTGTTTGAGATGGGGCAATATTTTAGGGCATTCTTTGGGTATAAACCAGGCTTTTTTTAATTAATGGGGTAATCCATGCATTTCTTTAGTCATCAGGGACATAATTCTCTGCAAATTATGTATTTATAAATTTGCACAGTGTACCAATCAGCTGTGGCATGCATTCTTTTGTTACCATAGCTGGGCTTGCATCCCCTTTACAGTTTGTGGGTTTAAGCTTGGCTATGATTTCCATTAATTTGGTTTTGTTAACTGGTTTGAAGCTAAACTGGTGTTCATGGTTCATTGTTTGTTGTTCAGTGGTTTCTATTAGATCATTGTCTCTTGGAGAGTAGACTTTATTATTAGCTTCAACCCTTTCCCTAATGGTGTCAATTTTTTCCGTCATAGCAGTTTGTATCTTATTACACCACTCATCGTTCTTTTCAATGGTGTCAGTATTCATTGTACAAGGTTGTTCCAGTTCTTTAAGCGCCTTAAGGTGTTTTTTAGGGCTCAGTTGGGCAGTAAAAATTCATTAATAAAGTTATTTTTTGCTGTAATAACAGTTTGTCTAACTGTTTTTGTTGCAGCTTCAAAACCCTCTTTATCACAATAATTTTGTGTTAACTTCCATGTATTGTTGTTTTTGTTAGATAGACTTTAGTTTTTGTACTTCACTTAAGAACCAGGGATTCTTTTTTCTTTCAACCACTTGTTTAAGTTTCAGTGGGGCTAGTAAGTTTATATCTTCCTGCATTGCCAGATTATACAAATCAGTCATTTCATCTATACTACTCAACTTCATAATTTTTTCAGAGAACAGGGTTAACCATGGTTCCATTCCTAAAGCTGTGAGCTTTTTTAGATTTCTGGTCAGTATCGGTGGCTTTCTTTTCATTTTTAGTTTAACAGGTGTGTCTGTATTCAACATGCGCTGTACGAAAATATGATCTGACCTTGGGCATGGACAGATACAGACATCCTTAGGTTTTGTGTTATGCACAGCTATCCAATCCTCAATCATTATGTGAAAGTAAAAGATAAAATTAGAATAAATACTTTGCAAACCACAGACTCCTGTCCAGTGCACAATTACACTGGACTGCAAGGACATTCATTAGCCTGGACTTCAGGACCTGCTTGCAAAAGCACCTTTCACCAGTTCAAAAAATGTTATCAACACACGATTCCACTATACAGAATCTTCTCCACAGACTGTACTATGCAAAAAGTCCTGCTTTAGAACTGCAACATTTTATTAACATTCTCCTACATGGCATAGCCAAAGAACTCCTTCAACAAATAGACCACATCCAAAGTAAATATTTTGGAAGCGAAGATCACTTCGAAAATCCAGTAACTTTAGAGAAGTGTAGCGAAAACCTTACAAATGCCAATCTTCTAATAAATAGGTACAAAAAAATAGCAACATTTAAAAGCACATCTGCTGAAATACCAAACCAAGTATGTGGGTGTTGTCACAGGACTTTTTATAAAAAGAGCACCAAAACTGTAGCTATAACTTACAAAATAGAAGACAATAAGGAATCCCAATGGTTCCAATTAGCTCTAAATCAAATACAAAATAATTAACCCCTCAATACATTGCACATACTGCAATACAAAGCTTGATGATAAGCAAATGCTTTCACAGGCTATAACGAATAACTTGTAAATATTCCCCCTTCCAAAACCTCTTCAACAGCTTAATTTGTATGAGAATTATAATTCAAACAGTACACCCATTTCTGACTATAATACGCCTTCAAGACAAAACAGCCAAATTGCCTCTTTGTGAATTACTAAAAGGCTTTTGTGGCAAAGTAGTTTATTTGCCATTAGATCTTAAAGAAAATGTAGCCACTCTAGGAGTGCAACGGCCAATAGATGAAACTATGATTATCCTAGTGAATGGTGGACCAACGAAAGACAAAACAATTTGGCAACAACTAGTAGACTTAAACAAAGTTAGAAAGGCCCTACAATATCTTAAAGAGAACAATGAGTACTACAAAGATATAAACATTGAACAAAACCTAAGGGAAACCACTGAAATTATTCAGGATTGTTCACCAACTGGCCAATTTGAACTTGTAGATCCTATTACAGCATCCAATATTTTAGACCAGTATACCATCACTTACTAAACTCCAAAGACACCATACATGATGCACTAAAAACATATCAAATGTGTCAAGCCAAAGTATCGCCAGTCAGTATATGGGGAAAAAGTGTAGAAGCACAAGCCTCTCCTTGACTCTTTCCTATAGGAAAAGGGGGGAAGATATGATATAAGATGCACACAAATAACAGCTTCAGAATACCGCACTTTACGAAGACCCCAGATTCAGACAAAATGTTGAATACATATTCCACCTCCTGTTTGAAAGTGAACTAGCAATTCTATGTTATAGAATTGCCCACACTTTGAAAACAGGTTCCAATTTTTTAAACATGTCTGCTACCCAACTACTTCAGAAGATAAAGGACAAAGATGAAGTTTTGCAGTCAAGTATCACAAATCTCTTGGCAACCATGTGTGGTACCAAAGAATACTGGTTCCGACATCACGCTGATGTGCGGTGTATGCCAAGGAACCTTGGCCCACCCACATGGTTTGTCAGTTTGAGTTGTGCAGAATATGAATGGGAGGACTTGCATGACTTCCTACGCAAACACAAGGAAAACTCTGCTCTCTTGACCCTGTAAATCTATCAAAATACTTTCACCACCGCTTATCTGCCATGCTGCACTTGATGTGTAAAAAAAATATTCCTCCCCTAAGAGAAGTGGAACATTTCTTTTGTAGAAAAGAATATCAATCCAGAGGAGCATCACACTTCCACATGCTTTTGTGGATAAAAGATGCTCCTATATTTGGTCATGACAGTGAAGTCACTGTTTTGCAGTTCATTCACAAAAATGTAACCTGCGACATCCCTTCAGAAAGCACACATAGTGAACTACATGCAGAAATTCTACGCTTCCAAAAACGTAAGTGTGGTAAATTGTGCTGATGCAGATATAACAACAAAGGTAAATACTATACCAAATGCCGCTTTGGTTTGCCTAGACCAGTTTCAGCAAAAGGACAAGAAAACAGCTTCATGTCTTCTGTTAGGCAAAGTGTGAAAGGCAAATCGCCTAAAAATACATACAGCATTAAAGGAAATGAAGCTTCAAAGTGCATCAATGATTACAATGCAATCATTGTCCTCTTGTGGAATGCAAACAGAGATACACAATATATTGCTGACAATTACACTGCTGTTGCAAGATATGTCACAGCCTACCTAACCAAAGCTGAGAAAACAGAGCTAAAAGACCTCTGGGGTGACATATCATCTGACAAAACACTGTCACAAAAATTGTACGGTTTGGCATAAAAATGCTCTCTCATAGAGAATGTGGATGCTACGAAGCTGCAGTCAGTTTTACAGGCATAGCCTTATATGGCAAATCTGAACACTTCATTTGGCTAAGCCTTGGTCCTGATGCATCCAGAAAAAGAGTGCTAAAATCGTATCAAGACATAGAAACAATAGCCAGAAATGTTTATCTATTTTCGATTTCTGCAGATTTTCCCATATTAAGTGCCTGTTAACTGAATACAAAGCAGCTTTAAAGGGGACAAACCACATGTAAAGAGGTGGGTTGCCTTTTTGTGCAGTCTGTAACTCGCAAAGAATGTTATTCTCATTTGCTCACCGCTGCACTTCCCAGCAGAATGGTTGTGAATACCTTTCCTGAGACATCTAATAGCGAGACCAATGTATAATTCCGAGGGTCGTCCTGGGCTGTTTGTTTGTAAACTGGAATTATTGTGGATGTGTTCCATTATTGAGGAATTCTACCTTCACTATTTACCTTACTGAATAGTGTAATAAGTATGTCCACCCATAATTCCAAGTCCTTCCGCGGAGCGATATTGGCTAAGCCACCAGGTCCGTGTGGGAGCCTTTATTTTTCCCTGTATTTGCAGGTGGGATTAAGTCAATGAAAATACTTTCATGTTTCCAATTGTGTATGTATTAAAGAAAATCCTGAAAGGGTTGAGGAGCACTTCACTTCAGCATGATTGGAAGATCAGTCCTGAACATTGGGGCTGCTCTACTAATGTACTCTGACTCAATAGAATGGATCGCTCCTTGCATCGGTTATGTCTTACCTGCTGCAAAGGGAACTGGTTTCCAGATGGACACAGCATCCTTTGCCCCACTGCCTGTGTCCTTCCAAACTGGTGAATAATCGTTGGTGTAGGCATAGATCAGTTTATCTATAATTGGGAAAACAGAGAAAACATCAAAAATACAATGTGATATGAAAAGTCTGTCTAATGGTTAACAAATGAGGAAAGGTTTTGGTGAATTATGAGCAATCTTACACAGTAGAAACTGGGACAATCACATTAGAACCTATCAGCCATCCTCGTTTTATTGAGGAAACCTAAAAATAGAGAGTTTCTTATCAACGTGGACCACTAGTGGACATGCCCCTTTCTCTGTTAGGCTACTTTACTCAAGTGGCACTTTATGTAAGTCTTTTCTTAAGTGTACTATCCTCAAGTTGTACAAATGTACATTGTAAAATGGGTATCTACTCAAGTACTTAGTAGGTTTTCACTCACAATGCCACTTAAATGTCATCTAGTTTAGCCAAACCCAATGCACTGAGTGTGAGGAAGAAAGAATAGCAATAATTGATGGATCCATACAGCTAACAAAGTGCTTTGGCCATGTCACCTCCTTCAACACTCATGCTGTGCATCATTGCTTGACCCACAAAATAACTGTAGGTGTGAAGCTCCTGCTATTGGTCATTTGATGCTGTCATTCAGACTTTGAAAGTGCACACTATGAAGGACGTTTTGCAGCTCATGTTCACATTCTCCGATCTCAAAATAGATTTTGTGTAAAGCTCATGGGCTGCAGAAGTGGGAGGGTTCTTCTCACAGCTCTGAGAAAGTATAAGTCTAACATGTTATTTCTTGATGATTAACTTAATCATCCTGACTCGTGTTTTAGGCCCTTTAGCTTCCTATTCTCAAACATTAGCAAAAAGAGACTTGCCTGACTTCTCACCTCATAACATCCTTAATGGCTTTTTCAAAATGACAAGCATTTTATTGTCAAAATAGAAAGCCTAAAAGTATTTAACACTCTGAAGAAAATTAATAATTTCCAGACTATTTAGCATAGAAATGTATGGTTTTCGTTGCAAAAAGGATAAATTATGCACTGGGGCTGGACTTTCTCAAATCTAAGTTTCCCGGGTGCCAATAAAAGGATCAGCAATCCATTGGCCTATGGCACATTGCTTTGTGTCCACAAGTACACTTTTTAAGTCTGGCTAGAGTGTGCAATACACTCTGCTAGAGCTCTTGGAGGCTGGTAAAAAGGGGCACTGGTGTCATCTATCTGATCCATGGTGCAAGGTTGTTGTATCTTCACTAAAGCAGCATTCCTACAGCTTCCATCTTGGAATGGTAGGAGACTCATTGCACTGTTATAGTTTACAATAACTCAACGCACCCAAAAAGGTAAACATTTAATCAGTGTCCATTTTAATTGTAATTATTGTGAGCTAAAGCATGCAACAACACATTATAATATTAATAATTGTCAGCATACTCTGTAAAAATATAAAGCAGTAAACATCTACAAATATAATTACATAGCGGTTGGCAGAGCAAAGTATGACACATATAAGCTAAAGATGTGCAGGGTGAACATAGCTGCCCTCTGCAATCTGAATGCTAACATTGGCTGCCAGTGTGGCAATTGTTGCAGTGTTGCAGAGGGAAACGGATGCCGTGTGGAAATGTAACAGTGGAATGTGAATGCACTGACCATCTGTGCATCCACTCACAGAACCACACATTTGTAGATCATACACTAGAAAGCATACAACAAAGACACAAATACACACCCTAAAGCACAAATTGCGACACTCTCCACTAATGCATCCTTATCCAGACCCCTCAATACTTACAGTAACTAGGCATGTTGGCTTTCCTAATACTTTTTTCGTTCTCTCTCATGGGTGTGTCAATGCACACGCATGTATGAGAAAAAAGCTATTGGTATAGAACGTATGTATGGAGTTGAAAATGTGTTACTGGCATTTGTTGGAGGAACACACACAGGCCCCCACACACACACACACACCCACACATGCACGCGCGCGCACACACACACTATGTTATCTGTTATCTGAATTGTTGTTGCATTTGGGTGAGCTCAATAGCCATTCCATTCTGCAAAAACAGCTGTAAGAATGGTAATGGATTAATTGCAGCCATTTAGCAGCTGCATAGCTAGAGTCTTGTTGCATTAATGTGGTTAAAGACACTCCTTTCTTCCTACAAACACATATTTCTGAAAGCTAATGGGTCAATTGAAGCTGTCATGCAGGCTCTAGGGTAAAAAGAAAACACTTATTAAGCAAGTGTGCGATGCGCGGCTGGATGCCCGAGCAACACGGCATCGCAACTCACATCTTTATTTTAATGGAAAATGTGACTAACAGTAGTAACATTCTGTTTTGTAAAGTAATTAATTCTTTTATTTGGATCATTTTCAGAACATTGTAATACGTAAAAAGCAGTGTAGGTAAAAATATTTGGATTGGAGGAACAGGAAGAAAAACCTCTTTCAATAGAAAACACCCAAACGGTTGGCTTTGCCAGTGCTTGTTTTGGAAAGGTAAGGGTTAATCAGGCAAACATCTAGCGCGTGTCTTACCTGCGCCGTCAGCGGGGTTGCTGTGAAGTACACAGAGGACGAGCAGGAGTAACACAGAGACGCTCCCCATCGTGATCAGTAGATTATTGTAAGAGGGTGTCTGAAAAGCAAAGTGCTAGATTTAAGGTACAGGTGGGTTTAAAGGAAATAAGGACGGGAAGGATGTGCCAGTTATATACAACAATAACAGCTGAGGGGAATGAAAGGGTGAGCACGAAAGGGGTGCAAGAGAACGGACCAGAGGTGCCAAAGGGGACTGAAGAAAAAAGGGATAGAAGAACAAAAAGGGAGTTGAAGAAATGAAGGCAAGGTGGGTGGGGGAGAAGGAAGGAAGGAAGGAAGGAGGGAGGGAGGGAGGGATAGGGCTTGAGCTTTTCATAGAGTAGTAGAGCCGATGTCACAATTGAAAACACTCTCCTCGCATCTGCAGTTTATCTCTACAGCCCTGGAAGGAACAGGGCCCATTGTATCAATGCATTGATAGGTCGCATGCAATCCATGCCCCTGGGTGAGCAGTTCTACCCTAGTAGAGACCCTGGCCTTAAAACCTCGGCCGCAGCCATTGCTCATTCCCTGCGGCTTAGAATGGGCCCCGTCACGTCGGGTTCTCATACCCCCCACGCCCCTCCCCCGCTAGCTACATTATTAGGCAAAGCGGGCAGCCTCTAATTCTACACTAAACTTAGTGCATCTCTTTGCTGCGGGCGCAGTGATCTATTCACCGGCGCGTGGCAGAGAGACTGAGCCGGAGAAGGAGGGCACGGGAGAAAGGTACTCACAGAGCGAGTAGGGGGGTGCCAGCCAATTAGAGAAGGAGCGAACCAGAGCGTCAGGGAGAGAAAGAGTGGGCGAGGGTGAGAGAGGGGACATAGAGCGAGAGAGCAAGAGAGCGAGAGAGGGTGAGCTGAGGGCATCATTTCTGGTCCCCTCTGCGCCACCGATTGAACAGCCCTCTAAAGGGCCCTGATTGGTCCCATCTGGAGCGGTGCCCATATAGTGCCGTTTTTTCGATTCCCTTCTAGCATCGCCCACTGACCACCCCTAGCCATCTTTCTAGCGGGGTCATGAAATACTGTATTCCCCCCTCCCCCGCCTCTTAGGTGTGCAGTCCGGCCCCCTCCTACCTGAATCATCATGCATAAGCATGCCTTTAGTTGCGCCTTCTCAGTCTCTGGAGAATCGCACATTGAATGCCACTCTACTGTACCTACTGTTATTCCCACTGGCTCACCAGTTCTAGAAAGGCCAGCCTTAGGATGTGAGGGGGCCCATTTCAACATGATGGTTGCCCGCCCCACCCCTTGCTTACAGCGGAAACCAGTTTGGGTCACCTGTGCGGTGCTTACTTTATAATTGAGTAAAATACTGCCAGGGTTTAATTCCCAGGGAGCTGAAACACTAATGGCCTGATCCACAGAACGTTTTCCTATGGGATTGCACCATTATAATACGCTTCTGTGAATCAGGCCCTAAATACCTATTGATTAACACTGCTGTCTCTTGCTAACAAAGAATAATGTATAGCTTTTCAGTGGACATTTAGTGAGCGCTCCAAAGTGCCCCAGAATGAAATCAATATACAAATGAATCTATTGCCATGTTATAAGACTGGCAACATAGGAGCAGAATCATCTCACATACAGCACCGTACAGATATACCCTCCCTGGGCCATTACCAATAGAACACCCCTTTCATCTTCTCCCTCTTGACCCCACTCATCTGACTCTTTCCTTCTCAATTCTACCCTTTGTCTCTGGTCTATCACTCATTGAATGCCCTTCTAATGTGTCCTCTCCCCCTGAGTGAGTATAGCCCCTGAGCTATACACACTTCAGCCGCAGGTCATCTGGATCACCCTCTACATTCAGCAAGGCTTCTCCTGGCTACAAAGAAGCTGTGGATCTGGAGCACTGGAGCACGTTTCAGACACAGCTGCACCCAAGGATGCAGTGGACCCAAGTGCCACCAGATGCTGCTCACCCTGACACCCCAGAGCTCTGCCTTTTATGAAGAAAGCTGGCCTGTCGAAAAACAGGAAATTCCAGTTTGGGCTCTTTTCGGACCCATACGTGGAGGGGACGTGTTTTGACAGTAGAGATGTTTCTACTGTGGCGTATGATTCTTTGAAATGTCATTGGACTTTGGCATCTTTTCAAATGTGTGTAATGAGCCATGTAAAAAACCAACACGCAGAGTCAAGTGGAAACATAACCGAATTAACGGATTACTAACCGGAACTTCTGGGAGCAAAATAAGCATGGCATACCTGTTGATCTGCAGGAGGGACATCCCCCTCAGCCACAGGCATCATCCAACCCCTTGGCAGGTGGAAGGGCACAGCTACATGATGCACACAATCAGGTTGGGAAAACCTTCACTTGAATAGCAGTTACTGTGGAACACACACACAGTGAAGCCACATCCGTGGTGAACTTCAATGATGATTCAGGGCTAATTTAACTTGCCCATAACAACACCCTGAGAATGTGTGTCTGGGAGAGGAAAATTATAGCCATCAAATCAAGTGCACAAAACACTGACACATATAGATGTGTCAGTGTTTTGTGCACTTGATAAAGAGGTCTCATTGTCACTCACACAAAAGCACACAATACAATCAATGAAATCTGTTAACACTTTCACATGCTTACCACAAATAATTGTGCGCTCATACAGCCAACAACACACAAGACGACACAGTAGAAAGGCACATCATACAATTTAAGTAAGAAAAAACACTTGTGAGGACTACTCTGGCCAACCTAGGCATGTCTCAGCCAGATATACAGGTTGAGTGGCTACTGCATTCCCTGCCAACAATACAGCTCATGGAACACATCTCCATATAAATGGTCATATAGACTGAGAAAAGTGCAAGTTCAGTTCAAGAAAGATGTCCATCTCAAGTCAGCTGTTTTGCCTTGAGCTGTTGAAAGTCATGTAGTAAATGCACTTCTCTCTAGGTGGTGAAACCAGCCTACACTGCCCAAGTGTAGCATGCCGGCTTTCCAAAGCCCTGCCTCAGTGCGTAGCAGCAACTGTCTCCCATTGCAGAATGCTTCCGAAGAAACGAAACCACAAGGTCAGAGCAGGTAACACATCCCTGCTCCCAATGACACCCTACCCTGTGCCCCCCTGAGTGCCATGCACCAACTGCAACCAATGACTCCCATCTCCATGTCTCCCTCCACACCCATGCAGTTGGTCTTGCTCACCTCAGGCCAACACACTGAAAAACACCACACAGAGTTGCAACATCCCTGCCAACAACACCACCATTGTGTACCTCCCTGAGTGCCATGCAACAACTGCAAGAAATGACTCACCAGCCTCCCATCTCCATGTCTCTGTCCGCACCCAGTTTCAAACAAAGTGAGCAAAAGAAGTCCTCTTTTTGTAGGGGGCTATGTGGATGAGGACAAAGGCAATATTACCAACATATACATTTCACAAGTAGCTACCCTGCTTTTACACAATCAGGTTGTGGGAATCGCCCCAATTCAAACTGTGTACACCTGTATTAACTCAAATCAACAGTAGTACAAAAGGTCAGTGAAAACGTACACATATTTTAATAACTGTACCGTTGTAAACTAATATATGAAAACAGATAAAAAAGTAAAAAATACACATAAGAATCGTTAGATCCAATAGATCATGTCCAGTTAATGTTTCAAACATGAACCCACATTATCATGTTTCCTATTTCTATTTGAAATAATATTTAGTGAGGTTAGAAACACAGGTGAGGAGCTGGTACCAAATTAATGTTGATGCATTCACCCTCACTACTTGGTGTCTAAACCTATTTGTGTTTCTAGATTCAAAGAGAGAACCGTCATTGATCAATCTATTTTATATGCGCCTTCGAAGCCATCTTCAGGACACTTTGAATGAATGCAACATGCAATTGTAGCACGTTTCTTCATATAAATGTAATCATGTGTATTGGATGATCTAAAAAATGACATAGTCACACACTAAAAACGGTCTTGTTTCACACAAACTGACCAATATTGCATATATTTTATTGACAGGGGCATTTTTCCTTTTGACTGACCTTTAATTACTTAGTGGTGTTAAAGTAATTTTCCTGGATTTACCATCGATGGTGACGGACAACCAGTTCAGATGATTTACAACTGTATAGAGAGGAGAAACAGACCAAAATTGTTTCCTCTATTTATAACCATTAAATGGTTCATTATTTTCACCAAGGGAGGTCTATAACCCCTTCTAGGTTTTGTAAACCTTAACCAATATTTCAAAGTGCAGATGTCATTATTTGTTCAATCTGTATCCCAGCTGATTAACATATATTCCAAGTGTACTCGGTACCTGAGATTTTATGTATCCTAGTGATTGTTTCTATACATATCGCGTCTCTATATAATTATTCATAGATTTTAGTGACCCAAAATTACCTGCATTAATGTTTTCTGTTTGCAGGGAATAGGCCGATGGTGAAAAGTTGTTTTCTCTCACTTGTCTACTCTGCGG
The DNA here is from genome assembly GCF_040938575.1 of Ambystoma mexicanum. Taxonomy (NCBI): domain Eukaryota; kingdom Metazoa; phylum Chordata; class Amphibia; order Caudata; family Ambystomatidae; genus Ambystoma; species Ambystoma mexicanum. The sequence continues at coordinate 184,328,767 of NC_090938.1, read as the reverse complement.
GTGTATATTGTCTTTCCGTCTATCCACTGTAAGGATAAGGTGATAGATGTCAATTTAATGCCTAATTTGCCTTTCTGCACACTTCTATCTTTTCATTTAACCCTGAATATCTTTTGTGTGTTACATCTACTATTTTAACCACGGTCGCGTCATCATCAGACACATAGTTGTATAAATGTTACCTTCCACATAAGAGGTGTGGGCAACCAGTGACAATGCTGTACGGATCAGGTTCAAAGGATGCTGAGATTTTCCAGCATGGTTACTTTTGTGTGCCGTTTCTCAAAAGAGTGGAACCTTCGTCACTTAATCTACAGCACACAATAAATATAGAAATACCTATTATTTCAATATTAAGTGCCTCAAATGCAACGTGTCCTCATTAACTCTCTTATTATCAAGTACACATGCATAAATTACTTGTTGATCAATGTGTGCAGCACTTGTAGCAAGCGTTCTCGTAGCAGCAATACCTCGCCGCCGTTTAAATGAAAGTCACAGGCTCCTTGCTAGATGATCTAGACCCGGCATTCACTAAATACGAGGTGGCACGTTACGGCACCATTTTGAAAATATTTTTTTCAGCTACAGCAAAGCAGGCTGAGTCTAGCCTGTTATGTTGCCATGCAGTATGTCTTAGCTTAAGAATGGAGGGATGTTTTGTTCAAGAATATTATAGAACAAAAGGACATGTCTAGTTGGGGTCAGATGGTGTTGATCCCAAGTACATCCTTAACCATATTAAATGCACATCCTATATCTTCTCGCTACAGATGCTTGTACTTGTGTCAGACCTCTGAGTTGTTTTTACCCAAATGGGTGTATGTATACACCATGTATTTTTGTGTATAATGCCATGCTGTAGCTGCACATAAAATCATGTTGGCCACCTTATGTATAGTCTCTAGTTCAGAGATCATGGATCAGTGTATAAACAAATTCCACTTGATGGATACGTTAAGGCCATTCTTCACCAAATCAAGATTGAATATCCACTTTTGTTCAAGTTTGCGTAGTGCCAGTTCTCTGTCTCCTCCATGAGGATGGGGTTTGATTGTTTGTATAGTGAACCAATATATGTCTTCATAGCTGTGTTTTGCCTTTTTGAAATGTTCAACCAATGGCTTATCTGGCACCCAATTCTTAACACATGATCAGTGTTCAGAAATTCTTTGGCGTATTGGCCTTTTTGTTTTTCCTATATACACCAATCCACATGGGCATTTAATCCCATATATAGCCCATTTGGTTAAACAATTGGTGAATGTTGTTAAATGCTGGATACGGCCATTCAAGTCAATTTCTTTAATATTTTTTGTCAAATGGCCAACAGAACAGTTGCCACATTTAAAGTGGCCTTTTACCGATGGTAATTGTCACAGAGTAGTTTGAGTAGGTGGATTTTCTTTCTGAAGTGCATATGTATGCACTAATTTGTCCCTTAAGTTGCACATTCTTTTAAGGCAAAACATGGTTGATTTATCTGGAAGTCATCCGTATGTATCATCTTCCAATGTTTTAGGATGCTTCTCCGCAGCTCATTGCTGATTGGAGAGAAAGAGGTGACTCACATGATTTTCTCACTCTGGGTCTTATTCTCTTTGGTCAGACACATTTGTCTATTAGTGTTTCAGGCCCGTTTATATGACCTTCTGATGATGTGTGAAGGATAGCCACAATCTTTGAGTTTCAACCCAAGTTCTTTACTGTTGGTTTCAAAATCCTCCTTTATACTGCAGTTTCCTGTAATCCAAAGAAATTGTCCATACGGGAGATTTTCCCACAAACATTGGCGATGAAAACTGTTGAATAACAGAAGTGTGTTTTTATCCATTGGCTTTTTAAACAAAGTAGTGCCAAGTTTGGTATCTCTAGACCTCAAGATCTCAAGGTCTAGGAACGCAATGTTGTCCCTATTGGCTATCATGGTAAACTTGATTGATGGTTGCCGTGTGTTCAACCATGTCATGAATATCTTAAGTGTTTCCAAACCACCACTCCACAGCATAAACACATCATCAATATAACAGTGCCAAGACTGTATGCAGTCGTGGTAGGGATTGGTATTAGAATGTATGGAGTATGATTCAAAGTTATCCATGTAACGGTTAGACAAGTCAGGGGCAAAGGTTGCCCCCATAATTGTTCCATTTAATTGTTGGTAATAGATTCCATCACACAGAAAACATTCTCTATGAGGGCTAACCTAATGCATTCAGTAATAAAAGCAGATGGGACAGTCCGATCTGCTCTTTTTTACAAGTATGTATGCATGATCTCGACACATACCATCTGTGGAATACTTGTGTACAAGAACTCCATATCCAAAGTCACCAAAAGATATTCTGTGTTGATGACAAGTGCCTCTAGGACCTTAATCATGGATGTGGAGTCCTATACATACGATTGCATCCTTCCAACAAAAGGTCTGAGGAATACATGTGCATAGATCGATAAAGGTTCCAATAAGGAACCAATAGCAGAGACAATGGGTCTTCCAGGAGGGGTGCAAGCGTTTTTATGCACTTTGGGTAGACAATAGAATGCTGGGGTTACGACGTTGTGTTTAACCTGGAATGTTTTTTCATCTTGGTTGATCCATCCTTCCAAAAAGGCATAGCTCATCAGGCTCTCTATTTCCTTGGGAATTCTTAGAGTAGGATTGCCACCAAGGCTTTTTTAGAACTTTTTATCTTGCAGTTGTGTTTCAACCTCTGTTTGACCCAATGTGGTATTCCACAATACACTTCCTCCACCTTTATCTGCTGGTTTCACCAGAAACAAAGGGTTATTTTCCAATTTTTTTAAGGCAGTTTGTTCCATTTTACAAAGGTTGTCTATGTATTTGTTCTTGGTGACTATGGATGTGGAGTCCTTGTACACAAGTATTCCACAGATGATATGTGTCGAGATCATGCATACATACTTGGAAAAAATAGCAGATCTTTGTTTGGAATCTATTACCAACAATTACATGGAACAAGTATGGGGGCAACCTTTGCCCCCTACTAAGCTAACCTTTACATGGATAACTTTGAATCAAACTCCATATATTCTGATACCAGTCCCTTCCACAACTGCATAACATCTTGGCTCCGTTATATTGATGATGTGTTTATGCTGTGGAGTGGTGGTTTGGAAACACTTAAGACATTCATGACATGGTTGAACACACAGGAACCATTGATCAAGTTTACCATGATAGCCAATAGGGACAAAATTGCATTCCTAGACTTTGAGATCTATAGGTCTACAGATAAACTTGCCAATACTTTGTTCAAAAAGCCAATGGATAAAAACACACTACGAATGGATTGTGTCCTCCATGTATTCCTCATCTTTGATATTTGTATCTTCAGCTTTGCTGCTTCGGAAATAAAATGTCCACACCAGAGGGCGCTGTGCTCGATGTCATGCCGTTGATGTCCCTCGAGGGCTGCCGTAGAGCGTCAATGTCATCCATAGTATAAATAGCTCGAGCCGCGCACGTTGGCTTCAGTTCAGTTTTTCCGAAAGCTTTTGCTTTGAGTGTACGAAACTGCGCTTTAGTTTTCATCAAGATGTCTTCATTTTCTAATCCTTCGACCCCAAAAACTGGCTTAATTAAATGGCAGGATTGCGGGAAAAAAATGTCCATCACTGATCCCCATCGCATCTGCCTGTGTTGCCTGGGTCCCTAACATCGGAGCAATGACTGCGGGTCCTGTCAGGCCATGACAGGAAAGGCTCTTAAGGAACGCCAATGTAAATTGACGGTGGGGAGGGAAACTTTGAAGGCTTCTTCGAGAGGAATAAAGACTCTGCAGAGTCTAAGGACTTGTCTCGGCGTAAGCCGAAGAAGTATCGATCGAGGAGTCGGTCGAGAAATCTTCATCTTCTTCATCGAAGAAGGCGAAGAAGAGACGTCACCAATCTCCCTCCTCTTCTTCTTCTTCATCTTCGGACTCTACAAGGGTTATCACTTGTCCAACTAAACATGAATCCCCAAGAAAATGGGAGGCTTTCAGATCCTCAATGATGCAAATCTTCGAGAATGAGCCCGACAACCTCGATGAAGTCACGTGAAGACCATGCCCCAGCTCATCCTTCGGATGACAGAGGAAGTCAGAGACTACTAAACGCTCTAAATCCGGCGAGAAATCATTGAGGGTACCATCTAGAGAGCCTTCTCAGATACCTCAGAAAAAGAGCAAGTCGACAAGCCTATCGGTGCATAAATCGAAGACAACGCCTTGGCGTTAGGTTCCAAACCTTCATCGACAGCAGTGTCGAATGTTTCGTCGACACCAGTGTCAAAGGTTGCGTCGACACCAGTCTTGAAGGTTTCGTCAACACCATTCTCAACAACACCTTTGTCTAAGGCACCTTCGACAACTTTATTGAAGCCAGCATCGACAATATCGACACCATTGACGCCTCTGTCGAAGACAGCAGCGATTCCTCTAGCGTCATCAACGCCATTGGCGAAACCAGTGCCGATGCCTTCATGGCCTCAATCCACGGGTAAGGTTTATACCCATTTGCCAAGGAAAGACTTTTTCAAGTCTATAATTTCTATTTATGAGGAGGAGCAATCCTCTGAGGAGGATTCTTCCTCATTTGGGTTGAAATATGGAACACAGAATGCTCCGGAGGAGCTAGTTGACCCAGAATCTAAGATGTCTGATCTTTATGACTGCCTCCAGTCAGCTAGTGGCCTAGACACTTCGCCTGAACTGGAGTTTGACAAACCTGATCCAGCTGATCATGTTGATTCAGCATACAGGTATATTATGAATAGGGTTTTGGAGTTCATGGGCTGGAGCAGGAATTCTCCTACCTACGAACAAGATGACATGACAGATATTCTGAGCCAGGGTCCTCAGAAGGATCCAGTACTGCCTTGTCATGCAGCCCTTCAAAGGATGGACATGTCCAACTGGGAAACTACAGAATCTGGACCTGCAGTAAACAAAAGTTTGTCAGAAAATATAGACCGTCATCTTGTGATCCAGACTATTTAACCAAGCACCCTCCACCTGAAAGCTTAGTGGTCCAAGCAGCTACATCCACCAGACACTCTTCTTATCCCTCTATTCCCTCGGATAGGGATGACAAGAGGATTGATGCCTGGGCTCACAAGATTTTTCCTTCGAGCAGTATGGCTTTAAAATCAACCAATTTTACTTGTACCCTTTTGAGGTTTACCTACAACCTGTGGGACTGTGTTAGCATGGCGGCTCAGCACATTCCGGAAGGCGAGGAACAAGATGGCTTCCTGGCTATTGTGAAGGATGGAAAGTAGGATATGGGGGAATGTCTCCAGTCAGGACTGGACACTGCTGAGACCATCAGCAGGTCCAGGGCTTCTAGCACCGTGCTATGCAGGATTGCGTGGCTGAAAAAGTCGGGCTTTGCACTGGATGTGCAGGCCAGGTTACTCAATATGCCCTTTGACGTCTTGAGGTTGTTTGGCAGCAAGGCGGAGGTGAGTCTAGAGAAGATGCAGACTTCTAAGGTGGTAGCTAAGTCACTTAGCGCCTCCATACGTCAACCTCATCAACACTCCTACTCAGGTTCATCTTCCAAGAGGGGTCGTCCTTTTCGTTTCTATTATTCATTTGGAAGGGGAAGAGGACAGGCTAGTCAAAGAGGACAAAAACGATTCCCTTGTGGTGGATGAGGAAAGGGTGCTACATCAGCCCCAGCAGTGGCAACTGTCCCCTCAGCCGCTGCTGCAATCGCCTCTAAGCCACTCTGACGTCTTGACCCACAAGTCCCCCGTGGGAATCAGATTCTCTCAGCATCTGAACGAACGGCGGGACATTACTTTAGATGCTTGGGCACTGGAAACATTAGCCCAGGGTTACTGCCTTCCTTTTCAGAAAAGGCCTCAGGATCATCCACGGGATACAACTCTGTCAAAATTCCAGATCCATTCCTTGTGCAGGAAATTATAACCTTGCTAGAGAAAGGTGCAATAGAACATGTACCTGCAGCGGAGAGGAACAAAGGTTGGTATTCCCCTTACTTTCTCATTCCCAAGAAGGATGGAGGATTGAGACACATCTTGGATTTAAGAAATTTGAACAAATTCCTTAGGAAGGACAAGTTCAAGATGGTAACCCTTTCTCAGATGCTTCAGGCTCTCCAACTCCAGGACTGGATGGTATCATTGGACCTTCAGGATGCTTACTTTCATGTGTCAATCCATCTCAAGCACAGGTTTGCAGTTGGCAGTTCTCATTTTCAATTTCGAGTTCTGCTATTCGGGCTGACCTCGGCCCGAGGGTTTTCACCAAACTGATGGCGTTAGTGGCAGCAAGTCTCAGGAGAGGGGGGATTCACGTCTACCCCTACCTAGACGATTGGTTGATCAGGGCTTGTTCACCCAAACAGGCCCAGGAACATCTGAGGATCACCTGCCACTTCCTACACAGACTGGACTTCTCCCTCAATTCATGAAGTCTCCTAGGATACCATTCCAAAGACTCCAATTTATCGTAGCAGTCCTGGGTACTTCCTCGGGAAAGCCTCGCCTCCCGAGGTGAGAGCTCAACACATTCTGCAGATGGTAACAAAGTTCCAGGATTCCCAGCATCTGCCGGCCTTCGATTTTCTGAGGTTGCTCAGCCTCATGGCATCCTGCATTTTTCTGGTGCCATAGGCCAGATTGGAAATTAGATCCCTTCAATGGGCCCTCAGGACTCAGTGGTCCCAATTTTCGGCAAGTTCCGAGCAGAGCGGCTCAAGACCTTCTATGGTGGGCTTGCAAGGACAATATTCTCAGGGGAGAATCTTTTTGGCAACCATGGCCGGAGATAACAGTAGTGATGGATGCCTCATTCATGGGGTGTGGAACCCACACAAGCGATCTGACAATCAGCGGCTGTTGGGCTCCATCGGAGTCCAAACTACACATCAACCTTTTGGAGCTGAGGGCAATCAGACTAGCGCTGAAGGCCTTTCTGCCCTCTGTACGGGAAAAGAATGTCCTGATAATGACAGACAACACAGTGGCCATGTACAACCTTAATAAAAGAGAAGGTGTAGGGTCACTAACACTGTGCAGAGAGGCAATGCAGCTCTGGTTCTGGGCAATACAAGAAGGAATCTCTCTTTCAGCAGTTCACCTAGCCGGAGAGAAGAACACGGTGGCGGACGCTCTGAGCAGGCAAAGCACAGTCTCCGATGAGTGGAAAATAGCTCAGGAAGTCCTTCAAGAGATCTTCACCCTCTGGGGAAGCCCTCAAGTGGATCTGTTAGCGACCGAGGTGAATAGTATTTTGAACAGTATTGCTCAAGGGAATTTCCTCCAAGAGGAGCTCTAGGGGACGCATTCGTAGTGGACTGGGAATTTCGCTCCTGTACACATTTCCTCCAGTCCCCGTCATTCCTCACATGATCAGGAGGCTGAGAAAGTTTGGGAAATCCATGATCCTAGTTGCTCCGGATTGGGCCAGGAGGACGTGGTACCCAGACCTTCTGGACATGTCCATCTGCCCTCCAATATGTCTTCCACAAAGAGAGGATCTTCTCTCACAAGAGGATGTTCGGGTTCTCCATCCAGAGGCCAAGAGACCGAGCCTTCACGCATGGTTTCTGAGAGGCTGAGATATAAGGATTGGTACCTCCCGGACGACGTAATGGAGATTTTGCTTTCGGCTTAAAGACCAGCAACAAATTTCTTGTACCGGTGTCATTGAAATAAGTTCATTAACTGGTGCAAGGATAAGAATGTGGATCAATTCCTATGTGGCACACTATGGTTTTTTCTTTCCTATTACATTTAGCCAATCTGGGATTTTAGATTGGTACAATAAAAGGATACCTAGCGGCGCTTTCTATCTTTAAGCACTCCTCTGAAGAAGTATGTTATTTCAAGATACCATTGATTGTACAATTTTTGAAGGGTCACACTAACGTGTACCCCCAGTCCCATTCCATTTCCCTGTTTGGGATCAAAATGTAGTATTAGAATTCCTTACATGCATTCCTTTCGAGCCTTTGCATTCTTGTCCTCTAAGGCTTCTCATATTGAAAAAAGTCCTACTAGTGGCTATTACATCAGCTCGCAGGGTGAGTGAGTTACAGGCTCTCCCTTGTAAGCCTCCTCACACCATTTTCCATAAAGCTAAGGTAATACTGAAAGTCAAACCGTCATTCCTACCCAAGGTAGTTTCTGACATTCATTTGTGTCAAAAAATCATATTGTCTTCTTTCTATCCTCCCCCTCATGCAGGTAAGGAGGAAGAAAGGCTTCACAGGCTGGACCCAAAAAAGGCTCTTGGCTTTTATGTTTCTAGACTTACAAAGTTTCGACAAAGTGACCAACTTTTCATTGGATATACCGGCCACAAATTGGGCCTGGCAGTAACAAAGCAGACTTTATCCAGATAGATAATTATGGCAATTGGAGAATGTTACAAACTGGCAGGTAAAGAACCCCCAGATGGGCTAAGAGCTCACTCCACTAGGTGCACGGCAAATTCAACAGCTCTTCAAAGGGGTGTCCCAGTGCAAAATATCTGTGCAGCGGCCACCTGGTCGTCCATGGATACATTTGTGAAACATTATTGTTTAGATTCAACCTCGTCCCAAGAAGGTCTTTTTGCTAAGGCCGTTCTTCCTACTGTCCATGATTAGGGTTGAATGGTACTCCCTCCTCCAAATGTTCACTGCTTTGGGAGTCTATCAAAGATTAAGAATACGTGGGAGGACACAATACATTTGAAGAACAAGTTATTTACCAACTGCTAACATTTTTTTGACTGGATGTTCCTACCATGTATTGCTCTTCTACCGTCACAGTCTACCCCGCGGTACAATTTACGTAAATTACACTTGTGTTCCTTGAGAGCTTGCGGTCTAAGGGTACGCCTGGTCAACTCCTCAGTTGAGGATATTGAAAAAACATAACTGAAGACAACGGCTGCGGCTCAAGCTATTTATACTATGAATGACCTCAACGCTATACGCCAGCCCCCGAGGGACATCGACACCATGACATCGAGCACAGCGCCCTCTGGTGTGGAATGTTTTTTTCCGAAGCAGCAAACCTGATGATACGAATATCAAATATGAGGAATTTGTGGGGGAAAATCCAGTTGAAAGAACGTTACCTGTTGGTAAGTAACTTGTTCTTCTGTTATTCAACCATTTTCATCCCCAAAGTTTGTGGGAAAATCTCCTGTGTGGACAATTTCTTCAGATTAGAAGAAACTGCATTAAAAAGGAGGATTCTGAAACCAACAGTAAAGAACTTGGGTTGAAACTCAAAGATCGTGGCTATCCTTCACACATCATCAGAAGGTCATATAAACAGGCCAGAAACACTAATAGACAAATGTGTCTGAGCAAGCAGAATAAGACCCAGATTGAGAAAATCACGTGTGTCACCTCTTTCTCCCCAATCAGCAATGAGCTGCGGAGAAGCATCCTAAAACATTGGAAGATGATACATACGGCTGACTTCCAGATAAATATACCCAATTTACCTTTAAAAGAATGTCCAATTTAAGGGACAAATTAGTGCATACATATGCACTTCAGGAAGAAAATCCACCTACTCAAACTACTATGTGGCAATTACCACCGGTGAAAGGCCAATTTAGATGTGGAACCTGTTCAGTTTGCCATTTGACAACACTTTTAAAGAAATTGGGGGTCATTACGACCTTGGAGGTGCTAGGGAGAATTCTCTGTTTAGGCTGAATTTCCTAAGCTAGTGAGTCCCCCAGCAGCTTTGCTGGATTTCTGGAGTTTGTTTTTTCCATCCTGCCAAGAGTGTGATGCTTTTTCTCCCACTCTTGGACATGTATGTGTGTAATTCCTTTGATATGTCAATGTGTTCGATGGGCTATGGGGTCTTTTACTCCATAGGGTCTCATATGTTTTTCTATGTGTGTCAAAATGCACCCTACGTGTCGTGACACGGGGGCGCCCTAGCGGGTCCCCCCACCATAGACTCCATACCCGGGGACTGACTACTGTCTCCCCGGGCATGTAAAGTCACCATTGGCTTTACTAGACCTAAATTTGCTAACAGAACTAGTACCAACCATCTTATTGTGGATGTGCTAGTAGGGGTAATTTGATTACTCCTGGATCGAGTTTTGGCTGGTGGCAGTGGAAACTACTTGTTATGTTCGACCCCGAGCATAACCCTATGGGATTCGTCCCATTGTTGGAGATTGATACTTTTCCTCATTAATCTCTAACGTACCACCGATCTACTTATCTTAAATAAGTTTATCGAGTGGTATTTTCTGCCAGAACTCGGTTTGTAAAATGGCGTCTGTGTTCGTCTCTGTAATTCCTAAACCGAAGGTTGAGCCCTTTGTTCCACTTTTGGCGGGCCTCTGGACAGAGACCCTCCAAAGTGGTGCCATTCTGTCTGGGTTACCTCAGGGGTGTGGGAGGGGGTTTAGACACCCTGGACAGAGTTGCCTTGCCAACCCAGGTCGCACTCTGGAGTGATTGGCCTAGGTGGTGAGCCTTCCCGCTCACCACTTAGCATGTGTTGATTGACAGCTAGGCTGAATGAATGGGGGTCGTCTGCATAAAAGCAGGGCTTTTGGGACAGGATCTTTGAAAGTCGCCACAGGACCAAAAGAATCCGATGAGGGTAACCTTGAGCCGACCTGCACGACGACACCTATGGTGGAGCCCTGCAGAATCGTCTCCTAACATCCCGACGACAGAGGAGATCTCCCTGCCGGAGAGTCTCTTCCCCTGGCTGGTGGGAACAACCAGTCTTTCTTTGTGCTTTTTGATTCGCCCCAGGACGCAGTGGTCGAATTGCCCGTGCAGAGCACCCGGCAACCGGATAGCCACTACCCCTGTACCGCGACCGAAAGGTGGTGCCTTGTGAAGGAGCACTCCGCGGCTGGTTTCTTCCCTGGTGGTGCACCGGACTACCTTCTCTTCGACGACGAGTGCATCTCTTCTCTTAGCCAAGACCCATCATGCATCCACCACCAGGAACAACTGCCCCCGCCGGAGCTGCCTCCACAACAAGGTATCGTAACCGCCTGGCTTCCCTTTTTCGATCGGTTCGAGTGAGGTATCTGATTCCTCTTCGTTCCGTTGGGTTGCCTCCAAGCTTTTCTCATTCTTTGTGTTCTGAACTGGTTCGATCTGTCGCTAAACAATTTGCTAACAAAGACTGAAGGCATCATCAGTAAAGACTTTCGGGGACATTGTGCCTTGCCTCTCACCGAGTGGGCCTGGCCGCTGAACTTTATGACTATCGTGATTACTGCCTTCCTGCCTTGCATTTTTATCCGCTTCAGTGTGAACCGTGTTGACTTCATTACCTGCCTGCCTTTTCTCTCCCAACCTCACTAATATTGAGTGTCATCTAGGTTGAGGTATACACCTCTGTCTGAAAATAAGTGGTACCGTTAGAACCTAGAGTTGTCAATAGTTTGTTCAGGGGGATTGAGCGTTTTCCATTCCGCAGAGTAATTGTGTTTTGATTTGTTTGCCGTGGTTTGCTTTAGTGTTTTTCATAGACGTTCTGTTATAAATAAATAACGTACTATCTTTACACTAAGCCTCGTTGCGTGTTTGCTTGTTTTGCTGCGAAGAATTGCCCTATCTTGTATACTCCCTATACTGACCAACTTTTCTTGAGAGAAGTCTGACTGCTCAGCCACAGCTACCAATTGAATCTGTGTGGTACAGACTGCTACCAAGTGGGTTCATCGCAACACCTGTAGTCCTAAATCTTTTGCAGTGGTCCCAGAGGGAACTGCACAGGTTTCCGCCTAACACTGGTGTACAGCGGTGGGGTTAGTATCGAGTATACAGTTTAGAGTGCTTTTCGACGCTGTAGGACAACTAACCACAAAACTTTGCACAAAAAGCAACTTTCAAAAAACATGTCTACGATGGAAGTTTACAGCCAAGAGTCTTTGTCAGGTCAAAATACTGAGAGTCTGCGAGCTCTCTGTAGACAAGAGAATCTTTCTGTAAAAGGCAAGAAGTTAGAACTGATAGAGAGATTGCTGGCGAACCAAAGTCTGGGTACTGGTTCAGAGGAACCAAACTCTCCAGCAACTGTAGATAACAGTAATGGTGTTGATCTGAATCGTAATTTTGATGATAGCGATGAAGAGGCTGACGAGGACGGCGAGGCTAACGAAACTGTCTCTCCCGCTCCTCTACCTGCCTTACCAGCTGTGCCTATTGGGCCCATACCAGGTCCCAAAAGTAACCCTTCTTATTTTGAACTTGAAAAAATGAAGCTCGAATTAGAATATAAACGGTTCTTGGCTCAATCTGAACGCAACCAAGAGCTCGAGTTCAGACGGATGAATGCCCAGGCTGAGCAGAAGCAAGCTGATTTGAGACTCAGAGAAATAGAGCTTAATCATGAGTTAGAAATGAAAAAGTTGTCTATGGAAAGTGCTTCTCTGTCCTCTGGTTCCTCTAGGAGCTCCAGTCCCAAAAGACCCCAGATGCCGAAGGAATTAGTGGGTATGTATGAACCGAGACTGGATGTGATGGATTGGTTGAAACTGTTTTAATACAATCATGGGCTCCAGGACATCACCGGGAATGCGTTGCTTCCCTGGTTGTTCTCTAGGCTCCCTCCTGTTGCGACTGATGTGGTAATGGAATTGGGGGAGGCGGATAAGACGGATTACGAAAGTGTGAAACTAGCCTTGATAGCTAGATTCGGGAAGACCCCTTCCCAGTATCCTAAGAGGTTTAGAACCCTCAAAAAGCATGATGGTACCCCTTGGGCTACCTGGGTGAGTGAAGGGTTGAAAAACTTAGAAGGATGGATTAAGGGTTACAGAGTTGACACTTACGAGGGTATGCGAAATCTTTTTATGTTGGAGTTGATTTATGATGCCTGTTCTCCTGAGCTCAGACAGCACTTGGCTGATTCGAAGGAATTAGATTCCAGGGCTGTAGCTAAGGCTGCTGACTTGTGGGTTGCCAACCGGGCTACTCACAAGGATTCTGGGGCAACTCAGAAAAAGGATGAGGGAAAACAGCCTAAAAAAGACTCAAAGGAGAATTCGAATAACTCACATTCCAAAGAGGGCCCCAAACAAAACCAGAAGGGTAAGCCACCGGGAAAACCACAGCAGAATAGTGTGTCTTCTGGTGCCAAACCGGAAGGAGGTCAGAACAAGCCACCATTCCAGAAAGCATTCGGTAAATGCTTTGTTTGCGGCTCGACTGACCATGTGAAAGGAGATCCCAGATGTAAGGGTAAACCTTCAGGGGTCCAGCTTGTCTCCTTAGCCTTCGCTCCCGAGGAGGAAGTCCAAATGGCAAGTGGAAACTTTCTACTGCTAGCTGATGAACCCATTGGAGTCTCAGCCAGCGTTTCTTTAGTATCTCTGGGGTTGTGGGAACAACAGAATTTAGATGTCTATAATTCTATCCCCGATAATACTAAAGAGTATTATAAGGACAGTGTCCAGGTGAATGGTCAGGAGACTCCTGCCATTAGGGACACTGGGGCCAGCATAACTGTGGTGGATAAATAGTTTTTTCAGGCTGAGGATGTTGCTAAGGCACCCAAACGCCTCACCAAGTTAGCTGGAGGGCCTGTGCAAATGCTTCCCCAATTACCAGTTCTCATCCAGTGTAACGACATGACTGTAAAGATACCTGTCAGCATACAGAGTGAGGTACCAGGACGTGTACTGTTGGGTAACGATTTGAAAACTCTCGGAGTTGTATCGCATACTCCCAGACCTCCTAGTAAACGGTTACAGGAGCTAACCAGACGTGCAAGAGAGAGGACCATGCGCGGTACTCTCGGGGAGATGATGAAGAAGGAAATCACTCCTGCGCCATTGGAATTGGCGGCCGCTGTCTCTAAGAAAACAGAAGCAAAAGGGAAACCTAAGACTTCTAACCCAAAACCAGCAGCCCGCACTCCAATGCAGCCGACACGGACTTCCCCGCGGTTGTCCAACGTCACACCCGTAACTCCACCTCCAGCTGAGGCTGAGAGGGAGGTACAACCCTGTATGGTAGAATTAGACTCTGAGGAAGAGCTAATGGAAGGCCAAGAACTCATTGGAGATCTGGATCCTGTTGACCATCCTGAACTGCAGTCGTTACTGGCAGAAGGTGGACCCAGCAGGGCAGACTTCAGTAAGGGACAGAGAGAATGTCCAACTCTGGAAGGTCTTCGCCATCAGGCAGAAGCTCAGGCTGAAGGGCAAGAGCCTGGGAAACATAGGTTGCACTGGGAAGATGGCCTCTTCTACAGTGAACCGACCGAGTCTGCACCTGGAGACTACAAACGCCTTGTAGTACCCCAAGAGAACAGACCACAGTTCTTGCAGTTAGCCCACGAGATTCCTTTGGCTGGTCACTTGAGTTTCAAGAAGACTAAGGAAAGGCTCTCGCTCTACTTTTATTGGCCAAAGATGGGGGCCGAAGTAGAAAAACACTGCAGAAGCTGCCATACCTGCCAGATCTCTGGTAAGGTTGGGTCCAAGAATGTGGCACCGTTAGTGCCTCTCCTCGTTGTGGGAGTCCCATTTGAGAGAGTAGGGATTGATATCGTTGGTCCCCTTGATCCTCCAACCTCCTCAGGCAACAGGTTTATACTTGTTGTAGTAGACCATGCTACTAGGTATCCTGAGGCAATTCCTATGAGGACTGTTACAGCTCCGGCTGTGGCTAAGGCCCTCCTTGGTATTTTTACTAGGGTCGGATTTCCTAAGGAAGTAATCTCTGACAGGGGGTCAAACTTTATGTCCCACTACATGAAAGCCATGTGGAAAACCTGCGGAGTAACTTACAAGTTCTCAACGGCTTACCACCCACAAACCAATGGGTTGGTAGAACGGTTCAACCGAACCATAAAGAGCATGATAGGTGCTCTAGAAGAACCCCTTAAGCGTAAGTGGGACCTTCTATTGCCATGCCTTCTCTTTGCTTATAGAGAAGTCCCTCAGGAGGGAGTAGGTTACTCTCCCTTCGAACTACTCTATGGTCATCCCGTCAGAGGTCCATTGGCCCTGATTAAGGAGGGGTTGGAGAGTGCTCCTTCCCCCAAGCCAGTCAGAGTGACTGACTACGTGATAGGTCTCCGGAGGAGAATGTCGCACTTGATGACAGAAGCAAGTGATAACTTGAAAGCTGGACAAGCATTGGTCAAGCACTGGCACGATCAAAAGGCTAACATGGTTGAGTTCGCTCAAGACCAGCTCGTTCTCGTTATGATCCCAACAAGGCAGAGGGCCTTGCAAGATAAATGGATGGGACCCTACCGAGTAGTGGGTAAACTCGGCGAGGTTAACTATCTGGTGGACTTGGGCAATCCCAAGGAGGCTCCGACAGTCTTTCACACCAACCGACTTAAAGCGTATGTCTCACGACCTGATGTAGGGGCGTTGCTCCTAGCATCATCCGAGGAAGAAGAAGAGAGGGAAGCTCTTCCGGATCTCCTCAGAGGCTTACCTTTAGATGAAAAAATTGAAGGAGTGAATCTCTCCTCCAATCTGACACCCGAGCAACAAGAGGAGTGCAAGTCTATGTTAAATCAGTTTGCCTCTCTGTTCTCGCTACATGAAAGCCATGTGGAAAACCTGCGGAGTAACTTACAAGTTCTCAACGGCTTACCACCCACAAACCAATGGGTTGGTAGAACGGTTCAACCGAACCATGAAGAGCATGATAGGTGCTCTAGAAGAACCCCTTAAGCGTAAGTGGGACCTTCTATTGCCATGCCTTCTCTTTGCTTATAGAGAAGTCCCTCAGGAGGGAGTAGGTTACTCTCCCTTCGAACTACTCTATGGTCATCCCGTCAGAGGTCCATTGGCCCTGATTAAGGAGGGGTTGGAGAGTGCTCCTTCCCCCAAGCCAGTCAGAGTGACTGACTACGTGATAGGTCTCCGGAGGAGAATGTCGCACTTGATGACAGAAGCAAGTGATAACTTGAAAGCTGGACAAGCATTGGTCAAGCACTGGCACGATCAAAAGGCTAACATGGTTGAGTTCGCTCAAGACCAGCTCGTTCTCGTTATGATCCCAACAAGGCAGAGGGCCTTGCAAGATAAATGGATGGGACCCTACCGAGTAGTGGGTAAACTCGGCGAGGTTAACTATCTGGTGGACTTGGGCAATCCCAAGGAGGCTCCGACAGTCTTTCACACCAACCGACTTAAAGCGTATGTCTCACGACCTGATGTAGGGGCGTTGCTCCTAGCATCATCCGAGGAAGAAGAAGAGAGTGAAGCTCTTCCGGATCTCCTCAGAGGCTTACCTTTAGATGAAAAAATTGAAGGAGTGAATCTCTCCTCCAATCTGACACCCGAGCAACAAGAGGAGTGCAAGTCTATGTTAAATCAGTTTGCCTCTCTGTTCTCGCTACATGAAAGCCATGTGGAAAACCTGCGGAGTAACTTACAAGTTCTCAACGGCTTACCACCCACAAACCAATGGGTTGGTAGAACGGTTCAACCGAACCATGAAGAGCATGATAGGTGCTCTAGAAGAACCCCTTAAGCGTAAGTGGGACCTTCTATTGCCATGCCTTCTCTTTGCTTATAGAGAAGTCCCTCAGGAGGGAGTAGGTTACTCTCCCTTCGAACTACTCTATGGTCATCCCGTCAGAGGTCCATTGGCCCTGATTAAGGAGGGGTTGGAGAGTGCTCCTTCCCCCAAGCCAGTCAGAGTGACTGACTACGTGATAGGTCTCCAGAGGAGAATGTCGCACTTGATGACAGAAGCAAGTGATAACTTGAAAGCTGGACAAGCATTGGTCAAGCACTGGCACGATCAAAAGGCTAACATGGTTGAGTTCGCTCAAGACCAGCTCGTTCTCGTTATGATCCCAACAAGGCAGAGGGCCTTGCAAGATAAATGGATGGGACCCTACCGAGTAGTGGGTAAACTCGGCGAGGTTAACTATCTGGTGGACTTGGGCAATCCCAAGGAGGCTCCGACAGTCTTTCACACCAACCGACTTAAAGCGTATGTCTCACGACCTGATGTAGGGGCGTTGCTCCTAGCATCATCCGAGGAAGAAGAAGAGAGTGAAGCTCTTCCGGATCTCCTCAGAGGCTTACCTTTAGATGAAAAAATTGAAGGAGTGAATCTCTTCTCCAATCTGACACCCGAGCAACAAGAGGAGTGCAAGTCTATGTTAAATCAGTTTGCCTCTCTGTTCTCGCTCTCACCAGGCTTGACCCCTTGGGGCCAGCACGACATACTCACTGGTGACTGTCTGCCTGTCAAAAGCAGAGGATACCGCATGTCAGAAAACGTACGAACCCACATCAAAGGTGAGGTCAGCAAGATGCTTGATCTCGGGGTAATAGAGCCCTCTACTAGTCCATGGTCTAGCCCAGTTGTGTTAGTGCCAAAAGCCGGATCTAAAGAACTTAGATTCTGCGTGGATTACAGAGCTCTTAACGCAGTCACCACGACTGATGCCCACCCTTTGCCAAGAACAGATGAGTTGGTGGATAAACTTGGCGCCGCCAAGTTCCTCAGCACATTTGACTTGACGTCAGGCTATTGGCAAATAGCCTTGACCGACCATGCCAAGGAGAAAACTGCATTTTCTACCCCCGTCGGCTTATACCAGTTTAAGGTAATGCCGTTCGGACTGAAGAATGCACCTGCTACGTTTCAACGGATGGTAAACCAGGTTCTGAATGGGATGGAGGACTTCTGCATGGCATACTTGGATGACATCGCAGTGTTCAGCAATTCCTGGGAAGAACATGTAACCCACCTGAGAGATGTTTTGCAGGCTCTTGGACGAGCCAATCTGACCATAAAGGCGAGTAAATGCCAAATTGGACAGAGTAATGTAGTCTATCTTGGGCATGAGGTAGGCGGTGGAGAAATAAGGCCTTTGTTCAGCAAGATCGAAGCTGTACAAAATTGGACAACACCGACTACTCAGACCCAGGTGAGAGCCTTTCTAGGCCTCACTGGGTATTACAGGAATTTCATAGAGAACTATGGGACCATAGCTTCTCCACTGAATGTCATCTCCTCGCCCAAATTTCCTAAAAAGGTTAAATGGAACGAGGAGTGCAATCAGGCTTTTGAAAACCTGAAAAAGGTTCTTTGCCAAGCCCCAGTACTCAGAGCTCCTGATTACCGCCAACACTTCATTGTGCAGACAGACACTTCCAATGTAGGGATAGGTGCCGTACTCAGTCAACTGGATGGGAAAGGTAGAGAGCACCCCGTTTGCTTCATCAGCCGCAAGCTGAAGGATCCTGAAACAAGGTGGGCAACAATCGAAAGAGAGTGCTTTGCTATCGTGTGGGCTCTGAAGAAGTTTATGCCGTACTTGTATGGTTCTACTTTTGTTATTCAGACTGACCACCAACCCTTGAGATGGTTAATGCAAATAAAAGGGGAAAACCCAAAACTATTGAGATGGTCGATCTGCCTGCAAGGGTTTGATTTCACCATTGAGCACAGGTCAGGGTGTCACCACCAAAATGCTGATGGTCTCTCTAGGACGTATGCCATCGACTAGAGGTATGAGATTCATCCAGGAGTGGATTAAATCCTCCTGTCCCTTAGTCTGGGGGGGCGAGTGTTAGGGAGAATTCTCTGTTTAGGCTGAATTTCCTAACCTAGTGAGTCCCCCAGCAGCTTTGCTGGATTTCTGGAGTTTGTTTTTTCCATCCTACCAAGAGTGTGACGCTTTTTCTCCCACTCTTGGACATGTATGTGTGTAATTCCTTTGATATGTCAATGTGTTCGATGGGCTATGTGGTCTTTTACTCCATAGGGTCTCATATGTTTTTCTATGTGTGTCACACTGCACCCTACGTGTCGTGACACGGGGGCGCCCTAGCGGGTCCCCCCACCATAGACTCCATACCCGGGGACTGACTACTGTCTCCCCGGGCATGTAAAGTCACCATTGGCTTTACTAGACCTAAATTTGCTAACAGAACTAGTACCAACCATCTTATTGTGGACGTGCTAGTAGGGGTAATTCGATTACTCCTGGATCTGTTACTCGAGGGGGCACTGTCCCGCCCCCCCTCGTCGAGTTTTGGCTGGTGGCAGTGGAAACTACTTGTTATGTTCGACCCTCAGCATAACCCTATGGGATTCGTCCCATTGTTGGAGATTGATACTTTTCCTCATTAATCTCTAACGTACCACCGATCTACTTATCTTAAATAAGTTTATCGAGTGGTATTTTCTGCCAGAACTCGGTTTGTAAAATGGCGTCTGTGTTCGTCTCTGTAATTCCTAAACCGAAGGTTGAGCCCTTTGTTCCACTTTTGGCGGGCCTCTGGACAGAGACCCTCCAAAGTGGTGCCATTCTGTCTGGGTTACCTCAGGGGTGTGGGAGGGGGTTTAGACACCCTGGACAGAGTTGCCTTGCCAACCCAGGTCGCACTCTGGAGTGATTGGCCCAGGTGGTGAGCCTTCCCGCTCACCACTTAGCATGTGTTGATTGACAGCTAGGCTGAATGATTGGGGGTCGTCTGCATAAAACCAGGGCTTTTGGGACTGGATCTTTGAAAGTCGCCACAGGACCTAAAGAATCCGACGAGGGTAACCTTGAGCCGACCTGCACGACGACACCTCCGGTGGAGCCCTGCAGAATCGTCTCCTAACCTCCCGACGACAGAGGAGATCTCCCTGCCGGAGAGTTTCTTCCCCTGGCTGGTGGGAACAACCAGTCTTTCTTAATGCTTTTTGATTCGCCCCAGGACGCAGTGGTCGAATTGCCCGTGCAGAGCACCCGGCAACCCGATAGCCACTACCCCTGTACCGCGACCGAAAGGTGGTGCCTTCTGAAGGAGCACTCCGCGGCTGGTTTCTTCCCTGGTGGTGCACCGGACTACCTTCTCTTCGACGACGAGTGCATCTCTTCTCTTAGCCAAGACCCATCGTGCATCCACCACCAGGAACAACTGCCCCCGCCGGAGCTGCCTCCACAACAAGGTACCGTAACCGCCTGGCTTCCCTTTTTCGATCGGTTCGAGTGAGGTATCTGATTCCTCTCCGTTCCGTTGGGTTGCCTCCAAGCTTTTCTCATTCTTTGTGTTCTGAACTGGTTCGATCTGTCGGTAAACAATTTGCTAACAAAGACTGAAGGCATCATCAGTAAAGACTTTCGGGGACATTGTGCCTTGCCTCTCACCGAGTGGGCCTGGCCGCTGAACTTTATGACTATCGTGATTACTGCCTTCCTGCCTTGCATTTTTATCCGCTTCAGTGTGAACCGTGTTGACTTCATTACCTGCCTGCCTTTTCTCTCCCAACCTCACTAATATTGAGTGTCATCTAGGTTCAGGTATACACCGCTGTCTGAAAATAAGTGGTACCGTTAGAACCTAGAGTTGTCAATAGTTTGTTCAGGGGGATTGAGCGTTTTCCATTCCGCAGAGTAATTGTGTTTTGATTTGTTTGCCGTGGTTTGCTTTAGTGTTTTTCATAGACGTTCTGTTATAAATAAATAACTTACTATCTTTACACTAAGCCTCGTTGCGTGTTTGCTTGTTTTGCTGCGAAGAATTGCCCTATCTTGTATACTCCCTATACTGACCAACTTTTCTTGAGAGAGGTCTGACTGCTCAGCCACAGCTACCAATTGAATCTGTGTGGTACAGACTGCTACCAAGTGGGTTCATCGCAACACCTGTAGTCCTAAATCTTTTGCAGTGGTCCCAGAGGGAACTGCACAGGTTTCCGCCTAACAGGAGGTAACCATGCGGCAATTTGCGGCATGGTTACCCCCTTACCGGGTACCGGGTCCGGGTTCCTTGAAAGAGGAATTACCAGGCAATTCCCACCTTGGAGGACCCGGTAATTCCTCATTCAAGGAACCCGGACCCGGTACATCACCATTCCCATTCGAGCACCGATAGGGCTCAATGGGAATGGGGAGGGAGCTAACAACGGGCCTGTTAATAACAGGCCCGTTGTTAGCACCCTGGTCTGCTAGCGGGACCCGCTAAGGGCGCCTGGTTTTAACAGGCGCCCTTTGCGGGTCCCGCGAACAGACTCGTAATGGGGCGGTAAGGGTTTGACGGCTCTGGCACCATTACTGGCGCCATTAACCCCTTACCGCCAAGGTCGTAATGACCCCCATTGACTTTAATGGTCGTATCTAAAAACATTCACCAAATGTTTAACCAAATGGGCTATATATGGGATTAAATGCCCATGTGTATTGGTGCATATAGGAAAACAAAAAGGCCAATACGCCAAAGAATTTGTGACCACTGATCTTGTGTTAAGAATTGGGTGCCAGATAAGCCATTGGTTGAACATTTCAAAACAGGCAAAACACAGCTATGAAGACATATATTGGTTCATTATACAAACAATGAAACCCCATCCATGTGGAGGAGACAGAGATCTGGCACTACGAAAACTTGAACAAAAATGGATATTCAATCTTGATTCGGTGAAGAACGGCCTTAATGTATCTATCGAGTGGAAATTGTTTATACACTGAACCTGAATCTCTGAACTAGAGACTATAGATAAGGTGGCCAACATGATTTTATAAGCCGCTACAGCATGGCCTTATATACAAAATACATGGTGTATACATATACCCAGTTGGGTAAAAACAACACGAAGGTCTGACACAAGTGCAAGCATCTGTAGAGAGAAGATATAGGATGTGCATTTAATGTGGTTAAGGATGTACCTGGGATCGACACCATCTGACCCCAACTAGACATGTCTTTTTGTTCTATAATATTCTTGAACAAAACATCCCTCCATTCATAAGCTAAGACATACTGCATGACAACATAACAGGCTAGACTCAGCCTGCTTTGCTGTAGCTGAAAAATCTATGTTCAAAATGGCACTGGAACGCGCCACTTTGTATTTAGTATAAGCCGGGTCTAGATTATCTAGCAAGGAGCACGTGACTTTCATTTAAACAAATGCACGGCAGCGAGGTATTGCTGCTACGAGAATGCTTGCTACAAGAGCGGCACACATTGATCAACAAGTAAGCTATGCGTGCGTACCTGATAATAAGAGAGTTAATGAGGACACGTTGCATTTGAGGCACTTAATATTGAAATAATAGGTATTTCGATATTTATTGTGTGCCGTAGATTAAGTGATCGAAGGTTCCACTCTTTTCAGAAACAGCACACAAAAGTAACTACGCTGGAAAATCTCAGCGCTGCTTTGAACCTGATCCGTACGGTGTTGTCACCGTTGCCCACACCTCTTATGTGGAAGGTGAAATGTATACAACGATGTGTCTGACGATGACGAGAGCAAGGTTAAAATAGTAGATGTAATACACAGAAGATATTCGGAGTTAAATGAAAAGATATAAATGTGCAGACAGGAAAATCAAGCATAAAATTGACGTCTGTCACCTTATCCTTACAGTGGATAGACGGAAAGACAAAATACACCCGCAAACTGGACATGTGAGAGAAAACAACTTTTCACCATACGGCCTATTCCCTGCAAAGAGAAAACATCAATGCAGGTCATTTTGGGTCACAAAAATCTATGAATAATTATTTAGAGACGTGATATGTATAGAAGTAATCACTAGGATACATTAAATCTCGGGTACCCTGTACACTTGGAATATATGTTAATCAGCTGGGATACAGATTAAACAAATAATTACATCTGCACTTTGAAATATTGGATAAGATTTACAAAACCTAGAAGGGGGAATAGAACTCCCTTGGTGAAAATAATGAACTATTTAATAGTTATAAATAGAGGGAACAATTTTGGTCTGTTTCTCCTCTCTATACAGTTGTAAATCATCTGAACTGGTTGTCCGTCACCATCAATTGGCTATCCACGAATATTACTTTACACACCACTAAGTAATTAAAGGTCAGTCAAAAAGGAAAATTCCCATGTCAAGAAAATACATGTGAGATTGGTCAGTTTGTCTGAAACAAGACAGTTTTTAATGTGTGACTATGGGCCTCATTACAAATAAGGCGGTCCGTTAATAACGGTGGCGGTAGACCCGCCACCACCGTTGTTTCCGGACCACATGATCCCGACTCCTGCAGGCGGGAGGTGATGTTCCCGCCAGGTTTGACCTGGCGGGTTTAACACCGCCCGCCTGCATGCGGGCGAGGAAACAACCGAAGCATTACGAGATGCTGCCGGTGTTTCCATGATCCCCATTCCCATTGAGTCCCATAGGACTCAATGGGAATGGGGATTAACAGCATTCCGCCTCCGTGATTCCTGGAAAAACAGGGTTGTAATTCCCCGGTAATTCCGGGAATCACGGAGGCGGAATGGTAATACGAGTCCGGCGATAACCAGACGGTTTTACCGCCTCGTTACCGCCGGACTCGTAATGAGGCCCTATGTCATTTTATTAGATCATCAAATACACATGATTACGTGTATATGAAGAAACGTGCTACAATTGCACGTTTCATTCATTCCAAGTGTCCTGAAGACAGCGTCCAAGGAGCCCATAAAATAGATTGGTCCATGACGGTTCTCTCTTCGAATATAGAAACACTAATAGGTGTAGACACCAAGTAGTGAGGGCGAATGCATAGACATTCATTTGGTACCAGCTCCTCACCTGTGTTTCTAACCTCACAAAATATTGTTTCAAATGAAATAGGAAACATATGATAATGTGGGTTCATGTTTGAAACATTAACTGGACATGGTCTACTGGATCTAACAATTCTTATGTGTTTTTTTACTTTTTTATCTGTTTTCATATATTTGTGTACAACAGTACTGTTATTAAAATATGTGTATGTTTTCACTGACCTTTCGTACTACTGTTGATTTGAGGTCCTAAAGATGTACACAGTTTAGATTTGGGCGATTCCCATGACCTGAGTGTGTAAAAGCAGGGTCCCTCCACACCCAGACAGCTGGACCTGCTCACCTCAGTCAAAGGCACATGAATATACCAAACACAATGCACACATCACTGCCAGCAAAGTCAGCATACCCTGTGCTCCACTGAGTTTCAAGAACCAACCTGCACAAAGTACACACCTGGCTACCATCCATATCATTTCACTCAAAATCACCTTCTCAGCTTCCATAGACATTCTGTGCATGAAAGAAAAACAACTAGACAGCCTTCAGGTGTCCCGTATGGAACAAAGTTACTTGAAAGCTATGGTCTACACAGTGGCACCAAAGGGTGGGGTAGTACCACTGACCATCCAGCGCCCTGCCCTTGATGCCTTTGATCTTTTCCCTCCACAGTGGGCCAGGTCCCTTGTCAGAAACTCTGCTGAGTAATGTGCCGGCACACTACATCAGAGTCAGGTGCACAATGGCCGGGTTATTAACCCTGGATGAAATCTAACCGTCAGTGCACACCGACTAAAGTATTTAAAGCTTTAGAAAATGTTAGCAACTGTTTGGATCCAGGGGAGGAATAACGACCCTGGCACTAGATCGTGTTACAAAATACTAAAAAAGTGCTCAATATATGGACACTCCCGTCGCTCGCACACCTAAATGCTTCAATCAGCAAAATAATCTTAATACATTTTACAACTTTTCCATGTCAGTTTACAGTAGCAAATTCAATACACACAATTCTAATAGAGTATTCATGACATCTTTATTCTGTAATGTTCAAGAGGAGGCAAAAATGTGCTCAACAGGTTTCAGGGATGTTTTCCACTTCTACAGGAGCAAATAACACTAGTATCAATGCTCTATGTATGTCTCATAACACAAATGCATCTTATTATATCTTATTCAGAGAATCAGAATTTTGTGAGTATTACACCCATCACCCGTGACCACATGCCAGGGGGTGTTCAGATAAAACATTCATGGTATGCTGTGATCAAACAATGGTATATTATGTATAGTTGGTTAAATGGCATAGATTCCAATAACAACCAAAACGTTATATGGCATATACCTTCACGGGTGTGCACCCCCATATAGAGCGGGAAAATAATATAGAGCAGGCAGGCCTAGCTGGCCTCTTATGTTCAATCCAATCTTAAGTGAAGATAGGCAGCCGGAATCTGAGCCGAGGAAAGTGATCGACATCCAGCTCACTGTTTAGCAAAATGCTTCACGCGCAGGGAGTTGGTGCTAGAGGAACGCAGGAGTCTAGAAGGGGAGCATTTTGTCAGAAAGTGATGAAGATAAAGTGCTCCTTGGCCCCAGATAGCCTTGTGGATGACACAGAGGGACTTGAATTTAATCCGTGCTGGTACCGTGATCCAGTGAAGGCTCTGTAGTACAGGAGAGATGTGGTCCCTGGGCTTGAGGACAAGGATAAGTCTTGCTGCCCTATTATTATTTTTTAATTATTATTTATTTATTTATAGAGCACCGCAGGCATCAGGGCGCGTCACAAAAAGACTAGGACAGCAAAACAGAGACAGAGTATTCTAAGTACTAAAGCAGTCACAAGGAAGGGAATGTCTTGTTGCTAGCTCATTTGAACGCCACAGTTTTCAGATTTTTTCTAAACTTAAGGTAGTTTGATTCAAGTTTGAGGTGGACTGGGAGTTCGTTCCATTTGGCAGTCGCTCTGGTGGGAAACGCCAATCCAAGTCCATCAGCTTTTTTTGTGGGCTGATTTGCTTTTTTAGATAGTCAGCGGCAGCTCTGTGTAGGCAGTGTTGGACCAGGGACATGGGCTTCATTACGAGGTCGGCGGTAAGGGGTTAATGGCAACGGTAACGGTACCGTTGCCGTTAACCCCTTACTGTCACATTACGAGTTCCCTGGTTTTACCTGGCGCCCTTAGCGGGAGCCTCTAAGGGACAAGGGAGCTAATAACGGGACCGCTATTAGCGGCCCGTTATTAGCTCCATCCCCATTCCCGTTGAGCCCTATGGGGGCTCGAATGGGAATGGGGAATGGTTCTCAGAATGGGGACTTACCGGGTCCTTCAAGGTTGGAATGACCCGGTAAGTCCCTATTTCGAGAACCCGGATCCAGAATGCGGTAAGGGGGTAGCCATGGTGCTAGTAGCACCATGGCTACCTCCTACCTCGTAATGTGGCCCATTGACTTGAAAGTAATTCGATCTTTGATCGACAGCCAATGAAGGGCTTTTCTTTCCTTGGTAATGTGTTCCTTTTTCGATTTGCTAGTGATTGTCCTTACAGCATTATTTTAGAAGATTTGGCACTGTTTAATGCATTTGCTACTTGCCCCCAGCATCAGGGAGTTCCCGTAATCTAACCTAGATAAGATTAAGGCTCTAGCGATGGTGGAGCAGTTTTGCTGACTTAGATGGGGCCTGATTTGTCTCACAAGTTTTTGATGGTATTGGCAAGTTTGTTTAAGGTATGTAACATCGGTGTCTGCTCCCAGAGAGGCCTGTAGATAGACACCAAGGGTCTTCACTTTGTCTGAGACCTTAACCGTTGAGCATTTGATTTTAAATGTTGCGTAAGCCGCATCAAGTTTGGCTCTGGTCTATGGAGATCCAAAGAGCATAAGCTCGGTATTGCCTCCATTGAGACACATCCAGTTCGTCTTCATCCATGCCTCAATGGAGTTGTAGATGTAGTCGAGCTTGTCGTTGTCTGTGGTGTGACAGCCAGTTATTTCCATAACTATGTGTCATCAGCAAATTTTGTAAAAAATATTCCCATGTTGGCGAGGAGGGTACATAGACAACGCATGTAGATGTTAAATAAAAGGGGTGAAAAAATGGCTCCTTGAGGCACACCACAGTCAAGGCCGAGGGGCCGATGAATGATCGTCCCATTGGATCTTTGAACACCTATTTCCTAGAAATTAGGATATCCACTCAATGGCTTCCTGGGAGCAATTGCCTGACTTAACTAGTGCCTCTCGTAGTTTCCAATGATCTAGCAAATCGAATGCTGTTGAGAGGTCCAGTAAAATCAACAGTCCTGTTTTACCCTTGTCTATTATGCCTAGCATTTTGATATGAAGGTATAGTAGGGCTGATTCAGTTCCATGTGCTCCTCTGAAGCCAGATTGTTGGGTATGTTATAAGTTATTTTGGTCAATGTATTTTTGCAATTGGCCTGTAGCAACTTTCTCCATAATTTTGAGCAAGAACTTGCAGTTCGTGATGGGACGAGGATTAACATGGTTGCGTTAGTCTAAGCCAGACTTTTTAACTAAGGGTGTCACAGTAACAGTTTTGATAAAAAAGGAGCAAACAACTCAGTATTGTCTAGAATCAACTTGGGGGTAGGATGTTTTCTGAGCAAGAAATACATCTAGTGGACGATAAGGTTTTGATTATTTCGTCTACTGAGATTCGAGTGAAGTGAAATTTTGTCTTCTCTGGAAAATCCGGCTCATATACAGTAGCAGATTGGGGAGGAGGCTGGTTGACTATCGTACAGGCTTTTATAGTTTCCCGGGCCTTCAAGATTGTAATGGAGAATGCTGTTTGAATGGTCTCACAATCTCCCTGTGAAGGTTGAAAAGGGGGGGATGAAGTTGCTGGTTTTTCAACAGATTTTAGAATCTGGAACAGTTTATCTGTGGAGTTGGAGGCTGTGGTAATCTGCTCATTGTAGTAGTCTTTTTTTGCTATTATCAGCTTTTCTCTATATAAGTGGTCTAACTTTTTCCAATTTTCCTTAATGCTAACCGAAGGATCTTTTTGCCATTTCCTTTCCACTTTCCTTTTTTCTTTCTTAAGTCTACAAGTTTCAGCGTTTAAACCAGTTTTGATGGCTTTTGTTTGGTCTGACTAATTTCTGTTTGAGAGGGGCATGTTGGTCCAGAATTTTTTTTTAATTGGTCGTTGAAAATAGCTATTAATTTCTCGCAAGGATCCTCATCGCTCGTGATGTTCATGATGCTGGCTATGCCTTGCGTGAGGATAACTGGTGTAATATTTTTAAAGTTTCTGCTTTGAAATTTGTTCGGAGTGTTGTTCAATTTCTTGACGTTTTCTTTTGGTGTAAGTTTTAGGTAAATTTTATGATGATCGGACCAGATACAGGGATAGGTACCGAGTATTGTGATGTCCACATTGTTACAGATAATCCCATCGAGTTGATTCCCTTTGTTGGAAGTGGGCTCTGTGTTTATTACATGAAAATCTACTGATTTGAATTCTTTCTCCAGGGCAATGGTGTTCTTGTCTTGGGAATTCCCTTTCCACCTATTGAGGACCCCCAGTAGTATTGTCCCTTATGTTGTGTCCCTTTAGGGTATTCAAAAGGTGTACTAGTTTGTCATTAAAGTCAGAGATCAATGATGGTGGTCTCTAGATGGCGATAAGGTTGATGCTGCTATTTTTTGTAGGTGTCATTTTTAGCATGAGTATTTTGCATCCATTACATTCTATGGGTGAAGGAAAAAGGTTCAAGTCCTGTTTGGCTATTATATTATAGCCATTCCCCGCCCCTTTCCCGCCTCCCTGTTTTTGAAGTAAATATTGTATTGTCAATAGTGGGGCCTGTGGGTTAGCTGGAGGAGCCACAGAGTGGACAAAGGAGGATTAAGGAGGAGGCTATTGCAATAGTCTAGTCAGGAGAGAACCAGAGTACGGGTAACATTGAGTCTCTGGGGGAAGGCGAGGAAGGGAAGAGTTCCTTTGAGAAGGAAGAGTTGAAAGTGGGACTTCTTGATGATGTCCTGAATATGAGGGCTGAAGGAAAGGCAGGAATCAAAGATGACTCAGAGATTCTTGTCTTCAGAGCAGAGTGCAAGGGGGGAGCCCATTGAGGAAGGCCAGAGTGAAGTGAAGAAGTAGGGTGCAGGGCACCCAATGGGAAGAATCTCTGTTTTGCTGTCATTGAGGCAGAGGTCATTAGCAGTGCACCAGGCCTGGATGGCAGAGAGGTAGACAGGGATGAAGGAAGGTGAAAGGGCGCGAGTGGGAAATTTGAAGAAGAGTTGTGTGTCATCAGCATAGCATTGGATGTTGGGGGGGAGATGGAAGAAATTAGGCATGCTAGTAGAGAAAGGTAATGTTAAAGAGCCAGGGTGAGAGAATGGAGCCCTGGGGGAACGACACAGGTGGAGAAGGAAGTGGGGGAGGAGAAAGGGCCCAGACGGATTTTGGAGGAATCGTCAGTTCAGAAGAAGGTAAGCGAGTTCAGTGCCTGCTCCGAGACACCAAGGGTATCATGGAGCCTTATTATGAGGATGGAATTCACTGTGTCAAATGCAGAAGAGAGATCAAGGAGGATAAGGACAGCAGGAGAGTTGGAAGCAAGGGATGGGAGCAGTTCTTCACAGGTGTTCAGAAGAGCAATTTCCGTGCCTCTGGATGCTCGGAATCCAGACTGGTCATCATGTAGACTGCCCACAAGTTCGGTATGAGATTTGAGTTAGGGGAGGCCGTCCCTTTCAGGCAATTTCCCCAGGAAAGGGAAGGGGGTAATGGAAATGGGGCAGTAGTTGACTGGGCCGGAAGGGTCTGCAGAGGTTTTTTTTAAGGAAGAGGTGCACAAGGGAGTGCTTGAGAGAGGATGGAAAAGAACCAGTAGTAAAGGAGTGGTTGCAGAGATCAGCAAGATCAGGGGCGTGAGAGGAGATGTTTTCCTTGATGGTTCTGGAAGAGCATGTGGCAACCTGTTTGGGGCGAGACCTTCACAGAGTTGACATCTCTGGTGACTTCTTCAGGGGTGACATGAGCGAAGGAGGAGAAGGAGGAAGGAGGAGGGTGAGTGGTGGGGGAGCAGAGGGGGAGGGTTGGGTTGGAAGAGTGCATGACAAGGCTGTTCAGTATGTCATGGGTTTTGGAAATTAAGTGATAGGCGGGTGCATTGCAAAGGGCCTAGGAAGGAGTAGGGGCAGAAGATACTGCAGGTGGGTTGGTAAGTTCCCTGCAGATTTTGAAGAGTTCAGCCGTGCTGTTGGATGCATTGTATACTTGTGCCTGAATGTGGGCTCTTTTTTTGGCACAGATGGAGAGTCTGTATTGTCTCTGGATCAGTCAGCATGCCAGTTTGTCAGAGGGTGAGCCTGAAGAGTGCTACTTCAGTTAAGTACACTACATTTACATTTTTAGTCTGCAAGTTTACCAGGTATTACGCTTGCAGGCAGGTTTCAGGCGGATCCTCATGACTGGGGCAAGGATGTCAAGGGTGTTAGTAATGGACAGATAGAGGTTTCTGCGGGCAGAATCAGCGGTAGCGTCTGTGTTGGGAGGGCAAGGGGGAATGAAGGTGGAAGAGAAGGCGGCAGCTGACACTCATTTCATTGGCCGTATATTCATGAATGAGGTTGGCAGCATTTGATGAGGAATTATCACAAGGCCAAAGGGACCCAGATGAGTGGTGAGGAGAGAGTAGTCAGACCAGGAGAGATGGGTTACCAGGGGAGTGGAGAGAGTGAGGTTGGAGTGGATGATGGCATCTAGCGTGTGTCCAGTAGAATGGGTAGGGCCAGAAGGAAGAATGGAGAGGGATAGAGAGGAGCAGAAGTCAGTGAAGAGGGTGGTTGCTGTGCAAGGGGAGTCTGGGTGGAAGATGAAGTCACCTAGTAGTATCAGGCTAGAGCTGGTAGAGAGTAGGGATGAACAGAGGTCCGCCCACTCAGAGAGGAACAGAGAAGGAGTGCCTGGGTGCCGGTAGATGGTAGCAATGGTCAAGGTGGTGGAAGGAGAGATGACCAGTTTGCATACCAAGCTCTCAAAGGACGAATAGGGCTGAGTGGGTAGGATGGAAGAAGGAATCCACTTTGGGAATATTAAGGCAACCCCTCTACCAGCATGGTGGGATCGAGGCTTTGAGGTGATCTTAAAGCCGTCGGGAAGGAGTGAGTTAAAGGAGGTAACTGAGCTGGCATTAAGCCAAGTTTCAGTGAGTGCAAGTATGTCAAAGGCAGTGTCTTCAAGGAGAAGGCAGATGTCAGCAGAGTGTTTGATGGTTGAGCGTGAGTTGAGAGTCACGAGGTGGAGACTATTGCTGCCTTTGAAGGTTTTTTGTGGCAGAGTGAGAGGGTGCAGGGCTTCCATCAGAAGTGGTGGAGCAGAGGGGGTATGAAGAGAGGCAGGGGAAGAAAGGAAATTGATGAGAGATGGCAGAATCCGGTCAAAGAGAAGGAGGTTGGCCTGAGGGCCTTGAACCACGACTGTGCCCATAAAATAGACATTGATGCAGCAGCGGGATGAGAAGCCTGTAAGGAGGACTTCCCACTTTGTGTCTCATTAATGGATATGTAATGATGCCTACCCCCGGGCATCAGGACCAAGGCCCTCAGCTCCGGGAGCAGGCATCCAGACATTTGCTTAAACCTCAGCAGCCCCAGCTAGGGGCTGTCTGGGCTCATCATAGAAATCAGTCCTGGCGCCATAGGCGCCAGGCTCATAGACTTTATTTACCTGATGCAGACCATGCTGCAAAAGAGTCCAAGCCTACATGAGGCCTGGATGGGACTATTTTGTTACAGGGACTATTTTTTACTCGGGTGTGGCTCTAGGGAACTTCTTACCTGGAACTACTTTGGAGGCTATTTAAACCACACCCGAACAGCAGCACATGCTTCGCGTTATTCTGCATCCAGCAGCGTGACGCTCACCGTGCTGCAGCCAGCATCCAGTCTTCTGCCACGCCCGCCTCGAATCCGGAGCTCCTAGAATAAAGAAGAAGAAAAGGACAAGGTTAGAAAACGAACTTATTTCAAATTCCTCACCTAATTCCGGAACCATTTCATCTCCACGCCTGGAAAGTACATCAGTCCTGCACGCGTCGCTTCGCCAGCTCCAGCACGGCGCCATACTCACCAGTTCTCACAGCATCTTTCGATCCGGCACTGTCTCCATCATTTCTTCGCCGTAATCCGGCACCTAGGGGACACAAGAAAAAACAAGGTGAGCCAAGGGAATCAACAAATACAACCTCTTACCACCATAGACTTACCACTGGCGGTATTATTCCATAACTCTCCACATTTTCATATGCCGCATCTGTAAAGAGGGAGAAAAACAACACGTTAACGCATGCAATAGTTACCGGACAGCGATGGGTAACACAGACTCTTACCTGAACGCCAGCAGCAGCTACGAGACCTTCTTCTCACAAACTCAGTTGCAACTTAAGGAAGGAAGGGGACAAGAGTGAACATCGGGCACATTGAACTCTTTGAACTTGATATTTACCAATCCCGCCAGGGACTTCAGAGTCAATACTTACCGGAACTCTCCCAACACCTTCAAACCAGTGAAGTAAATGGTATCTACGCGCCCCTGCAAGACACGCAGGATGGAGAGCTCATCTTTTACGAACATAAGGTGGGGTTACTAAGGGGATTTCAGAGGTGATTAGTGGGGGAGAGCGAGAACAGTTGGGAGGCCATCACTAAAACCCACAGGTGGTTAATCCCTGTCTCCACTTGCAGGAAAATACTTCTTCGAGTCCAGCAGACAAGACTAGACGGGCCAGTCCAGACAGTCATCTCTGCAATAAGCATCACGTTGAAGTAGACCGCAGCTGTCCGGGTCCGATCGACACCCCTGTGGGGTCCAGGTGAGCGTAACAGGATATGGAAGAGTAAGGTGGGAGAGTGGCAGTGAGGTGAGAGGTCCATAGGTCAGGAGATGGGACACAGAAGAGGATGTCAGCGAAAACCTCTACAAAGGATGCACTGACATAGTTGTCTGTAATTGGGAGTCCTGGGTTTGCAGCAAGGATGTCTTTTTTATGCTTTCTCAGTGCAGATTTTGTGAGAGACAGTGGATAGGTGATGGTGTAGCAGTTGCAGTAGATTGGGGAGATGGAGGGTGTCATCTCAGAGCGAGAGGAGGAAGTGAGAGGCAGTGAAAAAGCGAGAAGAGTTGGGGATGCTGTGAATCTGCCTTTTCTTGGTAAGCATAAGCTAATCCATTCAATCATTAATGTAAACTCTATTTAGCAGTATGGTTTGTCCTGAGCTATTATGGATCAAGCTGAAAGCCAAGCAGAAAGCCAAAGCATCTGTTTGTGTGACATGAGTGCAACCTTAGATTGTATTCAGGGATCATTGATAAAAAGTGCAATGCATCTACCAATGTTGGTTCCAAATACAGTGATTCGTCACGAGCTTGGCCTTGTGGCATTATCCGGATGCTGGCAATGGCGACAATTATGTCGCTATGGAAAAATCAATTTTCCTCCAAAAAACTCATTATATGAAGATCTGCAAAAAATGTTGGGTTCCACTAATTTGGCTTACTTTTCACAATATCAATCTAAAATGGAACACCTATTAAACACTCTATGCATTTCAATTGAAGATGTTCATCAGCGTCCAGGGTATGCCAAAAGGAACAAGACTGGAGGCTGACAATAGAAAGAATGTCGTCTTATAAATTGTATAGGGAATATGGTGCATTCATCAGACAACATACTCCTAGATTTGATCATGTTGTTTTCTTTCCATGTAACCACACCAGAAAAGCTTACACATGGTATAGAATGAACTTACATTACACTAGGGAAAGAATTGCTAACTGGAGTAACAAAGATGAACCTAGACAATTTAGATGTCGCTTTCCTTCATGCAATGAGACCTTTGAAACATTGAAACATCTTATTCTCGAATGTCCTCATTTCAAAGTAATGCGTACTAACCGTCTGATGAAATTTGTAAATATTGATTTTAAGGACTGTTTGCAACTTCTATGGGCCCGCATGATGCAAGGTATACATAAGCTGTTGATTTATGAATTGGTCCGTCTGTGTAAGCACATCGAAAAAGAGCTGCTTACCTTCAACAACTAGAAGATATTCAAGGCATGTTGTGATAACCTTCTCTTATTTGTAAAGCATGAATGTTACTGTAAATATTTTATTGTTTTAAGACATGTGTTTATTTTTGGAAAGGTTCTACATTTTTGTAATTGAACCATAAACAAATTTAAATGAAAAAAAAAAAAGCCAAGCAGAAAGATATAGGACCTGATTCACAGAAACGTTTTCTAATGGGGAAATCCCATGTGAATCAGGCCTATAATGGATTGTACTTGTTATTTTGTATAGCACAAATTCAAGTTTCTAAGCACTAAATGTGTTCATGTGCCAATGTTAAATGTTGACACACAGCTGAACAGTGTAGAGATGTTATTGTAAGAGTGTCTTTTGACAGACTCTGTTTGCAGACTGTTAGCTATTCGCAGCACAGAAAACAGCCTTGGCTGCGGAGCAAGAGAGAAAGCATGACTGCGAATGTTTTCATTTGGGAGATAGAACATTCAGAATTTAAACGTCTTGTACCAAATACAAAATGCTCGCACAATATGTCTTGCTTTCTCAGAATATCTTCAGAACTACATGTGATTTACATTCCCAGCACAATAGCCGCTATAACGAAATATGTACATAAGCAAAAGCATGATGTTTCTCTGAAATGCTTTTACGCATGTAATGTACGTTACTGTCACTATGTCTAAAGAGTGGATTTCTTTTCAGTGGGGGGATGCTTGGATTGTTAGTGAGCCGCTGACTTTGCTGGCTTAGCTCGAACGCTCCCACACTCACTTCCCGTGCCATGCAAAATAAACTGTCTTTCGTTTATCTATTCCTGTGCCTTGTGATCTTATTTTATATCCATAGTATACATTTTGCTTTTACAAATGGCGCCCGAGCAGAGACCCTTTCAAGGATGATCGAGGACAGCATTTGGACCAGAGTACCAGGGATCCTTGCTAAGTAGAACGAAGTTCCTTGCAGTTGCCACTCCTGATCCACATGTCGACCAATCGATCATCTCCGGTGAGGGTTTTGAACCATTGCAGCAGTGATGCTGTTTTGCATCTTTTGAAGATCATCAAGCACGAAAATCGAGTTTTTGTTTGATGGGAGATAGCCTTTCCTCTCTTTGGTATTAGGTGAATTTACTCCAAGTTGTTTGTTTGTTTGAGAAAATACATGCATATATTTTGCCAGGCTAGAATAGTTTTTTTTTTTTAAAGATGCCTGATGTTATAAAAATTCACACGTGTTGTGCAGAATTTTGTTATGATAAGAGTAAACCCACTGGGTTAGAAAATGAAATAGTAATGACCCCCTACCTCAGTGAACTAAGAGCAATACTTGGGAGATTGAGGAGCATGTTGGACAATTGAATTTGTTAAGGATTTCAATCAGGCAACACACACCTTGGTCTCAGCCTAGTATGTAGCACACAACTGAGATGCCTTTCTCTTTATTTTATTCAAATTCAATTTGAGATGGTACACAACTCGTATCACACCCTCTTTTTCAAATACCCGTCACAATGGACCATGAACCAGGCCAGTTGGTGAAAATGCAATATTTGTTTATTTTAAAAAATGAAATGAAAGCAGACAATTTTAATATAGGGCAGCAATCACCAACAGGGTGATAATTACAATAGAAATGCACTTAATTAACCTTCTCCTAGAACATATACAAAGCACAAATGAATAGGAGCACTTTGGAATTAGGATAGATAGCACCCAAGTTAAGGTTTCCCCCTGCAATGTTCCCTCAACCCACAATTAACCAAATTCTGAGTGGATAGAAAGAAGCAGCAGGTAGTCAGGAATAAGGGGGAGAAAACGGAATCAAAACCCTTCCCTCACAAAATAAGAGGTGAAAACGGATTTTAAACCCTTAGCAATAGCATGAAATTACCCTCAGAAAATGGCAAATAAATAATCAATATGCGGTTAAAACTTTGAAGTAAATATGATTTCTCATGCAATCAATCCGTAAACAGTAACAATCATAATGCAATGGATCAACAGGGAGCATACAATTTGAAAATGAGAGGAAAGTGAAAACAGCTGCAGCCAAATTACACGTTGAAAAATTAGCAATTTACCCAATTCCTGTTTAAAATGTAAAAAACGGTTTCTTTGAAAAACGGGTGAAATACTCTAAATTGGAGTGCGGTTTTTGGGCTGGGGAATAGATATATATCACAGGGACAATAGAGAGGTGAAAATAGGTCTCTAGCTGGTGAATTGAGAGAAATTTAGAAGGTAGAGTGAGGTCGTTTTTAGGAAAATAGAGCAGTTAAAAGTGAGAAAATTGGTTTTGAAAGAAAGGAAAATGTTACTTACACTAAATGATCTAAGCTATATTGTTAAGGAGGAACACAGTAAGCTCCAAGGTTGATTTGTGAGGTCAACCTTGTCACCCCAGTGCTCAACCCCAACAATAACATATATGGAAATTAGTTTGATTACTCCAAATATAACTAGGGGCTTATAATTTACACCAGACAAAATTGAAAAGAGATGGGCTAGCACTTAAACATTAAGGACAGGATACGAGGATAATTCTAACAGTTTCAACAAGTTACCAGGGTATAAATATGACTACTTAGAGAGTGGGATAGGGATAAAGGCAAGACAAGCTAGGCTATGTGTTTCTATGGGGCGGGGATTATACTCATATTCCACTTTTTGGTTTTGGGATTTTTGGACAGTGAACAGGGTCTGGTCACCACACGGCGGCGTGCCTGGCAAAAGTCAGCTGGGCAAGGTCTGGTCACCGGGTAGCGAACAGCTGGGCAATTTGGGTCACTGGATGGCACAGGTACCGCTGGATGCAGTTAGTGGGCACTCAGTTAGTGGACAGCAAGTCGGTCTGATCTCAGGATGCAAAATGTACCACAGCTTTCCCCTTTTTAAGGGGAGATTAGCGGGTTAATTCTGGATCAATGGCCTTGCTGGGAATAGGATCAGCAATGCTTTGGCCTTGCAGTGGGGTCTGGAATCTGGCAGGATTAATGCAGAAGATCAGGAACACAGGAGCAGGAAATTCAGGAACAGTATTGTAGTGGAAAGGAAAATGCATTTTTGTGCATTTTCACGGATGCATTAGCCTGCTGAGCTAACCATATTTGCATATTAGGACTTAGATGGCTGCATTACGAGCTAAGACTAATAGCTTATTCAAAGTATGTGCTAAATGCTGAAACAGATCTTTACAGATGAAATAGTAATGTGTTGTGTTAATAGCACCTACATTTGTAGCATAAGGAGCTACATTGAAGGTGCAGGCCTCAAAGGGGTGGAAGGTTACATTGTGCATAGAAAGGCAGGGCAGAGGGCCACGTTTAGTAGTTAACAGAGACCTGTATTTGAGTGTTTGGAGCATCATAGCACCTTTAGCGCTTGCCTTGTAGCACTACACTAGCTAGTGAAGCACAGAGCCGGTAAAGCTTGCTCACAAGGGGTTAATTGCAATGCATTTTATATCAGCTCCTCTCTTTGCCACAGTGGCTGTGCCATGCTTGGTAAACAGGCCCTCTTTCGCCTGAGAATGCATGGTACGGCCTTGCACGCACTGATAAGAAACATTCCTGGGCTTTCATAGATGGAGGCTCCAAGTTGGGAGGGGAAGAGAAGGGAGCGCGTTGGAAACTTAATGAGCTGGGTTTTTTCCATCAGTCAACATGTTTTGCACAAACGTTCTGGAACAGTGTGTCATGCTGATTGACAGCACAAAGGCATAACTATGCATGCACACATGACTCAGATGGGAGATTCATCTGCGGACTGCTGTGGAGCAAGTGCCCGGAGCATGATACCTTAGGCGGCTCCTTGTGGCGCTGTCATCTACAGAGCTGGCTGAGCAAGCAGTTTGTTGTAGATGACCCGGGTCCCCAGCGCTGATAATAAAATCCAAGGGACGTAAGACTGTGTTTCTCTAATTATGTGTGATGTCTCTAACTTGAATTCACTCATTTCCCAAATTGCTGCTATATTTACTGTTCTGTTATATTATGCTTTATGTCTAATAAATGCTAAATTTATGCTGAAGGTGTGTTTTCTCTAGTGATGAGTTCATTGCTTGGCTCGATCGGACCTGTAAATGGGTGAAATAGGGTAATTTTTGGTAATAAGGGCTGGTCCCGGGGAAAAAATACCCTTTCCAAGACAAGTGTGTGTCTGGAGCTCTGTCATGGACTCTTATTTATAATGCATACTGGCATCCTAGAAGTATATGGCTTGGCAGGCATAGCTAAACACACCTCTAAACCACTGGATTGGTCAGCTGGTGATAGTGCCCACCTTGCTCTCAGCTGGTTGGATTTCAAGGGCAGGATGTCAGATTTATGATGTAAGTTATACAATGTTCAAAACCCTCCCACAGTTACTTTCGCTAAAATCTGATTTTGCCACAAATGGTACATTTATACAGTTGAAGTCCCTTAACAATTTACATGTACAGGTTACATATTTTATACAGACCATCCCATTCCAATCCTCCAGTTTGTGAGACATTGTTTCGCCTTTTTGCGATTTTCAGTGAGAATTATATTACTTAAAATTCTATAACTTTATACATGGTTGTGGATTATTAGGCGTGTAAGTATTAAAATTCGCAATGGCATCATGGATACTTTCCTTATACTACCCAATTCTCTGCCATTTCTATTCCCAAGGGGTCAGTGAATACTACAATGTCTTAAATTATAAACCACAAAATCACATTTAAACAGTGACATTTTCACATTTTTGCAAAGTCATGCTGCAGAGATAAAAGTCTTTAACATGTTTATTAATAAATAGTCTTTGGAAATAAATGTCAGTATTGTTCTCCATTTATGGGCATGCCTTTTTGCTGTTTCTGCTGAAGCGCAGCTTGGTTATGGAGAAATTCTGTTCAGTGGGTCAATGCAGCCCACAGGATGTGGTCCCACAATCAGTACACCAGTCAGTTCAAAAGAATAAGAAGATAGGGGTCGCCCAAGAACAGCAGTTACAAAGGGCACACCCATTTTTGATAGATACCAGGTCACATAAATGCTCCATTGATCACTCATTGGTTCCAGATATTGCCCTGTCATGGCAACAGAATGTTTCTGTAGGATTTTCAGGCACACCAGAAATATGCCCGGCTTCTCAGTAAGTACCCATTACTGTTGGCCCTTTTACAGATAAATGCCACTCCTTGCTAACATCCAATTGTGGAGAGAACCTATTGGGATTAAATTTGTTGAATACATTGCAATGCACAGTTCTGAACCAGATACACAGTTTGCCAAGTGGGTGTTAAGAGTATAAAACAAAACAATGCAGGATAAAGGCAATCTAAATTCGATTTTCGCACTAACAGACAAATGCAATACTGGATGAAGGCACACCTAAATTTGAGTTTACACTAAAAGACAAATACACACCTATATTTGATTTTACACTAACAGACAAGTATAATGCTGGATGAAGGCACACTTAAATTCGATTTAACACTAACAGACAATACAATGCTGGATGAAGGCACACCTAAATTTGATTTTACACTAAAAGACAAATACACACCTAAATTCGAATTTACACTAACAGACAAGTACAATGCTGGATGAAGGCACACCTAAATTCGATTTTATACTAAAAGACGAATACAAACCTAAATTCAATTTTACACTTAAAGGCATAGGGCCTCATTACGTGGTTGGAGGTAACCATGGCGCTATCAGCGCCATGGCTGCCTCTAAAACCTTACCGACTCCGCCCTGGTGAATGGAGCAATTACCGGTCCATTCCAAGGTTGGCGGGACCGGTAATTCCCCATTCACCAGGGCCCTTCCCCATTCCCATTTGAGCCCCCATAGGGCTCAATGGGAATGGGGAAGGCGCTAATAACGGTACTGCAAATTGCAGTACCGTTATTAGCTCTAAAGTCCCTTTGCGGGTCCTGTCCTTAATGCCTGGAAAAACCAGGTGTTAAGAGAGGACCCGCAAAGGGAACTCATAGTAGGGCGGTAAGGGATTACAGGCACCGGTGCCCTTACCGGTGCCAGTAATCCCTTACCGCCCACCTCGTAATGAGGCCCAAATACACACCTAAATTTGATTTTACACTAAAGACAAGTATAATGCTGGATGAAAGCACACCTAAATTAGTTTTTTACACTAACAGACAAATACACACCTAAATTCGATTTTACACTAATAAACAAGTACAGTGCTGGATGAAGGCACACCAAAATTCGATTTTCACACTAACAGACAAATACGCACCTAAATTCAACTTTACACTAACAGAAAAGTACAATGCTGTATGACGGCACACCTAGGTCTGAACTCTTTATTTTCTACCTCGTAACTAACTACTTCCTGTGTTTCCCACTCCTCCCTCTTCCCTCCCCTGTCCTTGCTTTCACTTTCCCTTAAAGGGGCCGGCACTGCTTGGCCCGTAACACCCCCCCCTTACTTATCACAGAAGTCCATGGCCTACATTTCTTCAATGAGGTGGGGGGGCCTTTGTGAGGTCTGATGGGGTCGGCCGTGCGGATCATCCGCTTTGTCATTAGGTGCCTCGGGGGTTCTGCAGGTGCTTCTCGGGCTTCTGTTTCTTCTTCCCGATAGGCGTATCCTCTTTGTGTTCTTTTTGGAACATCCTGCGGAAGAACGAGGCATTCCTTGTTACCTCCACCTAGTCTCCCATGGCCGTAATCATTGGTCCCTTAACTTCCGTTACCACCAAGGGCTCAGGTCTATATGGGGAATCAGTCTTCCCTTGCTGTGTCTGCTTGACCAGTACGACCTCGCCTACCAGTATCTGGGGCTCTCTGGCTTTCCATTTCTGGTCAGTCCACTCTTTAGCTTTTCTCTTTTTTTCGGCCTCTCATCTCCTGATTTTGGCATCTTCAGCCGGGGTGTAGTCTTCTAGCTGTGGTAGTCTGGTCCATGGCTTGTCTCTGATCATGCGTTCTGCTGGGGTTCGGCCAGTTGTCTCGTGGAGTGTGTTGCGGTAACTCCTCAGCATTTGGGAGATGGCTTGAGGCATGGAGGCCTGATCAGCCGTGGCTTTCTGGCATGTCCGCTTTATGGTGGCCATGAAGCGTTCCACCATGCCGTTGGCCTGCGGCCACAGCGGGGTAATCCTTTGATGGTGGAAGGCTAGATGCGCTAGAGGAAACTTCCCAAACTCTTGTCCTTGAACGGGTGGGGCGTTGTCAGTTTTTACCACGTTGGGGATGCCCCATTCGCTGATAGCTCGTCCGCTACGGCCACAACCTGGTGGAATTCCGTGGACGACACGTGTTTCACTTGTGGAAATCTGGAGTATTCATCTAGGAGATGGCCCCCTTCTTCCAGTGGTCCATAGAAGTCTAGCGCCACTCATTGCCACGATCCCTCGGGTAAAGAAACTGTTTGGAGCGGGCATGGGGTGGACTCGCCCAAGTCACCTGACAAGGCACGCAGTGCCTCAATGTGTCCTCGACGATGGTGTCCATGTGCAGGAACCAGACCTGATTACGTAGGATCTTATTTGTGTTGGCTATGCCTTGGTGCACGTAGTGCGTGATTATGACTAGGGCTTTCCTGAGGCTTTTGGGAGCCACTAGCCGATTTCCTCTCAGGAGTGTTCCTTGCTCCGTCATGGCCAGTTCTCCCGGTATCCTTGCATTCTTTGCAGGTCTCTCCTGTCTGCTTCCCCTCCTCCCCCGTCTCAAAGTGTTCCATGGCCACATGTCACCACCTGTTAGTGTTCGTGAGTTGGACGGCAGCAAGTATGGTGGGGTCAGATCTGCTCCGTTCGACGAATTGCTCCGTCATGATTGCCGGGGGAAGTGCGTTCAGTGATAGGTAGGCGATGTATGCTTCTGCCTAACCTTGCATATCGGTGTCTGGGGGTTTATCCGGGTGCCTCCACAAGTAGTCTGCAGGATTGGCCTC
Organism: Ambystoma mexicanum; assembly: GCF_040938575.1. Taxonomy (NCBI): domain Eukaryota; kingdom Metazoa; phylum Chordata; class Amphibia; order Caudata; family Ambystomatidae; genus Ambystoma; species Ambystoma mexicanum. Next base: position 184,287,312 of record NC_090938.1, on the reverse strand, counting down.
CCCTCCAGGTTTGTGGATGATGGTGTAGTCATAATACTGGAGGCGGATGCCCCAGCGTTCGATGCGTGGCGGCATCTTTATTTTAGGCTTTCCGAATAGGGACAGAAGCGCTTGGTGGTCGGTTATGAGTACAAAGGTCCTCCCAATGATCAAATGGTGACATTTTTTGCACGCCCAGACTGCTGCCAGGCTCTCGCATTCTGCCTGGGAGTAGGCTTGCTCAATGGGGGTGAGCGCTCTACTGGCATATGCTACTACGTGCGTCTCATTGTTCTGTTGCGGGTTGGTCTGGGCTAGGATGGTGCCTAGCCCAACAGGGGTGACATCCATGATAATTTCCGTGTTCCACAGTGTGTTAAAGTACACCAGCTGTCGATTGTTTGTCAGTTCCTGTTTGATCATGGAGAAGGCGTCCTGGCACCGTTCGGCCCATGCGAAGGTTAGATCCTTCTTGAGGAGCTGTCTTAGTGGGCTGGTGAGTGTCGCGTAGTGGGGGAGGTATCGCACACAGTAACCAGACATGCCTAGGAATGATCGGAGCTCGGACACGTCGTTCGGGCTCGCCAGGTTGACAATGGCGCTCATTTTCTCAGGGTCTGCTCTGATGCCCTGGTCAGAGAAGATGTGTCCGAAGAAGCACAGACTGTGTTTGTTGATGTTGCACTTTAGGCCATTGAGGGTGAGGCCGGCTTCCTGGAGGATGTGGCACGCTTGCTGTAGTGTGTCGTCGAGCTGGTCTTGGGTGACTCCAAAGACTAAGATATTGTCACTGTAATTGAAGGCGTTTGTGACCGGGTTTATCAGCCTGCGTATTGTCTCTTGGAAAATTTCAGCCGCTGAGGAGATTCCGAAATTCAACCATTTGCAACAGAAGAGGCCTTCATGTGTCATAAAGGTTGTTATGGGTCGTGATTCAGGGTCGATGACTAGCTGGTGATAGCCTTGGTTCAAGTCCAGTTTCGAGAATCGGGTGGCCTGGTTGAGTCTTACCAGCATGTCCTCGATGTTTGGATGTCTCTCCCTTTGGATCGCAGTGTTGGGGATCCTCATCTCGACGCAGAGGTGAAGGCGTCCATCAGACTTGGGGACGACTACCAATGGGGACACCCAGGGGTGTGGGCCCTTCAACTCTCTCGATGATGTCATTGTCGAGTAATAGCTTTAACTCATGTTTCACTTTGGCCTGTAGGGGAATCCTATTCTTCTGGGGTGTTGCGGTACCGGTCGTACAGAGGGGTCGATGTGAAGCTTGATAACGGTGTCCTTTAGCATACTGGCACCCTTGAACAGGTTGGGAAACATGGTTCTTAAGGCCTCGAGGTCTAATGCCTTCTGGGACATGGTGCGTATGGAATGGGCATGTGGTGGAAACCCTTGGATTGTCTCTGATCGATCATACTGGATGTTGATTAGTTGGAGAGCAGTGGCTGTTTTGTAGCTCAGGAGGCATCTCCCAGTCACTGGGCTGTGAATGACGTGGATCGTGACTGGCAGTCGTCGTCCTCTTTGCACTTGGTCGCACAGGAATTGGCCCTTGGATGTTAGGGGCAGGGTTGCACCCCTTTGGAAGATATGCGCTTGAGATGGTCGTAGGAGATATGTCTCGGTCAGTGCTTCGTATGTTTTCTCATTCATTACGTTGACTGTGGCTCCCATATCGATGAGAAACGGTGTGTTGAGCCCTCCGAGGTGTACCGTCACTCTGGGTGCTGTGCTGTCATCAGATGAGTCATATATGAGCCAGACATTTTCCCTAATGTACTGGTCATATTCCTGGTATTGTTCTGTCCCTGGTGGTTCTTCTTCGATGGGAGGGTTCTCGTACGGGTCGCTGGTGGTGAATTCCTGTCTCGGGTCTTCGTCGGGGATGGGTTGTGTGTGGTAGAGGTGTTCGGGACCGTTGTAGGTGCCACTCACTGCTTCCATTTGCAGGTTCTCAACTGCTCGGCTAAATCCGGGGTACACTGAGTTTCTGGGGAGGTTATTTCTGGCGTTGTCCCTCTCTGGGTATGGCCTTGGATTGGGTGGCCTTGGTGGTTCGTATCTCCTGGTTGGAGTCAGTTGAATCAATGGCCTGTATGCCTGCAATAGTGGTGTTCTTTCTCGACACATGCTCTGGAAATGATTTTCCTGGCCGCACCTCATATACATCTGGCCGATTGCGGGACACTGTCCTTTGTGGGGAAATTCAAACCTGCAGTGATTGCACTGTCTCTCGGGTTGGGTCCGAGGGGCTGTGTTCCAGGTGTCTTGGTGGGATGATGTGACAAGGTGGCAGGTCTGGCCTTATGGGCTGTTGGTTGTGGCGTCTACCGTGTCCAGTTTTCTTGGATTTTCGATATTGGCAGCTTGGACGTTGACACGTTCATAGACCCTTGCTAGTTCTGCGATCTCCTGCAGGGGAAGGGGTTTCTTCAGCAGGTGTTTCCTGAATTGGGAGGACAAACACCCCTCAGTCACACGTAGATGGGTGGCTTCGTCATCATTGAAATTCGCAAAGTCACGGTATATTATTTTCCTTTGGAGACGTAGGATGAACTGTCCTATCATTTCGTGGGGTGCCTGGGTACACTGGTTGAACGTGTATTGTTCATAGTCTCTGTTCTGTACAACCACTAGGCGGCCATTGATCACGGCGATGAGTAGTGGGTATGTCGTTCTCTCTTGTGCGGGAATGGTTTTGATGACGCTCTTGATTTCCTTTCCCACTAAGTTGGTGAAGATATCCAGTTTGTTAGGTGCGTCTTGATTTCCAACAGCTCTCATGAATTCTTCGGATTCGTCTATCCATTCCTGCCATCTCTGGCCTTGGTTTTCTTGTGGCTCCAGCGTGAAAGGGTTGGGGCATTGTAGAAATGACACTGGATTCGTGGCTGTTACTCCTGCTGGGAGTGGTATAGCACCATCCACTGCGGCAACTCCTGCTTGTGACATTCTTAGCTTAATTTCTCTGCCTTATCTCTGCCAGTATCGCTCCCCCGTGCATGTGATGCTGTATTGGCCGTGGTTGGGTCTCTCTGTGAGGAGCAACATCGCCCATCTGGGTCTGTGGGTCCGCTCCGGGTGGGTGCGTCACTGTGTCTGTCCTGGGGCTCTGGGTGGCAGTTGCATTTCTTTTCCTTTTTATTTTTATTTGGCGCGTCGTCGTTGTGAAAGGCTGGTCCTCGATTTCTAGTGGCTTTGTAGGGAATGTAGATTACCCTTTCCTTGCGGGCCGTACGTGGGTGATCCTCGCTTTCTAGTGGTTATGCAGGACATCTAAGTCTGAGCAGCTAATCCTCGCTTTCTAGTGGTTTCCGGTACACACAAGCGGTCCTTTCTTTGAGCGTGTAACAGCCAATCCTCGCTTTCTAGTGGTTTCTCTGTTGGGGTATCTGTCATGCACCACATCTCCTGCGCTGTATTCCGCTGCTTGTTCCTGCCCCTTTGGGCTGCCTCCGTACCTTCCTGCAGTCGTTGCCGGCCGCAGCGCTGCTTCACTCACAGTTCCTCTTCTCTCTCGCTGCTGGTCCTCTTCACTGTCAACGCTGCTGGGCTTTCACTTCTCCAGCCGGTCCTCTTTTCCGCTGGGTACCCTCTGGATGTACTGGGTCTCCACCCCTTCGACAGCTCGCTGCTCGTCACCTCCGCCGACCACGCATCGCTATTGCTGGAGCTTCCACCACAGTCTGCCTCCTTCGTTCCGGACTGGCCACGTCCCCATCTCTTGGAACGGTGGCATGGGCTGCTGCTCATCACCAGTGGTTGTGTTATGGTGACAGGCCCAATCACGCAAGAACACACGGACACAAACGTATGTCTGAACTCTTCATTTTCTATCTCGTAACTAACTCCTTCCTGTGTCTTCCCTCCCCTCCTTCCTCCTCCCTCCCCTGTCCTTGCTTTCACTTTCCCTTTAAGGAGCCGTCACCGCTTGGCCCGTAAAACTAGGCACACCAAAATTCGATTTTACACTAACAGACAAGTGCACTGCTGGATGACGCAGGAACTACAGCACAGCAAAACGGAGAAGGGGTCAGTGAAAGAAGTAACTCAGGGAGTGAGACGGAGAGTAGTTTCACAGTAGTACAGGGGACAACTGCAATGTGAATGACTGGAGGGGAAGAGGGAGAGAGTCATGTAGAAAATCTAGCAGCCACCAATCAACAGTCAGTACTCACGTGATGCGTGAGGGTCCTGGGGTATGTTGAAGTTTTGGAAGTTCATTTACTTTGGCAGTAAATGAAAGAAAGTGGGGCCCGGAGGCCATGCCAGGCACTACAGGAACAGGCAGGGTCTTTTTTGGGGGCCGCTTCCGCCTGCCAGTGCTACCAGTTGGTTGAAATAAGGAATGCAGGCAGCCAATGGAGGGGTCAGGCATGCGCGGAATGGGAGGCTCAAATGAAAACACAAACCAGTGCGGCCATCTTCAATAAAGCACTAGCCATCAGAACGTTGATTATAAAGTGCTAAAAGCCCCAAGAAAGCACCCAATAAACAGATTAATGCAGGTGTGGGCAACATTATGATGAAATTAATGATTTGAAAGAAGATTCAGGCATTCAACGGAAAATTATGCTTATTTTTTAAAAGTCTGTTTTTTTTGGAGTGATGTTCCTTCTTGCTTTGTAGCAAGTTGTTGTGATTATTGTCCAGTTAGGAGAGCCAAAGGGTTTTACCTTTGATCGAAGATTGTATGAGGATGGCTGCCGTGGGATGGGGATTGCTGGTTGCACACTGACTCCTCTTGAGATGCAGGGGAAATGAGGGACAGAGCTCCACTCAGAGCCGAGATGTGGGCCTTTGTTGCGGGCTGGCTTCCGCCTGCCGGTGTTCCCAATTGGTTGAAATAAGGAATGAAGGCACCCAGTGGAGGGGCTAGGCATGCTAGGAGTGGGAGGCCCAAATGGAAACACACACCAGTGTGGCCATCTTCAATGAAGCACTGGCATTCCGAACGGTGTTGATGAAGTGTTTAGATTTCAACAAGCAGTCTTTCCTCAGCGCGTAGTCTCAAACCATGTGGGGGTGTTTTCTGTATAGCAAAAGAGACCCATCTATATCACATGCTAATTCAAGTGTAACCCACATCCCACCATGTAGGTGGGGCGGTATATACATACGGTGCTACATGAGCCACCTGATGAATCTACTAAGCTTTTCTTACCTCCACTCTGTCCGTTAATCCGCATTCACAGTATGGAGGGATAATGCAGAAATAGTGTATGTGCAAGTAAATAGTCACATGGGAGGGGAAGTCACGTAGGAGCCTCCTCACGCGAGCGGGTGTGCTGACCTGCCAGAGATTGTGTTCAAGTAAACATCCCTAATGTGGGAACCATCTTGGAAGGGACCTCCTCTCCCTCATGTGTTCATATGACCCTGGTGGATTGTACATAAACCTATTGACCTAGAGTCAATATTATATGTTGAATATTCACCCTTGATTTTGATTCTTTCATGAAGGCAACCACTAACCAGGTCCTCCATGTGTCCATGTTAGCTGAAATCCTGATTTCTGATACAATGGGGACTGATGTACAAGACCTCATCATCCCGTCTTCATCAACCGTTATGTCAGGATTAACTAATACTGATACATAATGGTCGGCAACTCTCTGTAACCAGACCAATGTCCATTGAATTAGTGGATTAGTGGTAACTTAATATGTAGTAGCCCCCCAATATACCATTTGTTGACACAGCATACCTTACAATAATGCATTTCAATACAGACTTTTTGCCAAAATAACACACTCCTAATTATATGCAAAGTTAATGCGGTCTAAATACATTCATGATCGATGTTTTATGAAGATTTTAGAGGCAATTGATATACCAGATGTTCATTCATCCATTAAGACCCACAAACCATTGATTTTTATAAAGAAACACAGGGGATAAACTTGCTACCAATTCATCTTTACACAGAAGTGTGGCATAAAAACCTATACATGATAAATTACCTCATACCTAATCATAGTTCATAAATCACAGTATCTATACCCCATGTCATGTTCACCAAGGACAATATACATCAACCTATCATGCAATTCTGAACTTCTACAAAACACATCTCCTTCCACATAATAATCATACATAATGTTTGATTATCACATTATCGTGACAGTCTGTCTATATACATTCCTGCCATCTAATTTGCATGCCTCTACATAGTAAGACACTATTCAAATGAAACAGTATAAGTAGAATTCTTCATTCATCCCCCAGGGATGTTCAGTGTCCGAAAGGTGAATCTAAAACATATCTCTCTGTGATAAATGGTTGTTATAATCGCCTCCCCATTGGGGGTGATTGACCCCTTCCAATATCATAAATTGCATGTGTGCAATATAATGTTTATACTCATCAAAGTGTCTGGCCACTGGTGATTTAGGGGCTGATTCATGGAATTATGTGCGCTGAAAAACGGGCTTTGTGCGCCATTCTGCCCGCAAATCCCTATTTCACAAATGGGGATTTGCGAGCAGAATGACGCACAAAGTCCGTTTTTCGGCACAAATAATCCATGAATCAGGGCCTTAATGTTTTTGCATTGTTCATATGATTTATGTTCAATCCAGCTTTCCCGGGCAGGTCTTGATGTTCAGCCTACGTATAGAAGACCACATGGACACTTAATACTGTAAATAACTCCCGGAGTGACACATGTGGAATAATCATGCCAGTGTGTGGATGGGAAATATTCTTACCCTTCAGTACATTGTTACAGTGGCTATCGGAAAGACAGGGAAAAGTCCCCTTCTTTCTTGAGCTTAACACTGTTTTTCTATCTTTCAGTGGTCTCTCTGCTCCCACCAATTTATCTTTTAAAGATGTTCCTCGTTTGTAGGCCATCCTAGGGGGTGTTGGGAATACTTTTTGTAGGAAAGGATCATGCTGTAGAATGCTCAAGGTTTCCCTCAGTATGTTGTTAATCTGATAGCTCTGCCTGGAAAATGTTGATACAAACAGTAAAGGGACATCTTTCTTCTTCTGTTGAGGTTGTAATAGGGTTTCCCTTGATGCGAGTGCTGATCGGGTTAATGCAGCCCCCAGAACCTCTTCTGGGTATCCTCCTTTTATGAACCTGTTAATAATTGCAGAACATTCTGTGTTCAAGTTCGCCTGGTCTGAAATGATCCTTTTCAATCTTAACATCTGACTGTATGGGAGACTTCTAGTCATAGCTTTGGGATGAAAGCTGGCGTAATGCAATAAATTGTTCATGTCAGTAGGTGTGTGCTATATTGTAGTGACAACCTTCCCTTCCATTATCTAGAGATGGATGTCCACAAAATGAAACCCAGGTGATCCCACTTCTAGAGTGAACGTAATATGAGCATGTACCTGGTTGAGATAATTTAAAAAGTTTAACAATAGTTTTTGGGAACCACACCAGATGCCAAAGATCTCATCTATATACCTTTTCCAGGCAAGTATTTTGTTAGACCAGTGTGGATGTTCAAGCACAGACTTTTTTCAAAGGTATACATAAATAGGCTAACATATGCTGGGGCCATTGCTGAACCCATCAATGTCCCTGATGCCTTTGCATAAAATGTACCCTGGTACTTGAAGTAGCTGTTGTACAAGATGATATTCACCAGTTCTATTATAAACTGCTTATTGCTTCTAACTGATTCTGAATTCAAAAACATCCACTCTGTTGCATCAATACCTTCATTATGAGGGATGAAAGTATACAGGCTGCTTACATCGAGTGAAAGGAGGAGGCATTCTGCAGACAGTGTGACAATCTCATTAAGACAGTGCAAGAAAATTGTGGTGTCTCTAAGATATGTGGGGATGCCCTGTACAAGGGGTTGTAAACATCTTTCAACATAGATGGCTAGAGGGTCAAAAACACTACCTGTGCCTGCCACAATCGGTCTTAAAGTTTTTTTTTTCTGGTGCTTACAATTCTTTGAAAGCCCATAAAACACAGGCGTGATAGGAAATCTATTAATGAGAACATGCTTGGTCTTCTCCCTTATCCAATCATTGTCTAATACTTTGTCAATCATTGTATGTATCTCCGCCATTAGACATCAATATAAATGGCTCTCTACTGACAATAAAATCCACTTAAAAATGATCTCCCTGACTCACAAAGCTCTCAATAATGCTGCTCCCAGCTACTTGATGGATAAAATAAAAAGAAAAACCTCTAGTAGACCGACAAGAACCTTCAACTCCAACTGCCTGTTAGTACCCAGATTTAAACTTGCCAAAATTGGCGGTACTAGTTTCCCAGTGCTAGCTGCTAAATGGTGGAATGCCTTGCCACACAACCTGAGGTCAGACCAACCCTTTTCATACTTCAGAAAGAATCTTATTAAACACATCAATGCCAATAATGGGTAAGGCACCACTAGATAGCTCAGGTATGCTAGTATATCTGGATTGTATATATGTATCATTAGATTTATACCATAAATGTAAATAACCATATTAACACTGTATACAAATCACTACCTCATCTGATACTAGTGCCATAAACTATCTGCATTATTGTTAAGTATGTACCATCCTTTAACTCCTATCATTGTAAATTATGTAACACTGTAACTCCCTGTAACTTTGTAAGCTTTGTATATTCTTTTTGCTGCGCCCGGTTACCCTTGGGTCTGGCGCGCATTACAAATAAAACAAACAAATAAACAAACAAACAAGGTTTTAATTTCATTGATGGGTCATGATCTTGGACAATGAATGTAGACTCATCCATCAGAAGTGTCAGACAATGTTTGTGGTAAAAAGATGTATCCATCACAATTACTGCACCACCTTTGTCAGCCGGTTTGAAGGTTAGATGTTCATCGCTTGCCAATTTTTATATCTGTTCTAACTATGAGATTTTGATATTATAAGGGGTGTCTTCTGATAATTGATTTTTTTTTGTAGCTCAATCTTCACTTTTCTCTCAAACAGAACTGAATTTTGAATATGTGAGTCAAAATTGCTCTTGGGTCTCATGTCCAACATATGATACATGCCTGATGGTTCCCCAGTAGGGTGTTGTGTTTTAAAAAATACCTTCCGGTGTATCTTTCCTAGCAATTTGTGTAGGTTGATCTTCTCATCAAACAAAGTGCTATTACATCCAGGGGCAAATGAGAGTCCATTGTTAAGGGCATCCAGTTGTCCAGTTGTTAGAGGTTTACTTTATATATTGACAACAATATCCTCACAAGTTGCTAACTGTTCTTTTGCCTTGTGGATCTTTTTGCCTCTCATTGTTTTCTTCTTATGCCTAAAAAAGTTCCTGATTCGGGATTAGTTGGTATTGTACTATTCCCTGCAACTGTAGGTATGGGAAGCTCTGTAGGTGGTGTAAGGATATTGGTAGATGTGCATGGCCGCGAGCCGTCAGATGGAATTGGGTCTCCAATACTACCATTGCTACTGGTGTCAGATCCTGATTGTCCAGAGTGGAGATTTGGGGATCTGTTCTGATTCCTATGTGCATAGTGTTCGTACCATGTATATACAACCTCATTCATGTAGTCAAATTTGTCCCTTTTACATTTTCTAAGTTTCCTTTGTTCCATATTTCGTTTGAAGGATGAAAGTTTAGCATTCACATTCTCTAAAATTGCATATAATTCTAGATCAGTTTTAAATAAATTCAACTGTGTTTTTAGATCGTGATGTCATTCTCGATGACATTCAAGGAATTCAACAGTCCTTCAATCGTGAGGAGCTTCAATTCCAATGAGCACTTATTTAAAACCTGATCCCACTTTTTGACAAATTCTATACTGCCTTTGCACAAAGTATGTCGTAAATATACCCTGGTATTTTCAGGGATTTGTAATTTTCAACCAATATTCTTACATGCAATTTCTGTGAGATTTCATGCCTAATCAATATCTCCAATTTGAAAATCAATTTGTCGTGATCTTTGTGACATCTATGGTCCTTTCTATTTCACTAATTAAAGAGAGAATTCAATTTACCCAGTCTGTTGTAAAGGCTAATGTCATGGCATGTTTGTCAGTCAGGTCATTCAATTTTGATAATGACATTCTTATTGAGGATGCTTCTGATCAACTGTGCCACACTGCAGGAGCAGGGATATTCACACATGAAATCTAAATGTCAGCGCACACCTACTACAGTATTTAAAGCTTTAGAAAATATTAGCAACTGTTTGGGTGCAGGGGAGGAATAATGACCCTGATACGAGATTGTGTTACAAAATGCAAAATAAGTGTCCAATCTATGGACACTCCTGTCCCCTGCACACCTAAATGCTGTAATCAAGCACATATTCTTAATACATTTGGCAACATTTCCATGTCAGTTTACAATCACAAATTCAATACACACAATTCTAATAGGGTATTTGTGACATCTTTACTCTGTAATGTTCATGAGGAGGACAAAAAAGTGTTCAACGCGTTTGAGGATGTTTTCCCCTTCTCCAGGAGCAAATAACACTGTAAAAAGAAGGTCCACAAAACAAATCAATCAGAGGATACATGCTGTATGTATGTCTCATAACACAAATGCATCTCATTATAACTAATTCAGAGAATCAGAATCTTGTAAATATTACACCCATCACCTGTGACCACATGCCAGGGGGTGTACAGATAAAACATTCATTGTATGCTGTGACCAAACAATGGTATATTATGTATGGTTGGTTAAATGCCATTGATGCCAATAACGACCAAAAGGTTATATGGCATACACTTTCACATGGAGTGCACCCATATATAAAGCAGGAAAAGAATACTGAGCAGGCGTACCTGCCTGTTATGCTTGATCCAATCTTAAGTGACGATAAGAAGCCAGAATCTGAGAGTGACAAGCAATACTGTGTAAATAATGCTTAGCAGCATGTTCCATAAATTTCTATAATGTACAGCCAATCTCACCTCCACCTTCCTGTCCCAAGAGTGTGGACTTCCGCTAGAGAGTTGCTCCCCTTCCAGAGTTCAACAAGCAATCTTTCCTCAGTGCATAATCTCAAACTGTATGGGGCTGTTTTCTTTAAAGCAATAGAGACCCATCTATGTTGCATGCTACTTCAAGAGTAACCTGCATGCCAGTGAGTGTAGAGCCCTTTGGGTATTGTGCATGCAATGGATGGGGTTGCAGAATAACTCTGACACCAAATAATCAGACCAAGCTACAACGGACATTACCGGACGTTCTCTCGAGCTCTCAACACATTTCACTTAAAACACTTTTATATACAAAAGATTTGTCAGAAGTGATGTCATACTATGTGGCAAATGAGAAAAACCTATGAGGGGTTGTGATAGGCTCAAAGGGAACATCTCAGTATAATTTCTATAAGGGGTGGTATTGTGACCAACGTCTCACATCACCCATGCCTTCTGCCATGAAGATTGTCTTTGAACTTGGCCTTGCAAAGTATTCTTTAGAGCATGCAGTATCATAGTTCTAGTACTTCATGCTCAACTATATTTCTATCCTTGGCTCACGTGACAGGAGATCACAATTTGTTCCATTTTGCAGCATTTAAATGTCTTAAATGAATAATTGCACCTTAACAAGGAATGATTCACTAAGTATAGCCAGCTTCTAAGAATACTTAATCTACTTGTGTTGCTACATCTGTACAGTTATTGAACAGCTTGCATTTCCTGCATTTCCTGCATTTCCTGCAGTGTGTCACTCACGTGCAATCTTCACTTCACATATGACAGCTTACTCGATTCTTAACTTCGTCATGAGTTTCTGTAAGGTCCTTGCATTCTCTTCAGCCTGTATTCTCAGGGCGTCACGCTCATCTCTTGTGACATCACCAGCTCCTCTATAACTTCTTTTCTTATTCCTTTTGGGTGTTCCTCCCTAAGATTATCGTCTCTTTGGGAATACATTTTATAGGGTTTACTCAGTGGGTACCTTTTTTTGAATATTCGCAGTGGTATGTTCAAAACTGCTGTTGTCAAGCATGGCACAATCTCAGGCTTCTAACATACAGGAGGCAGGGGAGAGATATTTCCTGCAGAGGCATGCAGCTACTGCTCAACATTCCCCCATCTGGTCGAGTCATCAACCACCTCTTCAATGGTCTCCACATCTTGTTATTTTCTCTTGAAAAAGTGCTGCATTGGAGTCCAGATCTTCATCACCCCCCTCACGGTACCAGAGGATTTAACATGTTCATCTGCAATCCAGGTCATGCGGTTGCACTGTCCATTCAGATTTTGGTGCAAACTCCTCCTTCCATCATAGTGATCATGTCAAGGACATATCTGTTCTGCAGAATGTAAGGAAGGAAGGGGCGAATTGCCCCCATACATTCTATGCAAAATGAACTACTGTCGTGATAAGCTTCTAGGCGCTTGCAGTAACCTGCACTTGCACTAACCCACTGAGCTATCTTGTGTGTATTAGAGCTTATTCGAAGCGTGGAGGAAAATGCTGACATCAACCAGGCCTCTCGAACTGGGTGAGCCTGCATGCTTGTAAGGGGTTAACTGCGAAGGCCTTTCCTGAAGACATAAACATCTAGCATTTGCAGGAGGCTCTACGCAGCCCTTGGGAGCCAGGCTCAGCTTTGCACAGCCTTGCTCATCTTTGCTCTGCGAGTCAGGTGCACTGATAAGGCAAAAATGTCAGATCTTCCCAAAACACTGTGCACGAAGCCTGGGAGCCAAGACTGGCTGTTTCCAGTCTTGTAACTTTCCAAGTGAAAACATGTTTACTGCCCGAAAGGGTGAGTCCAGAAGCTTCTCGAAGAGCTGATAAGTCATGATGATTGACGTGCAGCCCCTAATTAGAGAACTATACTTGGACCAGTGAAGGAGGACTAATCCTGGGCTGTTGGTGAGACGCGCGTACTAAGAGGAACAATGCCTGGACGACAAGCTGTGCACTATCTGGGCTGAGACTCCTAGCATCACACCCCCGCTCTGGTGTAGGACTGCGGGGGGCTTGGCAAGTCCTCCCCTCCTCTCTCTCGAGGAGTGCCAAGCACCTGTATCGGCGAGGGTCCCGGGTGTGATCTGATCGTACCTTCATCTACATTTTATAGGAGCGTAAGACAAAATAATTGCATATTCATCTGTGATTGACAATTACCATTATACAGCTTGCACTTTCATTTCCATCTTATTGTAAATTGCTACTTAGTTCTCATTAGACACTGTAGATAATAAATGCAAGCATCATATATTCTGTGTTATTGGCTTTCTTCCAGACTGAGTTCATCGTGCTTCGTATAACCTTACTTGTGTGGGAAGATGATTAAGAGTGATTACTTTGCACTAAGGGCTGGTTCCCAGGGGGTGCAGGTTCTCTTTATAACTACATTTGGCATGGTCGATTGCAGGATTTACGAGCACGATGCCTTTCTGGAAAAAACAAGCAAAAGATGATTGCAATGTGGAAGATAGTGCACTCTGTCACATTCCAGGATGGCAATGCGTGGTTGGGTGTGGCAGATATTTTGCATCGGTACTCGGCACCGAGGGCATAGGACATGCTTGAAAATGATGTTTCCCCCGCGGTAATTAGTGAGTGCTTGGAGAGTTTGCCGCTTGGGAAATGCAGAAGGGAGCTAAAGGCAGCAGGAAACATAGGCTGGTTGTTCCTGCAGGCGCTCAGGAAGCTGCATGAGAATGAATTGCTTAAAGACGCGCAGATTCGCAAATGAACAGATGAGATTTCCCTGCTCCAGGAGCAACAAATCATTATGAGAGAGACCCTTGAATCGTCCGTTAAGCGGGCCGATCAGATGGAGGACAGGTGTGCCTGTTTAGCTGTGCGTGTAGCCACGCACAAGTGCAGACAGCGGCGGGGCAATCCGTCAAAGATAAGGATTCACGCACTAATTAGGAAAGATAACTGGGACCCAAATTTATGGTCGGGTGAAGTTAGTGACAGCGAAACTGAGCAAGCATTTGATTGGAATGAATCTGTTGAAGTCAGGCTTGCAGAGTTAGATTGCTCTGACGAAGAGGAGCTGGAATGTGCTCCAAAGAAATGTGTTTATCCAGCACGGCCGTTAATCACTAACAAGTCAAAAGGCCAAGCTGGCGGTGCAAATATTCAGAATACTAGGGTTTTCTGTGATTATACACAGACAGAGCTTTTAGACATTGCCAAGTTGTTTAGACAGAGGGCAGGTGAACCGATTATGAAGTGGCTTTTACGGGGCTGGGATACAGGTGCCGATGGGATCTTCTTAACCCCAGAAGAACTGTTAAAAATGGGTTCAATCACCACTAATGTAATGCTGGGACAGATGTTGCGCGGTGCACTCGGGCAGCAAATCTCGCATTCTTTGTTTAATTGGCTTCAGACTGCCCTAATAAATCTGTATGCGGGTCCAATGGATATGGAAGAGAATTGGGCGGTTGGGAGTCACTAACGGAAGCAACAGATCAGCTTAGAGAGATGGGTTTACAGTGCGCACTGTACAGTGCAAATTTTGCAGGGCCTGACATGGAGTTGTTTACAGCTGGCATGTGCGCACGCTTGTTAAGAAATGCACCGAGTCACATGAAGGGCGCATTGCTTTCATTGCTGGGTCCAGCGCAAGGCAAAGCCATTGGTGAGGTGGCACTTCTGCTAGGATAATTAGAAGGGCTGGATGTGCGCAAGGCAGTGTGCCTAGTGGCTGCAAGTAATGATTCAGAGAAAAAGTGTGGCAAAAATGTAAAGTCTAAAGAGAAAACTGACACTATTGAGGTCACGCGCAAACAAATGTGGGTGGACCTGCTAAAAGCGGGAATTCCAAGGGAAGAGATAGACGGTAAACCCACACCTGTGCTGCTTGAGAAATGGAAGAAATTGAGAAAACAGAGATCGAAACAAACTAAGCCCTCTGCACCTTCTGAAGAAGAGGTGTTTAAGCCCAAAGTGCGAGCAAAAGGTACCCTGATTCGGCAAAGAACAAGTGGGAGGTCCCAGACCCCAATTTTGATTGAAGGGCTGGCTCTGTTTTTGAGGTACGGTTAATAAAGAGAACCAGTCCCAGAGACAGACACCCTTTTTTGCCACTCACATTGTATTTGGATGAGAAAGTAAAACACGTCTTGGCTCTATTAGACACGGGAACTGAGGTAACCATTTTGAATGGCAATCCCAGTAAATTATCTGGTCCCAGAGTTTTGGTCAATGGTTATAGGGGAGCAGAAACTGTTGCAAAAGCCTTTAATGTAAAAATGTCAATTGGCGAGGGATTGCCCTTCACAGCAAATGTCTTGATTGCAGATATACCGGAGTACATCCTTGGCATGGATGTGTTGTTGGGCAAAAGTGTGACTACAGATTTAGGTGAATTTGTTTTTGGCAATCGGAAAGTCCATGTGAGAGTTGTTAACCCCTTGGTGGTTGAGCATGCCAAATGGTCCCCCTTGCATTTACCTCCTCCTGCTGAGCCAGGGGGACATAAAGAGATCGGTGAAACTATTGAATCATTGGTAAAAGCTGGCATAATGCGGCCGGCAGTCAGTCCATTCAACTCGCCGATCTGGCCTGTTCGCCGTCAGGATGGGGCGTGGCGTCTGACAATTGATTACCGCATTTTAAATAAGAAGGTGCCGCCCTTAGCTGCGGCGGTGCCAGACATCATTACTCTGATTGAAAACCTTACGAAAGAAGTGGGTGAATGGCATGTGGTCCTCGACCTGGCCAATGCAGTTTTCTCCATTGATATTGACACTGAATCACAAGACCAATTTGCTATCACTTGGGGAGACAGACAATTTACCTTTACTAAATTGCCCCAGGGGTATTTGCATAGTCCAACTCTGTGTCATGGATTGATTGCCAGAGACTTAAAGATGGTGCAGTTGGATGATGTGTATGTTGCTCATTACATTGATGACATCATGCTGACCAGTGCTGAGAAAGAACATGTAGAAAAAGCTACTGAAAAGTTGATCACACACATGCAAAACCGGGTGTGGGCCATAAATCCCAAAAAGGTACAGGGGCCTGCTCAAGAGGTGACATTCTTTGGTGCAATCTGGACTGGGTCAGTTAAGAAAATTCCCGACCCGGTAATTGACATGGTTCAGCAGATGGCTCCACCAGCAGATAAAAAAGAGGCACAAAGGTTCATCGGGTTAATGGGTTTTTGGAGAAATCACATACCTCATTTAAGCCTGATACTGAAACCCATCTACAAAGTCACCAGAAAGAAACATGATTTTACATGGGGGCTAGAGCAACAGTCTGTCTTCCAGCAGGCTAAGGACGCTTTGCAGAATTACATCACGCTGGGCCCCATGACAAAAACTGATCCTTTTGAACTGGAAATTCTTTTCTACAATAACGTTGTCATGATCTCTGCTTCCAAAAGGTCAGGGTTTTCCCAACTCCCTTGGAAGCAGATCCATAACCCAGGTTCCGAGTGCCAACCAGTCCCAATTGGGACCTTTTGGACCCAGTCCTGGCGCCAGTGGCACCAGGCTCATAAATATGCCCAGTCCCAGCGCTGGAAGCGCCGGGCTCATAATGCTTGGGTGGACTTACCTGCAGCAGACCATGCTGCTTACTTGCCTGCCAGTTGAGCCTCTGATCCTCTTCTGTTTGGAACTACTTTTCCTGTTGGGTGGGGCAGGAGCCACTCCCTAGGTTCAGAACACTGGAACTCTTCTGGAAAGCAGGAACTCTTTTCTTACCTAGGCGTGGCTGTGGAAGGAGACACCTAAGCACTACAGGAGGCTATTTAAACCACACCTGATGGATGAATCTTGCTTTGCGTTATTCTGCATCCTCTTGTCATGATACCTGCCCCCGGAGCACCAGGACCGGCCCAGCACCCCCGGAAGCAGGCATCATGCCCTCGGGAGGAGTCTCAGCAGCCCCAAGTAGGGGCCCTGTGGACTCAGTCCTGGCGCCTTTGGCGCCAGGCTCATATTGGACAACAGTCCTGGCGCCGAAGGCGCCAGGCTCATAAAAGATGACTTTGTGTTTAAAGGTGCTTGGTGTAAACCTACCTGATGCAGACCATGCTGCAACAGCCGGGCCATCTTGAGGCCAGAACTACTTTTCCTGTGGGACTCTTTTACCACCGGGTGTGGTCGGGGAAGGATACATACCTGATTGGAGGAAGGACACATTCCAGGAACTTCTTCCAAGGCTATTTAAACCACACCCGATCAGCCACACGTGCTTCGCGTTGTTCTGCATCTAGCAGCTGGACGCTCACCGTGTCTGCTCCTGCATCTTGACTTCTTCCACGCCTGCCAGCATCCTGATCACCTGCAGAGGAATAGAACAAGAGAACAGAAGAAGGAAAAGACCTTACCTGTTAAATCTGCAACCTGGAGACATTTCGCCAACGATCCTGAAAAGGAAGACATTTATTTTAAAAACTCATCGCATTGACTGCTGCAGCGCTGCATTTACTCACCTTTACAGGGCGCCTCCATCAGCAGCGACCATCCGGATCCACAGTCGCTCCCCAGCACCTAGGGAGAAAAAGACAAGAACAAAGGTGAGAGAAAGAAGGGAGAAGGGAAGCTAAGACTCCATGTTAAGACTTACCTGTTGGGTCATTCCCTTTTCATTTCGGGTCCGCGCCGCATCCAGGCAGTTCCAGACCCCGGCCCCTAAGAGGAAAAAGACATCAGCGTTAATGGGCAAATGAAAAGACATTATCAAAACGCTCATTAAAGACTTACCTGATTTCCACAAGGATTTCACCTTTCATCTCGGGTCGGTGCCTGTTCCCCGGCATTCCGTACCCCGGCCCCTATGGGGAAAAAGACATTAGCGTTAGAACATTAACGCATGGACACAAGGGGAACCATTAATCAAAAAACTTACCTGGAAGCCAAGCAAGTTTGCTTCTCACCAATCCGAAAATCCAGTGAAGCAACTGGATATCTACGCGCCCCTGCATCAGAGGCAGGATGGAGAGCTCGCCCTTCCAGACCCTAAGGTGAGCTGTTGCGCTGAATCACAGAGTGGTGTCAAGGAGAGTGAGAGGGGAAAGAGGGAGACCGATTACTTACCCCGCACACCCTTAATCCCCTATTTTCGCCTACAGAAGGGTACTTCAGCGAGCCAGGCAAGCAAGAGTTGGGGGGCCTGGTCCAGTCCATCTTCCGAGTCCTGCGCACCACCCTGGAAGAGGCCACCGCAGCGCAAACCAGGCCGGCGCCTCCGTGGGAGTCAGGTGAGCGTTACACCTCTGCAGCAGAACGCTCATCGTGTCTTCTGCATCTGATCCTGGGCCTAAAGGCTTACCATCCTGAATCCAGTCTTCAGCAACACCTATAAAGACAAGAAAGACAAAGGCTTACCTACTCTTCGTGCGCTCCGGAGGTCTTCGCACTGCATTCCGGGCATCTGAAAGACAAAAGCTTACCAACTCTTTGCACGCTCCGGAGGCCTTTGGCGCTGCATCCCGCATCTGAAAGACAAAACAAGGTGCGTTTAAAGACATTGGGGAACTTTAATACTCACGTGCCATTACTCCTTTCCACATCTAACCCAGTGGGTATTCCGGCACCCTGCAGCCGCTCCGAACTTGTACCTGCAAAAGAAAAAGACAGTTAGAGCGCATCGTGAAGCAGGCAACAAGCGCTTACTTACGTGCTTCCAGGCGCTTCTATTCATCACACGGGTTCCATCTTCAACTCACTTCAGCCCGTCATCCGCCATCACCGGAACCCTGCAAAACAAGAGACATCATTACTAAAGACTTTTAAAGACATTAGAATTACTCGAAACTTACCGTTCGTGAAGTAAACGATGGACAGCAGTCCTCTGAAGTCAAGAGGCCTGCTCCCCTTATCCAGTGAAGAAACTGGTTACAGCAGCCTTCCCCGAAGCAGATGGAGAGCACGGCGTTCACTTACCTAAGGTGAGCGCGTTAACCTTTGGGGTTCTACAGGAGAAGAGAAAGGGAAGAAGAGAGAGACATTCAATAACCCAGTTCATTAATCCCATATTTTCTATCTGCAGACACCTTACCCTTCGAGTCAGACATACAGTGCACAGGGGTCCAGCCCAAAGAGCCAGCCGTGTGTTACACATCACCTTTGAAGATACGGTATACGCCCAGTCAAGACCGGCGCCTCTACGGGAATCAGGTGAGCGTTACAGAACGCAAAGCCTACCGCAAAACTCCCGTCCAGGCACTATGGAAACCTCGGATACCGACCAGCTAGCCCAGTTACTTGGGGAACTAAGGGCAGAAGTGCATGCAGCCCGCCAGGAAACGAACGCTCTAAGAAGGGAACTGATTATTTCCAAGGAGCGAACAGATGATCTCGCTAGACAATTGCTACAGTCACAAGCCGGACAGACCCCGTTACCCGCATCTGGGGGAAATCTTCCTTCTACATCCTCTATGAATCCAGTGCAGATCAACCTACCGGGGAATGTACCTACAGCTCCGCCCGAACGATTTTCTGGTGACCCAAAGAGGTTTGCAGTATTTATCAATCAGTGCCGGTTGCATTTCTTATGCCGGCCAGCAGCATTTCCAACTGATCAAGCTAAAGTAGCTTTCGTGCTTTCGTACCTTAGTGGTAATGCGGCAGACTGGTCGATCCCTCTAGTAAATCAAGATGATCCGGTCCTCCATGATTTTCAAGCTTTTCAGCTCAGTATGGAAAAACTTTTCGCAAGACATTCACAGGGGCAGGCCTTGGACAATGAGCTTCTTTCGTTGCGACAAGGTAATCAAGACCTTTTGGCTTATATTGCATCTTTCAACAGACTGATAGTGGAAACTCAATGGCCTGAGGACAAAAGGATTACGCTGTTTTATAGAGGTCTACGTGGAGAGCTCAAAGATGTGTTAGCCCAAGTAGTGAATCCCCCACAAGATTGTTCGGACTATATAGACTTAGTCGTTCAAATAGATCACAGACTGCAGAACAGGAAGGCCGATCGTTCCAAGTTTGATGCTCGAGTATTTTCCAAACCGCCAACTCCTTCCAAAGGAGTAGACTCCGGGGAACCCATGCAAATAGGGGGCCTGAAAGGTCCTCTAACACAAAAGGAGCGGGAAAGGAGAAAACAGTTGCAATTATGCCTCTATTGCGGAAACTCAGGGCACTTTCTTTGAGACTGTCCGGTGAAACCTGCCAAGAAGGCAGTAGGAGCTGCAGTTACCAAAGTTACAAACTCTGAGCAGGGAAACGACCTCGCCCGACAAGAATAGAGGTCCTCTTGCCGAGCGTGAAAACCAGTTCCGTGACCTCGCATTTCGTGATACCTATGGTCCTCATTAGCCCTGATAATCCGAATCGATTACATGCAATTGAAGCTTACGTCGACAGCGGTGCCATCGGCAATTATGTGGATCATGAAATGGTTTTGAGGATGAATCTAACTCTTTGTCCCAAGGCTGTAAAGGACGTCATTACTACGGTGGATGGGACGGAGATAGCCTCCGGACCAGTAACGCATACCACTCAAGAAGTGACGCTCGTAAGTCAAGATGGACACCATGAGAAGATCGTGTTCGATGTGATCAAGGCCCCTCAGTTTCAGATTATTCTAGGAATACCTTGGTTAGAGAAACACAATCCTCTGATCGATTGGCGAGCAAGAACGGTCCAGTTTCCAGAATGTGTCTCTACTTGTCACCCTCCACCTGGTGTTGCACTGGCAGCAATTTCTTCAGAGACTCCCCAGTTACCTCCCGAATACCTAGAATACCAAGATGTTTTCCGGAAGGATCAGGCTAACTCTCTACCTCCTCATAGGTCTTATGACTGCCAGATAGACCTGATACCTGGATCTACTCCTCCTTGTAGTAGAATTTATGCCCTCACCGAGCCTGAGAACCTTCACCTTCGACAATACCTGGATCAATACCTGGCAAATGGGTTTATTCGTCCTTCCAAGTCCCCTGCTTCTTCAGCTTTGTTCTTCGTTCCAAAAAAGGAAGGAGACCTTAGAACTTGTATAGATTATCGCTCCCTGAACCAGATCACCGTCAAGAATAGATATCCGTTACCTTTGATCCCTGAACTCCTGGACCAGGTCAGAAAAGCATGCATATATACAAAGTTGGATCTTAGAGGAGCCTACCACTTGGTTCGAATAAAAGAGGGCGATGAATGGAAGACGGCCTTCCGCACCAAATATGGGCTATTTGAATATCAGGTCATGCCCTTCGGACTTTGCAATGCCCCGGCCGCCTTTCAATATTTTATGAACGATGTCCTCAGAGAGCTCATAGATGTGTGTGTTGTTGTTTACATTGACGACATCCTCGTTTATTCTTCATCGGAATCTGAACATCGGAAACACGTGAAAATGGTCCTCGAAAGATTGCGTCAACACAAACTTTTCGCTAAGTTGGAAAAATGCGTTTTCAACGTGACTGAAGTTGAATTCTTGGGATTCATATTATCACCTAGCGGAGTGCGTATGGATTCAAAGAAGGTCGATGCAGTTCTCAAATGGCCATCACCATCCTCCATAAAAGGTGTGCAAAGCATGTTAGGCTTCGCTAACTTTTACCGCAGGTTTATCCCCGAATTTTCTCGAATAGTCCAGCCCATCACTGCCTTGTTAAAGAAAAACAAACGTTTTGAATGCTCTACCGAGGCGGAACAAGCTTTCCAGGATTTGAAGACTAAATTTATCTCTGCACCAATCTTAAAACACCCTCGCCCCGAACTCCCCTACATCGTGGAAACTGATGCTTCAAGCCTTGCCATGGGGGCAGTTCTATCACAAAAGGACCCGGTAACCAATCAGTTGCATCCCGTGGCATTTTGGTCCCGCAAATTCTCGCCTCCTGAAATCAATTACACGATTACTGACAAGGAACTTCTGGCTATCAAGTCTGCTTTTAAGGCTTGGCGGCATTATCTGCTGGGGGCCCGACACACCGTTACTGTGATTACGGATCACCGAAACCTGCAATATTTAAAAACTGCAAAAGCCCAATCCTCTAGACAACTCAGTTGGGCATTATTCTTTGCCGAGTTTGACTTCATAATTACCTATCGACCTGGTACAAAAAATGGTAAAGCCGATGCCCTTTCTCGGATGGGAGTGGAAGAACACTTGATTAACCCTAAACCTGTACCAATCATTCCCGAACAAAGAATTCTGGGTGTAATCGCCACACAATCCATAGAGGAAGTTAAGGATAAAGCCAGGCAACTTGTAACTCCAGCAGACATACAGAATTGGCATTTGCAGGGAAAGGACTTTGCAGTAAAGGACAACTTGTTGTATTTCCAAGAACGATTATACCTGCCCAGCACAGATTTACAGAAAAAAGTAATCTCTTGTTATCACGATTCTTTAATGGAAGGACATCCCGGTATGGCCAAGACCTCAGAAAAGATCAAGCGCTACTTCTGGTGGCCGTCTTGGAAAAAAGATATCAGAGACTTTATAATGTCCTGTGGAGTATGCGCCCAAAACAAGAGTCAAAAGGAAAGACCAGCAGGCCTTTTACGCCCTATTGACATCCCACCTCGCCCTTGGCATACGCTTTCTATGGACTTCATCACCGATCTACCTCCATGCTCCGGATACAATACGATTCTCGTAATCGTGGACTTATTCTCCAAGATGGCGCATTTCATTCCGCTCAAAGGCTTGCCAACAGCAGCAACTCTGGCCCAAGAATTTCTTGAAAACATCGTCCGACTGCACGGTTTTCCTTCGGTTCTAATATCGGATCGAGGTAGTCAATTTATTTCTCATTTTTGGCGAAGTTGCTGTCGGTCGGCTCAAATTGATGTGAGACTATCGACCAGTCACCACCCTCAGACCGACGGACAAACCGAGAGGACCAATCAAACTCTGGAACAGTATTTACGCTGCATGCTGCAACAAACTGAAAAAACTTGGAAAGACATCCTTTGGATAGCCGAATATGCCTACAATAACTCTGTCCATTCGGGAACGGGGAAAACCCCGTTTTTTCTTTTATACGGCAGTCACCCTCGAACCTCGGAGTTGGATCCCCTCCAAGATCTTGAAACACCAGCAGTAGACTACCTGCATTCTACAATCACCCAAGCCTTTAATGAAGCTGTTTCTCACCTTCAAAGGGCTAAAGAACAATACAAGAAAGGAGCAGATCAACATCGGAAGGAAGCTCCTCAATATCAAGTAGGGGATCAAGTCTGGTTATCCACCAAATATCTACCTCTAAAAGGGCCACGTACATTCAACCCAAGATACCTTGGTCCCTATTCCATCACTACCATAGTAAACCCAGTAGCGGTCAAGTTGGACTTGCCCCCGCACATGAAGATACATCCGGTCTTCCACGTCTCTCTATTAAAACCTGTGCAACCTCAAACCCGACTAACTAAATCTCCAAAACCTATCCTAGTTGATGGAGAACTCGAGTTTGAAGTCAAAAGCATCCTGGACTCCAAGATCTCCAAATCTAAACTATTTTACCTAATTGACTGGAAAGGCTACGGCCCCCAAGTGAGATCCTGGGAACCTGCTGAATATGTCCACGCTCCTCGCCTAATCAAAAGATTTCACCGAACATTTCCTGACAAGCCAAAACCCCCGGAGAAGCCCGGTTTGGGAGGGGCCTTGAGGGGGGGTACTGTCATGATCTCTGCTTCCAAAAGGTCAGGGTTTTCCCAACTCCCTTCAAAGCAGATCCATAACCCAGGTTCCGAGTGCCAACCAGTCCCAATTGGGACCTTTTGGACCCAGTCCTGGCGCCAGTGGCACCAGGCTCATAAATATGCCCAGTCCCAGCGCTGGAAGCGCCGGGCTCATAATGCTTGGGTGGACTTACCTGCAGCAGACCATGCTGCTTACTTGCCTGCCAGTTGAGCCTCTGATCCTCTTCTGTTTGGAACTACTTTTCCTGTTGGGTGGGGCAGGAGCCACTCCCTAGGTTCAGAACACTGGAACTCTTCTGGAAAGCAGGAACTCTTTTCTTACCTAGGCGTGGCTGTGGAAGGAGACACCTAAGCACTACAGGAGGCTATTTAAACCACACCCGATGGATGAATCTTGCTTTGCGTTATTCTGCATCCTCTGCAGCAGAACGCTCATCGTGTCTTCTGCATCTGATCCTGGGCCTAAAGGCTTACCATCCTGAATCCAGTCTTCAGCAACACCTATAAAGACAAGAAAGACAAAGGCTTACCTACTCTTCGTGCGCTCCGGAGGTCTTCGCACTGCATTCCGGCATCTGAAAGACAAAAGCTTACCAACTCTTCGCACGCTCCGGAGGCCTTCGGCGCTGCATCCCACATCTGAAAGACAAAACAAGGTGCGTTTAAAGACATTGGGGAACTTTAATACTCACGTGCCATTACTCCTTTCCACATCTAACCCAGTGGGTATTCCGGCACCCTGCAGCCGCTCCGAACTTGTACCTGCAAAAGAAAAAGACAGTTAGAGCGCATCGTGAAGCAGGCAACAAGCGCTTACTTACGTGCTTCCAGGCGCTTCTATTCATCACACGGGCTCCATCTTCAACTCACTTCAGCCCGTCATCCGCCATCGCCGGAACCCTGCAAAACAAGAGACATCATTACTAAAGACTTTTAAAGACATTAGAATTACTCGAAACTTACCGTTCGTGAAGTAAACGACGGACAGCAGTCCTCTGAAGTCAAGAGGCCTGCTCCCCTTATCCAGTGAAGAAACTGGTTACAGCACCCTGCCCCGAAGCAGATGGAGAGCACGGCGTTCACTTACCTAAGGTGAGCGTGTTAACCTTTGGGGTTCTACAGGAGAAGAGAAAGGGAAGAAGAGAGAGACATTCAATAACCCAGTTCATTAATCCCATATTTTCTATCTGCAGACACCTTACCCTTCGAGTCAGACATACAGTGCACAGGGGTCCAGCCCAAAGAGCCAGCCGTGTGTTACACATCACCTTTGAAGATACGGTATACGCCCAGTCAAGACCGGCGCCTCTACGGGAATCAGGTGAGCGTTACAGACGTGGCTGTGTGGAGCTTGTGGCAAAAGCAAGGACAGAAAAGAGTGCCGCAAGGTTTCTGGTCAAGAAAGCTCACAGATCCTATGACAAGATACACTCCGTTTGGGAAACAAGTTGCTGCAGTGTTCTGGGCTCTAGTTGAGACTGAAAGAATCACAGGCGAGCAACCAGTGAAAATTTGCACCGAAATTCCGATCATGGGCTGGGTGCGTGACACTGCTGCAAGCGGGAAAAGTGGCAGAGCACAAGACGCCACTCATGTCAAATGGAAATGGTATTTACAGCAACGTGCGAAAGCTGGCCGCACAGGGGTTTCCAGACTGCAAGAACAAATGCTGGAGGCAGTAGATCTGGAAGCGATGCCTGAACCTAACACCCCTGTAACGCTGCCAGAATCTCCCTTCAAGGTCGCACCCGCCAAAGATACATTGACAGAGGAAGAACAAAAGTCTGCATGGTTCACGGACGGCACCGCAAAGTATGGTAAAGGGCAAAGACACTGGCAAGCTGTTGCATTCCAGCCCCACTGAGAAACACTGCTAATGAGAGGAGGTGTGGGAGGATCCAGCCAATATGCTGAACTTCAGGCAGTGGCCTCCGTGATTGAACAGGTGAAAGAAACAGAGACTGCATACATATACACGGACAGTTGGGCCACATATCAAGGCCTGACACATTGGGCACCGGCATGGAGAAGAGACGGCTGGCAGATCAAGAACACTCCGATCTGGGGAGGGCCGGACATCTGAGAAAAGATGTGGTGCAAAGGTGAGAGGTGCAAAATCTGCATTGGACATGGCGATGCACACATGCCCCCTGACACCTCACTGGCTGCCCTGTTCAACAATGAAGTGGACCAAAGATTCGCCCAGTAACAACACCTGAAGAAGCTGAGGTATTGCAAGGGATGGCGGACTGGGCACACCAAACCTCAGGGCATTTAGGGCAAACAGGAACTTATCAATGGGCAAAAAGGAGACGATTGCCCATTACCATGGATCAAGCCAGACAAGCTGCCTCCCAATGCTCCGTGTGTTGCGAAGTGAAGCACTACCCTCTGGAGAGGAAGCCTCAAAGCCCTTAAGCAACAAATAAAGAAGCTAACTAAGACTCACACTCTCAAGGGGTGGTCCAAACACCTGGCACAAGCGCTGTTTGAACTGAACAATCGTCCATTGGGAAACGCCAGACACCCTTTGTGAGACTGACAAGTGAGAAAGTGGAATCCACAAAGACTCTTATTGTGTGGAAAACCGATAAAGAAGCAAAGCTGCCTGTGCAAGCCACTGCAGGCAGCATTGGGCTTGATCTATCTACCTGTGAAGATGATGTTATACCAGCAGGGCAAACCAAATCCATCTCGCTGGGTATTGGCATCAAATTGCCGGCTGGCACTTATGGACGCATTGCTGCACGATCCAGCCTCGCGAAAAAAGGCACTAACATATTGGGAGGCGTGATTGATCCTGATTATAGAGGGACTGTTTCGGTACTTTTACATAATGCTGGTGCATCTGCAGTACCATTAACCAAATATGACCGAATTTCACAATTGATTTGTGAGCAAGCAGTTGTTCCCCTAGTGGTAGAAAGCAAGCAATCCCCAGACACTACATTGAGGGGGGAAGGAGGCTTCAGTAGCACAGGGAAAAAGGTGTGGGTGCACCATCCAAACAAAAAGCCTGAGGCTGGGGAAGTGTTAAGTCAAGGTGTTGGAAGTACTTATGTTGTACTTTTGCATAATTCTGACGTGACTGTTTATATTCCCGCTACTAGGCTCACACCACGAACGTAGAGCAGTATGAAGGGGATGGGACTTACCTTGCTGTGGGTGCTCCTTGCCTGCCAAGCCAACGCTTTCTCTGTAAATAATGGGTTGATGCAAGACGCTACATGGACTCTGAGAGTTTCAGCTATGAAGACATTTTCTCTGCCAAAGGGCAGGTCAACAAGACTGCTAAAGACACACGATGCATTCTATGGCAAACTTTGCTAAATCAGCAGGTGTTGGCTTTCCGCTCCGAATGGTGGCGACTATCTTCAACCCACTGGCACACAGAGCTACAGTTACCAGCAAACATATGGATTAAACCGCTTGCTTTTGATTTCATGAATAACACATGCCATGCGTTAATGCAAGTCAGTAGAACCGCTTATGCTTTAGAAATATGGTGTCCTTTTATAATATTGTCTATGAAAATCAATGGTTCCTGGTTCCGCAAATACGAGGGGAATGGTTAGACAGCCAAAACTACACCATCCACAGTCACACCTGCATGCCCTGGGATCAGGGGTGGGTGTGTCCCCTAACTGGGAGGGTTCCGGACACATGCATGCATCCCGTAGCGGGGGAGTGCACCTGGATGCAATATCACATTAATGGGACTGACATTTTCCAGATAGATCAGCATAAAGCTTGCGTAGTTACTAATCATTCCTTGCTTAATAACAATTATAGGCTATTAGGGAATCCTCAAGTATTTTGAGTAGATCAGGTTTTGACTATCTTAGACATTGTTACTCACACCTTATATTCATTAACCCAGTGGTCTCACACTACTTTGCATGCTGAGCTCACGCATTTGCTTAACTGGACTCTACCCTATGGGGTGATTACTGCCCGGCTTCAAGCTATTAGACAATTTGCCCAAACTGCTTGGAAAGATTTCCAGACGCTAGCTACCTCAGTTATTTCTGCAGAGTGCAAGCTGATAATAGACAGGAACCAATAAATCAAAACTGCTGACCATCTGCAATCAGTTACTACTCACCACTGGTGGGATGTATTCACTGGATGGTCTCCCTCCTCCACTAAGCTGCTTAATATAATGCTGCATCCATTGCTGTGGTTGCTGATTTCCCTAATATTCATCCTTATCGTTTTCATTGGGCTCTTGCGCAGAATGTCTTTCCTTTATACTAGAATGACTGCACTAGAGAAATGCTTATTCGGCCTACAGCACACCGTACATGCTTCTAAATCGTGCAACTGAGTCAGCATTTTCAGGCCTCACTTCGAAAGGGGTGGAATGTCGTGATAAGCTTCTAGGCGCTTGCAGTAACCTGCACTTGCACTAACCCACTGAGCTATCTTGTGTGTATAAGAGCTTATTCGAAGCGTAGAGGAAAATGCTGACATCAACCAGGCCTCTCGAACTGGGTGAGCCTGCATGCTTGTAAGGGGTTAACTGCGAAGGCCTTTCCTGAAGACATAAACATCTAGCATTTGCAAGAGGCTCTACGCAGCCCTTGGGAGCCAGGCACAGCTTTGCACAGCCTTGTTTGTCTTCGCTCTGCGAGTCAGGTGCACTGATAAGGCAAAAATGTCAGATCTTCCCAAAACACCGTGCACGAAGCCTGGGAGCCAAGACTGGCTCTTTCCAGTCTTGTAACTTTCCAAGCGAAAACATGTTTAATGCCCGAAAGGGTGAGTCCAGAAGCTTCTCGTAGAGCTGACACGTCATGATGATTGACGTGCAGCCCCTAATAAGAGAACTATACTTGGACCAGTGAAGGAGGGACTCATCCTGGGCTGTTGGTGAGACACGCGTACTAAGAGGAACAGTGCCTGGATGACCAGCTGTGCACTATCTGGGCCGAGACTCCTAGCATCACACCCCCGCTCTGGTGTAGGACTGTGGGGGGCTTGGCCAGTCCTCCCCTCCTCTCTCGAGGAGTGCCGGGCACCTGTAGCGTCGAGGGTCCCGGGTGTGATCTGATCGTACCTTCATCTACATTTTATAGGAGCGTAAGACAAAATAATTGCATATTCATCTGTGATTGACAATTGGCATTATACAGCTTGCACTTTCATTTCCATATTATTGTAAATTGCTGCTTAGTTCTCATTAGACACTGTAGATAATAAATGCAAGCATCATATATTCTGTGTGATTGGCTTTCTTCCAGACTGAGTTCATCGTGCTTCGTATAACCTTACTTGTGTGGGAAGGTGATTAAGAGTGATTACTTTGCACTAAGGGCTAGTTCCCAGGGGGTGCAGGTTCTCTTTATCACTACAACTACTTGCTCTTGCACTAATGGGGTACACCTCCATCGCCCTTCCGCTGCCATGAGAACAAGGCCTCGGCTGGAGCAGAAGTGGGGCTATTGCAAGATGCACTTGGACTCCTTTTTTTTGTGCCCTCGACTTCATCTTTAGACTAGGCTGCAATTCGGTACTACGAAGTCTCCTCTCCCCTCTGCAGTGCCGCGCCCAGCGAGCACTAACCGCCTCCACCTTTTCTGCGTGGCCCAAGTCCCTTTCTCACAGATGCACTGAAACTAACTGTTACAATTAAAACTATGTATCGTATCACTCTTCCTTTGAGATCACTGTCCTGTTTGTGAACCGGCCGAAACCATGACTTGTAGCTCATCCATCTCCACAGACCTGCTCCTGCACCCCTCACCCTTGCTGTTGGAAAATGACTGCTTGTGTAAGCCTGTGCCCTCCTAAGGTAATCATTTGATCTAACAGAAGTGTGTCCCCACTGTGCTGACCACCCAGAGTGCCCCCAATAAACCCAGACACCTGTCACAGTATATCCTGTCCTAAAATAAAATGTGCCACTCCACTCCCCACCCCACCATGATGTGCCAGACCAGCCCAGTCCCAGGTTATCGCAGAAGGCAAGACCCCTGCACCCTTCCCCTTATGCACGACCCAATGTAAGACAATGCAATCATGTGTGTGTGCAATTTATAGGCCTATAAGATTTATTCAAAGGTATATCGATGCTCATTGTTTATTGCATGTCTAGAATACGTGTGTAGATTAGCTAGTGAGGTCCAGTCACCTCTCTGACCTGCACTAACCTTCACCTCGCACGGACCGGCCAAGCTGAATCACGTGGTGTCCAACATCCCGCCAAGTCGTCAGCCAATCCCGTGGAACCGGCCCATAAAGAACTATATGTGCACCTCCTTCCTCACCAATGAAACTGTAATATGTAGCCTGCATAGAACTCATCACTGATGACGCTGTAACCCTTTAAGACATTTTGTATCTGTATTGTTTGCCAGAGCGCTGTCAAGGCAGCAGAGTTCTCTGGATGCTGAATATCATATAAATCTTTGACTAACTCACAATCGTCTCTCGTGGTCTCATTCAATACTGAGATGTGTCCTTTATTCTGAGTTTCATTGGTATTATGGGGAGCGAGTACTTTCAAGGGTAATCAGCCATATGAACCTCAGCTCTTCCTTGATAGCATTGAATCCCTTTATGGTAGTGTTGATTGTCTGCAGACTATTGGCATTGACCATCATCTGGATCCCAGGCATGAATATAGTTGTAAAGATTGAAGCAGTCTTGTGCTTATAAGGAATGGAGTAATTTGCTTCTATTGACTTGGCTGTTAGGGAGAATTCTCAATATGTGCTAATTTCCCTTACCTTTTGAGATCCCCAGCAGCTTTGCTAGATTTCTAGGATTTGATTTTTTACCTGGAAAGAGTGTGAGCTTTTTTTTTTCCCACTCTTTCATGTATTTTGATGTGTGTTTTACTTTTGTGTTCTTTGGATATGGTGTTTTAAACAAACTCCATGGCATCATCTTTTTCTGTGTGTCACACAGCACCTTCAGTGCAGTGGCACAGGGGTATCTTTCCGACTCCTCAAGGTTTAAATACCTTCTCTGGGACTGACTACTGTCTGTTAAATTGACTTTACTAATCTCTTTAAATTTACTGACCCAGCACACCCTATCTTACTATAGAGTGCTGGAGGGGTTGGCTAGCTTCACCTGAGTCAAAACACTCATGTTACAGGAAAATGTTACCCTTTCCTACTTTAAATGGATGGTGGCAGTGGTTTAGATCAACTACCATGATTTTCCCTGACCGCTAAAAATCGTGTCAGCCATGTATTTCAATCTGGCGCCCAAGACCTATCTGTAAAGATAGACTCCGCTCATCTTTTTTCGCCATTTCTTTTAGGAAAGGTTCTTCTTGTGTTTGTGTCTGCGCGCCAAACCAGGTTTGGTCCCTTTGTTTGTTGGCCTTTGACAGGCTTCAGTGCTGAAGCCCCCCTATGGCGCCTGTGTGTCTGGAGTGGACATGATGTGAGGGAGGTGCCCGAAACTCCCTGTGCTTAGTCTCCTAGGAGACCTGAATGCACTCTGGCGTGATTGGCCGGCTGGCTGTCCAGCAAGAACAGCCACCCTGCTGTGTGAGTGACAGCCAGGCTGGATTGAATGGGGGAAATCTGTTTAAAAGCAGGTCTCTGGGACTTGGAAAGCAAAGTCGACCATTGTAATGAAAGAACCGAAGAGGAGAGGAAGGAAGAGGACTGCTGAAACTCCTGGACGACCGGTGAAGCCCTGCTGCAGCTCTGCATTGCCTGAAACTCCGACGACAGAGAAGCCCTTCAAGGTTAACTTCTTCCCTTGAGTTTGGTGGGAACAACCAACTCGCAAGCCATATTCTGGTCGAATTTTTATCAGAGTGCTTTTGAAAACCTGATAGCCAGACGGAAGAAAACCAGCTTGTGGACTTTAAGGCACTCACACCTTAAACTGACATCTTGCTACAGCTTTTGGCCTTGTCCCTGGACAGTGCATGAACCTCCCAATGTCCTCCTTCTTGTGCCCACGACTGAAGCTCAGGAACAGTGAGATCTGCTCGAACTGCCAGGAACAACTGCCTCAGCTATAGCTTTCTTCATTGACAAGGTACTGTGCAAACGCAGTCCGGAAATCTTTTCGGCCATCGAGAAACTGCTTGAAACTTTCGTCAACTACGAAGGCTTGTCCTTCCCTTAATAGTCGTCAAAGTTTTCATCTAGCCAAATCCTTAAAATATCTGTGGCAAAGATTTAACAGTTACTTACCAGAACTGTGCTATCCTAAACAAAAGACTCTGAACCATTGACTTTGGCCCAGGCCTATTGAGAAGAATTGCTGGTTGTATTTAACTGAAACCCTTTGCCCTGCCTATGAATGTATTTGCACTGTCTATTCTTATAACCTTGTCTTTTCCCTCCTTTATTAAGTATCTGAAGTGCCATTTTTCTCCCACCTCATTTTGAAGCTAAACTTATTCATTTTCTTACCATTTGGATTTTTGTGGTGTATTAGTGTGTGATATTGAGCTTCTTGTGCTAGTGTAATGTTTTCTAACTGACTGAGTAAACACATATATATTCTTTTACCAAGAAACCTTGAGTAAGTGTTTACTTGAATCACTGTATTGGTTGGTCCTTTGTGTAATTTATTCTACTTCTCACTTAAGCTCTTGAGATAAATCTGACAGCTTTCTGTGTAGTACAGGCTTGTACCAAAGGTGAAATTGTGCTTACACTTGTAGTCCTAATTGCCTGTAGTGTTCCCAAATGGTGCTGCAGGTTATTCTGCCTAAAACTGGTGGCAGCAGTGGGATAAAGTATACTTGTTACATTTAGAGTGCTATTTTTACTTTTGTTCAAGTAATCATCCCAGGGCAAAGCAACACGAGTAAAGCAATTGTTTTATCATGACTGATATGGAAAGCTACAGACAGGAGACCCTAGTGACTTTAACTGTTGATCAATTGAGAGATATGTGTAAAGCTAGAAATCTCATTGTAAAAGGCAAGAAGGTTGAATTGATAGAAACGTTGTTGAAATACCAAAGTCTGAGGAGTGTGTCTGAAACCCCCACACTTACAGCAAATGTGGAAAATGTTGATGAGGATGATAATATGTCAGAGCCCAGCTCTAATATTGTGGATGAGTTAGAAGAGTCAGAACAGTCTCAGAATGTAGGCCCTGTCTTACCTCTACCTGCTCATAGGCCTCAACCTTTGACCACAGGGACCCCATCAGATCTAAACCTATGTCCTGAATTTGTCTCACCTGAAAAGATGAGACTGGAGTTAGAATTTAAATAATCCAAGCTCAAACTGTAACAAAACATCAAGAGCTTAGACTCGGAGAAATGGAATTGAATCATACACTTGAAATAAAAAAGTCGTCTCTTGAAACTGGTTATCTCCCAGAGCCCTCTAGGTCTTCCAGTCCTAAGAGGCCTTGCATGCCCAAAGATGCAGTAAACATGTATGAGGTTAAGCTTGATATTTTGGATTGGTCGGCTGCTTTTGAATATAACCATGGGATTCAAGATATTACAGGAATCAGTTGATTTCTTGGCTTTTTTCGAGGCTTCCCCCTGTTGCAAATGATGTGGTAATGGAGTTGGGGGATATAGACAGAAAGGAGTATGTAACTGTGAAGCTAGCTTTGATAGCCAGATTTGGGAAGACCCCTTCTCAGTATCTTAAGAGGTTTAGAACCCTCAAAAAGCATGATGGTACCCCTTGGGCTACCTGGGTGACAGAATGTTTGAAAAACTTAGATGGATGGGTTAAGGGTTACAGAGGGAACACTTATGATGGTATGAGAAATCTGTTTTTGTTGGAATCTATTGTTGATGCCTGATCTCCTGAGCTGAGACAGCACTTGGCTGACTCTTGGGAAATTGATCCAAAGAAGTTAGCAAGGGCAGTTGACGTGTTTGTTTGCCAACAGGGCTACTCTCATGGAGTTTGGGGCAACTCAGAAGAAGGATGAGGGGAAGCAGCACAAGAAAGATACCAAAGAGAATTCTAATACTTTCACTACAAAAGAGGGCCACAAACATAACAATGGTAAGCCACCAGGTAAACTAAATCAGGCTAGTGTACCTTCTGGGGACAAACCAGAAGGAGGTCAGAACAAACCCCCCTTCATAAAGAAATTTGGTAAATGTTCAGCTTGTGGGTCAACTGACCATGTGAACGGGGATCCCAGATTTAAGGGTAAACCTTCAGTGGTCCATACTGTCTCCTTAGCCTTCTCCCCAGTGGATGAAGTACCAATGGCAAGTGGAAACTTTCACTTACTGGCTGAGGAACCCATGAAAGTCTCAGCCAATGTGTCTTTAGTATCTCTGGGTCTGTGGGAACAGTAGAACTTAGATGTGTATAACTCTAATCCAAATAATACTAAAGAGTATTACAAAGACAGTGTTCTTGTCAATGGTCAGGAGACCCCCGCCATTGGAGACAATGGAGCCAGCATAACTGTAGTTGATGAATCATTTTTCAAGGAAGAGGATGTTGCTAAGGCACCCAAATTCCTAAATAAGCTTGCTGGAGGCCCTGTCCAAATGCTTCCACAGTTACCAGCTCTCATCCAGTGTAATGATATGACTGTCAAGATACCTGCAGAGTGAAGTACCTGGGAGAGTCCTGTTGGGAAATTACTTTAAAACTCTTGGAGTTGTATCAAGCACCCCCAGGTCTCCCAGCAAAAGGAAACAGGAGCAGACTAGGAAGGCCACAGAGAGTACCTTAAGGGGCTCTCCATAGGAGATTATAGAGGAAACTAAAACTCCCAGTCCACAGGACTTACTGACTGCAATTTCTAGGAAGAAGAAGGAAAAGGGGCAACCTAAACCCTCCAGGAAGAAACCAGACAGCACTCCTGTGATACGAACCAGGACATCCCAAGAGGACTATCCAAGATCACACCTGTGATCCCTCCACCATCTGATGCTGAGTGTGTGGAACAACATTGTGTGGTTGAATCAGATGCTGAGGAATCAGAGCTCGAAGAGGACCCTGCTCCTGTTGGAGATCTGGATCCTGCAGACCATCCTGAGCTGCAGTCTTTGCTGGCAGAAGGTGGACCCTGTAGGGCAGACTTCAACAGAGGTCAAAGAGAGTATCCTAATCTTGAAGGTCTTCACCAACAGGTAGATTCCCAGCTGGGTAGGCAAGAGCCAGGGAAGCATAGGCTATACCGGCAAGATGGCCTCTTCTACAGTGAACCAACTGAGTCTATCCCAGGGGACTACAGAAGATGTGTAGTGTCTCTTTAAAGCAGACTCCAGTTCCTAAAGTTAGCCCATGAGATACCTTTGGCTGGTCACTTAAGTTTTAAGAAGACCAAGGAAAGGCTCTCTTTATATTTCTACTGGCCTAAGTTGGGGTCTGGTGTACATAAATTCTGTAGGAGCTGTCACACTTGCCAAACCTCTAGCAAGAGTGGAGCCAAGAATGTGGCACCCTTGGTGCCTCTCCCAGTGGTGGTAGTTCCTTTTGAGAGTGTAGGAATCGACTATGTTGGTCCCTTAGACCCTCTCACATCTTCAGGAAACAGGTTTGTCCTGGTTGTAGTAGACCATGCTAATAGGTATCCTGAAGCTATACCTATGAGAACTGTTACAGCTCAGGCTGTTGATAAGGCCCTACGTGGTATTTTTACCATGGTGGGTTTTCTTAAGGAAGTTATAGCTGACAGGGGATACAATTTTATATTCCACTACATGCCGGCCATGTGATAGAGCTGTTGAGTAACTTACAAGTTCTCAGCTGCCTACCATCCTCAGACAAATGGATTGGTAGAGAGGTTTAACTGTACAATGAAGAGCTTATAGGTGCTTTAGAGGAATCCCTTAGAAGAAAGTGGGACCTTCTACTACCATGCCTACTCTTTGCATATAGAGAAGTCCCTCAGGAGGGAATAGGATTTAGTCCCTTTGAACTTCTTTAAAGCCATCCAGTTGGAGGCCCCTTGGCCCTAATTAAGGAGTGGTTGGATAGTGTTCCTTCCCCCAAGCCAGTGAGAGTCACTGACTATGTGATAGGTCTCCGGAGGAGAATTTCACACATGATGACAGCAGCATCTGATAACATAAAAGCAGGTCAGGCTCTGGTCAAACATTGGCATGACCAGAAGGCCAGCATGGTTGAGTTTACTCAAGACCAGCAAGTTTTAGGTATGGTACCTACAAGGCAGAGGGCCTTACAGGACAAGTGGATAGGACCCTTCAAGGTTGTAGGTAAACTTGGAGAGGTCAACTATCTGGTGGACTTAGGCAATCCTAAGGAGGCTCCCAGAATCTTTGACAACAACTGTTTAAAGGCTTATTTCTTAAGACCAGAAGTGGAGCGTTGCTTCTAGCTTCAGCCCAAGAGGAGGAGGAAAGTGAACCTCTATCTGACCTACTCAGAAGCCAGCCTTTAGATGAAAATATAGAAGGAGTTAATCTCTCTTCTAATTTGACACCTGAACAACAGGAGGAGTGCAAGTTTCTGTTAAATTAGTTTGCCTCCCTGTTTTCACTATCACCAGGCTTGACCCCTTGGGGCCAGCATGATATTCAAACTGGTGGTTTGGATTTCAGATCATGTAAGATCCCACATAAAGGAGCAGTTCAACAAGATGCTTGATCTCGGAGTAATAGAGCCCTCTACCAGTCCATGGTGTAGTCCTGTTGTTCTAGTACCAAATGCAGGATCCAAGGAGTTGAGATTCTGTGTGGACTATAGAGCTCTCAATGAAGTCACCAAGACTGATGCCCACCCTTTAGCAAGGACAGATGAACTGGTGGACAAACTTGGTTCAGCCAAGTACCTCGTACATTTGATCTAACCTCAGGCTATTGGCAAACAGAACTGAAAGACCACACCAAGGAGAAAACTGCATTCTCAACTCCAGCAGGTCTCTACCAGTTTAAGGTAATGCATTTTGGATTAAGGAATGCACCTGCTACATTCCAAAGGATGGTTAATCTGGTTCTGAATGGGATGGAGGACTTTTGCATGGCATACTTGGATGACATTGCAGTTTTCACCCCTACTTGGAAAGAACATGTTGACCACTTAGGATATGTTTTGCAGGCTATTGAGCAGGTCCATCTGACCATACAGGCTAGTAAATGTCAAATTTGTCAGAGTAAAGTTGTCTACCTTGGACATGAGGTAGGAGGAGGTGAAATCAGGCCATTGACTAGAAAAGTACGAGCTGTACAAACTGGGCCACCCCTACTACTCAAACACAAGTGAGAGCCTTCCTAGGCCGCAATGGGTACTATAGGAACTTCATTGAGAACTATGGGACCATAGCCTCTTCCTTGAATGTGATCTCCTCCCCCAAATTCCCTAAAAAGGTCAGGTGGAATGAGGAGTGCACTCAAGCCTTTAAAGGCCTAAAGAACGCCCTTTGTCAAGCTCCAGTCCTAAGAGCTCCTGGCTATAACCAAACCTTCATTGTGCAGACAGATGCTTCAAATTCAGATATAGGTGCAATCCTTAGTCAACTGAATGAGAAAGGTAGGGAGCACCCCATATGCTTCATCAGCAGGATGGTGAAGGAACCAGAAACAAGTTGGGCAACCATTGAGTGTGAATGCTTTGCTATTGTGTGGTCATTGAAGACGTTTAGACCATACTTGTATGGATCCACTTTTGTGCTTCAAACTGACCACCAACCCTTGAGAGAAGAATTGATGGTTGTATTTAACTAAAATCCTTTGCCCTGACTATTAATGTATTTGGGCTGTCTATTCTTATTACCTTGTCTTTT